>NW_028085098.1:3272037-3797705 GCF_014824575.4 Sturnira hondurensis | reverse complement strand
AGACCAGGCGGCCCAGAGTCCGCCAGAGTGAACAGCTACAGGTGGCAGTACCTGTGCAGGTAACTGACTCTTTAAAGCCTCTGCCCCAGGATGTGCAAGTCAGACCAAGCAAGAAGCCACAACAACGGACTAAAAAAGCCTGTGTTGTCGCATGAAGCCACTCCTACACCCCCAGAAAAGATGGAGAATTTCTTGGAACCAGCAAAGACTCCCACACCAGCTGCCATTTTGAATATTTTCCTGGTGGCCCCAGTTGCTGTCTTTTCTTACTGACTTTTTTTTTCTCATAAAGGAATATATGGGGGGGGGCAAAAATGAATATATTTATTTTAAAAATTGTGTATTTATTCTCACGTGTTTAACCTTCAGTCACCTTCAAAGTATTCTCCATTTGATGCAATATACCTATTGAGCCCTTTTCTCCACTGCTCAAAATAGTTTTGAACTCATCGCTTTTGATGCCTTCCTGTGCTTCTGCTGTTCCCCCCCGCCCCCTTCTGCATTTGCAAAAAGTTTTCCTTCAGGGACTTTTTTTCATCTAGGGAAACAAACAAAAATTTACATGGGACAAGATCGGCAGAAGTGGGAGGGTGGGGCACAGAGATCGCGCCATTTTGAGTCAAAAACTGCTGAACGCTCAGCGCAGTGTGGGCAGATGCTCTAGTAAGTCACCCATGGTTGAGATGGGCCAACAGAGGGAGCACTAAGAGTAGTGAGAAGAGAGATCTGTTCTTCTAAATTTAAACCCAATGGTGCAAGCAAAACTGCTTTGAGACACATTCACCTGCACTGAATGCACCGGGGGAGAGAGTCAGCCTTCCTTCTTTGTCACTGATTATGGCACTGCTGAAAGAGTCTTCTGAAAAGAAAAGGCACTGAATCCAAATGAAGTCCCTCACAACAAGGCCAGCTGGTGCAGTGGTTCAGATGGGTTCCTAGGACACTTGCTAGCAGAGGAAGCCTGTACTACAAGGTTCCTGCCCTCCAGAAGATAATTCCATTTCTTTGGGACCCCCTTGTAAACTGATATAGTTTCTTAGCGGACAATTTTTTTCTCGTCTCTCAAAACCTATAGAAACAGAGGCTCCAGCAGGGGGAGGTGTCAGTGGAGCGGGGCGGAGGGGAGTGCAGCCGGGCGCCTCTTCCAGGCAGAGTCAGCCAGTCCATGTCCATGGCTGGAAACCCGCTGCAGACCAGCCCCAGGCCCGAGGTCCCCAGAGGTCGCTTGGCTCACGTCACGATGCAGGCCAAACCACAGAGGGAAGCAGAGAATGGGGATCAGTTCGTCCACGGGTCAGAAGATGGTCTCAAGGCTGTCCCTGGTGCTGCTGACCTCAACGCGTCCCTTCCACCTGCTGTTGAGGAAGATCAGGGAGGGGCCCGAGAACTGTGGGANTCCTTACCTGCATGTTTCAGAAGGGTACAGCACATGATACTACTAAAAAAAAGAAAACAAGAATCCGATTTTTTTTTACCAACTCAGGACAAGTACAGTTAGATATTTACTAAAGAATTTTCAGTGTGTCTTGTTTTTAACTGACTTCTAGACAAGATGGCAAGTTTAAAAATTTCATCTAGGAAATCGATGTAGGGTGCTAACATTTGTGTAACACTGAAAATACATGAAGCACTTTTATATACAGTTCTCAAAGCACCTTTTCTCTTCATAATAATCCAGTGATGGGTACATTTTTTTATTCCCTGTTTTATGTATGAGAAATGAGGTCTCAAATTTAGAGACCCAAGGTCACACATATACAGAAGGGAGTCACTTCAGACTCCAAATGCCATGCTCTTTTCTGATGGCCCTTATTTATATCCTGTGCAGTGGTCTGGTCTCTTACGTTATAAAAGAAACTTATTTAAATATGGCCAAATAAAAAGGATCAAAATCGCCTGTGTGATGTGATTTAAGCCATCTGAAGACCCTGTGCTCCAATCACTCTCTTTCATGTTTTGCCTGAACCCTGCCTGACACCTGAATAAAAAATGATTGAGCAGATTGCCACTAAAGAGAATGTTGCTTCCCATCCAGGCAGCAGAACATGATAAAAGAGATCTTAAGAATTCTGGCAAATTAGAGCTGCAAGTCTGTTTTATGTGTTTTTGTTTTTGTTTTTTGTTTTTAATTTTGTGAGCAGATACGAATCACAGGGACCTGTCAGGGAGCATTCAGAGGCACTGGGCAATCCAACTTCAGAGATAAGCAAAAGGTAAAAGCAGCTCACTGCACATCATAATTAAAGAGTGAGATATTGTTGGGTGAGATATTGTTGTGTTACAGAATCACATGCTCATGATTTTGTAATGAAACAGGACATTATTTGTGCCAGACCCTGTATTTGTACAAGCTATCCGTGTCTGCAAAACGCCTGCTGTCATTACAGCAGGCTGTAAGATCTTCCAGCCTGAGAGTTATTCTCCAAAATATATTGCAAACACACAGTGAAGGTACCCTTTATCCTGATCTAAAATCAGTCTTGCCACATAAGCTGCAGGTCTTTCTCTATTTTCGAAAAGAATGAAATTGTTACCAAAATAATTGAAGCTTTGTATCTCCTTCCTACTTCTCTCCCACCCTCTTGTGAGGTGGCTGAAGAAAGATGCTGGTGTGTCTTTCTCAATCCAGGTTTACGTATTTTATTATAAATTATATTGTACTTTGCTTCAAAATTTACATTCATGCTATCACATTGCAATTCTATTTGTTCACCTAAAGTCGTGTTTGTAAGATTTAGCTGCACAGCTTTTGGTATCCAGCTTATTCATTTCAGCTGCTGTATGGCATTATATGGAAATATAATATTATTGATTTATTATGATTCTATTCAGATTATTTATGTGATCAGATTTAGATTTACTTATTTAGATTTAGATTATTTCCAACCTTTTTCTTTTAAAATTAATGCCCCTGTTTCTGTAAACTATGGTTTCTTGATAGTATATACTTAAAATTAGAACACTAGGTTTTAGATCCTGTAATTCTAATTGTACACATCTCTTTACAGTAATGTCATCTCCCATTGGTAGCCTGAAAAAGGCCAATGCTACCAGATGAGGCTTCTTATTTTCCTGGAGAGCCAGTTTTTTAACATCTACTAACATACCTCTGAATACATCAGCAGGATGGGAATTCCAGTTTTCTTATTTCCAGCTAACACTGATTCATTCTCTCTCTCTCCCCCTCTCTGTCTGTCTGTCTCTCTCTCTCTCACATAAACATACACACATTTTTGAATTTTTCCAAACTGATGAGTATGAAATTTTCATTCATTTCTGTTTTAAATTATTTTTTCCTGATCATTGCTGTTATTTTTTACATGGTTATTAACCATTTGATTTTATATTCTCATGTTGCTATTTACATCTTTGTCCATTCTTTAATTGCATTGGCTTTTTTCACTCAATTATAGGAATTCTTTATATATTCTCAATAATAATTTTCTTTCCACCATATGCATTACCAGTATATTCTCCCAGTATGTGGTTGAATAGAATTTCTTTTAATCTATTTATGGTATTTATGCCTTAATGTCAATTTTAATGTTATCTAAATTTAATATAATTGAATTTTAAATGTTATTTGCTATAATTAACAATTTCAAAACAAAATTTTAAAAGCAATTCTATTTATAATAGTTAAAATTGAAATACTTAGATATAAATATAAAAATATGTACCAAATATATATATTGAACATTATAAAATACTGACAAATTAAATTTAAAAATGTTTGAAATAAATGGAGAGTCATACCATATTTATGAGTTAGAAGACTCAACATAATACACATACACTCAAGGGCAAAGGAATTGGAATAGCTGAAAAAGGGGGAAAGTTGAGGAAATCACATTAGTTAACTTTACAGTTGTTGTAAAGTTATAGTGATTAAGACTGTGTGCTGGTAGATAGGGATGGACAAATTCACTAATGGATACAGTTCAGAAATAGACCCATACAAATATAACCAATTTATTTTGACAAAGATATGAAGGATTTTCACAGAGAAAATCTCTTCAACAAGTGGTACAGAGACCATTGTAAATTGCTACACCAAAAGGAAAAACAAAAAAAACCCTTGACCCTAACATCACAACTAATACAAAATTTTAACTTAACATAGATGTAAGTTTGAAATATAAAACTATACATTTTTAGAACAACAACAACAACAAAAATATTTGTTATCCAGTGTTAGGCAAAGGGTTCTTAGATATGACACCTAAAGTAAAATCCGTGAGGAAAAAAAATGATAAATTAAATTTTATTAACATTTTTAAGTTGCTCTAAAAAAGACACTGTTAAAGAGAGTGAAAAGACAAACTATTGAACTGGGAGGGAATATTTTTAAGGCATATGTTCAATAAAAGACTATTTTGAAAAATAATTTTTAAAACTCTTAAAATTCAATATATAGAAAAAATACGATCAAGAAAAAAACACAAAAAAACCTTGATCAGACACTTCACCAGAAGGGGTATACAAAAAGCTAGTAAGTACATACAATAATGTACTTAAATAATGATGTTCATTACCATTATCCTTCAGAAAAAATGCAAAGTAAAACCTTGTGAGGTACACATCTATTAGAATGACTAAAGTAGTCATTAAAAAATACTGAAAAATATTCTAGAGAAATAAACAGATCATTGGGCACTGGGGGTTAGAGCTGGATGAGGGGAATGTGTTTACAGATAGGCAGCACAGAAATTTGTATTTTGTGGATAATGAGACTTCTCTACATCTTATTATTAACATGGGTTAAAATTGTCACCCAGATTCTCAAACCATAGACTAGCAAGTTATCTCGTTATTTCCCTGGGCTGGTAGGCTGTGCCGGAAGCCTCCCAAGGTTTGGCTTTATGCAGGATTGTTGGTTACAACCTTTACTTGACAGGGTTCCAGTGTTCCAGATGGATACTGAAGCTCTAGCCCGGAGTCCCGGCAATTGCATCAACTTGTGTATTTACTCCCATGGTTATGTGCTCCCACTCATTTCTGGAAATTATAGTTTAGCTTTTTGAAGTTTTTTTTTATACTTAAGCCTAACTATGGGTTTGAACATTTTCATTCTTATATCTTATAAGCATTAATTTTTGTTTATGGTCATGTAGGAATCCACTTGACCATTTCACTACATTGACAGAACAGTACTCTTACATTTCTTTGTGCATAGTGAAATTTTTATGCATAGTAGCTACTCAATAAATTCGAATTTATTCATGTTTTGGATTTTATTGACTTTCAATAGGATATTGGAGAATCCATCCTTCCTTGGAATATGGTCAATATGGTCATACTAGAGAGTGTCTAAATGCGTAGACTGGATGTGAGCTGGTGTGTCCATGGGAGGGCATGAGTCATCGGCAGAGAGGTCACTGCTCTGAAGCACAAGTACACAAAGCTTCATCAGTCACCGTGGTATAGCATAGTGGGGTCATTTTCAGATTACTTGCTATTAATCCACAAATCCACTCATTCAATCCACAAATATATATTAAGGGCCTATTATGAACATGGCATTGTGCTGTTCTCAAGGAATTTCCCAATAGAGATATTTCAGGTAATCTAAAATTCATATTATCTAAATAATTTACTGAGAGAATGTGCTCCGGAAAGTGTGTGCAGTTAGACATCTGGCAAGGGACTTTCTTGATTAGACTTGAATGGATCCTCCCCCTGAGGAAGAGAACATAGGATTATAAGGCTGTTATAATACCTGTCTGATTTGCAAATTTCAAGAGCCCTTTTAATGTGTTGGTGAGAATTGCTATATTGATAATTGGAACTGAAAGAGAGCAGAGGTAATGAATACTCTGTTGCTTTGGTATGAGATTTCGCTATTTTACAAAGTGTAATTTCATCCATCATTCTGTTTGGTGCTCACAACAACCCCAAAAGAGGCAAGAAGCTAATACTTCCACCATTTTAAAAATAAGAATACTGATATTCATAAAGGTTAAATAATTTACCCACATCACCCTAGAACTAGCAAATGGGAAACAAAAACATATACATCTTAGAAAAGTTTATCTGATGCACTTTAACCTATTTCATTGCATGTTTCAACTTGGATCTGAACTGCTTTTAGGAAAACGTATTCTTTGATACAATTACATTTTTATTAAATGTGACAAAGAAGAGCCCCCAAATATTTGAGGTTATTATATAATTGGAATATTTACTTTCATAAATATCTTATTTTATCCTTATTTTTAACAGTAAAATCTTCCTTTGCATCAAGTATAAAGAAATGTGGGTCATAACAACAGTGCTAATTGAATAATATTCCCCTAATAAATTTAAATTAAAGTCTATTTACTACCTTCCAGTGACTATTTTCAAGCCATCGGAGTTTCATTTTAAATATTGAAGAAAAGGAACATGGCTGTTGTTATTTTTTAAATGCATGTTTTAGGGTAAATGACTATGTGAAGAAGCAAAAATAAAATCAAAAGAAAATGGAATAAGTCTCACTCATGTTTATTCAACATTTCCTATCCTGAAAGAACAACAACAACAAAAACTCTCACTATTAAGATTTTTTGATTTAACATGGAAGTAAGTCCAAAAGATTTACTTCCCAACATACTCTGCATTCACATAGTTCTCCTCAGTGTTGTTTGAAGTCTAATTCATTTCTTATTTTCCACTTCTTCTTTTATTAAGCACAGATTTTATGATTAATGTCCTGGAAAATACCTGAAGATATTTTTAAAAGATAGAGAAAAGTGCTTTTATTTCTTCACTAAAATAACATGATAAAGTAACAACCTTGAAAGCGCCAGCATTTCGGCACTCAGGGCAAAAGTGCTGTAACCTCACATTCACAGGCTGGTGGGGGATGATTTATCTGTTTGCTATGGTATATTATACACACTGTGAATGGGATCTGGACCTGCACAAGGAACTATTCCAATAAAAATAAAGCATCATATAAAATGTGAGATCTGACATCCCAGATCAAGATGACAAGTCCTAAGAGTAGTCATTTAACTTGTAGACTCTTGTAATGAATCCTTCCACCTGATGGACTCCATAGATCAGGTCACCATTACTGTGTTGAGAGCAAGTTAGGTAACAGTCAGGAGCAAGCATGGTGGTCAGCTCCACTGGAAATTTCTCAAGAGCTTATGTGCTTTTATTGTCCAGCTTTCCTATATATTCTTCATTACAATAAGCAGCATTTACGTGAAAGGGGGTAATTCTATATGAGGCAAAAAGAAGAAAGAATGTAACTTGTCTTTTTTGTTTTCATCACACGAATTGTTATTTTGAAGCTGTAGGCTGTACAGTCAAAATCAATTTGTACTTACATTTGTGGTAACTTAAGCTCACTGTCCCATGTCAGTATCTCATTCCTAGAGTCCAGAATATTCCTTGCTTTGCAAATGTCTCCATTCAACCCAGCACACAATAAATTCAACTGATTTAGCTCAGTCTTTGAGACATTACTGAGGCCAAAGCCAGGTAAAATGCACATAGGGTGAGGAAAGTGAGGGAGTGCAGTTACCGACGCACTTCCACACACGTTATCCAGTTTGATCTGCCATTATCTGTATGGGCTACAAAGAACCTGAGGTTTACGTATGTTAATTGACCTGCCTTAGGTGAGGTTCTACACATGACAAGGTATAGACACACAGTCTGAACCTTAAACAACCCAGTGGTCATCCCATCATGCACATTTCCGCTTTATAAATTGAGCACTCATAAATATTTCCCCATAGTAGAACCAACTTTAGGCAAGGCATAGTATTAAAGGCATAGTACTGTGTCATACACTATGCTTTACTAAGACATAGTATACCCAGGGGAGTATAAAAATACATTAGAGCCTTTATCTGCTATTAATATCTTCAAAAATGGTGGGGGAGGTGAAAAAAGACCTGTAAAGATGTAAAATACAAAAAAAAATACTAGCTCAATAACAAATTCCATAAGGCTAAATGGTATTAATTGCCAAGGAATATATAGAAATGCTAGAAGATTTCTCGTGTAACTCTTTTTATTACTGTATAATAGGAGAAAAATGAGTCATTTTAATGATATGTGTTGGGGAAACAACATTGTAGACATACAACGTTTAATATCTATTTTTACTTATGATTTCGGTGCTAATAAGTAGAGGGATCTCATGTAAACTTCATAACTTCTGTGGATCTTAATCATGTCATATATGAAATCTGGATGGTCATGTTTTGCCTTCCTGAAAATAAGATTCCTTAAAATCCCTAATGATGAATTTGATCAGTAAACACATCATAGACATTCTGCGGTTTGGAGTGGTTTACACTAAACTCTGTTCAAAGAGAGGGTAATTATAGCAACTATCTAAGAAGTATGAGAATCTGACCTTAAGTTTAGGTCACAGACATCATCTCTAAAGGAGCGGGAGTGATGTGACCCAGGAATTTTGAGGTCTTTGACTAAATAATGCACGTACAACAACCAGACAACCCGAGATTAGCTGTCTGTGATTCCCAAATTATCATTAGCCTGGATGCACATCGTTTTGGAAGAAGTTAAGAACTCAGTGCTTTAGAAAAATAGAGAAGATGGTGCTAATTTTACATTACAGAGGAAACCTCTCACCTCCCTTCTACCTCTTGTCCATTTTGTACCAACAATAACACTTTATCTTTTGTTTCTGTGTACTCTTTTAACACTTCCCACACACAAATTCAAACCCTTGCCTTCCCTACAGGACTATTTGGAACCATCCAGGGGGTTCACTCCTTGAGCGCCTGCCTCATCTAGGAGGACAGTGTTGAACTAAAGACTGTTTTCCCCAAGTCTTCAAGTAGCATCGCAGTGGGAAGGCCGAGTTAGGTATATCAAATAAAACAACTTTTGTTCCAAAATCGTAGAAATAGAAATTAGCCTTCTCAATGTTTCCTTCTTTATGCTTTCCAACAAGACTTATTAAGTTGAAAACTTATATGTAATAAGATGAAAGTCAATAGACAATGCCTCCCAAATGAAACTTGTAAATTTTCCTTTGCTTCTTAAAAACTGGAATGAATTGGGAAGAAATCCTTCTTTTTGCTTTCCCAAATGCCATCATGGAAGATAGTCAGTGGGTTAGAGTATTTTTGTTACATTGTGTTAATTTTCCATTTCCAAATAACATAGTCTTGGTAAATCATAAATGTTTTGGACTCATTATCAAACAAAAGTAAAGGAAAAGAAAATCCACACCAATAAAACTTGATAACCCAGTTTGTCTTTTGCTGTCACTCATCTTGATTAGATTCGCCCGGGTTTTGAAAACTGCATTCCAATCTAAACGAGGACTGCTGAAATCTTAGATGGACATTAAAGAAGTCAAAACGAGCTAAAACACCCTGACTCAATATAAATGTACTCAAGCTCCATTTAATTATCATTGTAGAATCAATCAGACTGGCTAAGTTTGCTTGCTTATTTGTTTTCAAACCTCTTTGAATTCCCTGACAGGAATCCCGTTTCAAAGAGCCTCCAGTCAGACTAATTTGGGACAAGGATGAAGGGTATATTTTATTCAAGCATCTTTTATACACAAGAGCCTAGTATATAGGCCAAGCAAATTAATATATCTCAAATATAAATGTCCAGGACTTAATTTAAATAAAGAGTAAATGATTAATTAATGAAATCATTAAATAGAATTCATTTGATCTATTTTGCATGATAACATGCTTTGGAAACAGTCATTAGAAAATCATGTAAAGGATGTTCAAACCCCAGGGTAAATTGGAATGGGGTAATTAACTGGTAGAAATAATAAACTAACATTTATTGAGTGCTTATTATAGGCCAAGTACTCTTCAATGTCTTTTACATGTTATTATCATGTTTATTCAAATAACAATGTAAGTATTATTATCATCAGTGCTTTACATAAAGAAAACAAGGGCCAAGAGAAATTCAAGAACTTGCTCAGGTTCCCATATTTGGTAATCAATGAAGTGTGGATTCACATCTAGGCCATCGGTTTCTAGAGCCCATGCTCTTTATCACTTCACTGAGTTAGAAGAAGGAGGAAAAAGTGAATCTCCGTATGCTAGTAGATTAGTGATCCTGAATGGGTGTTCCATTCTCACCCATTGTCACTCATGCTAAAGGTGAGTAAGTACAAATGAAGTGATAAAAAACATGGATGATTTCCTTTTGAAAAATGACCTGAAAAATAAAACACATGCTGATCTTCATAATTAAAATAAGCTTATATGTTCAGGTCCAGGTCCAGATACAGACCTAAAATGTTTCACTGAAGTTTGTTATATAGAAAGAGGGGGCTTTAGATGGAAATTTCAGTTTAATGTGAGATGTCATTGAAAACTCTTGATAACGTACAAGTAGAGTCTTCAGCAATTGAAGTCTGAATATGTAGATAGTACACTTATTTGTGAAATGATGACAAAGAGAATCAGGTGCACCAGTGCTAGAATGAAACATAAAAGCTTGTTCAACATTATGCTAAGTTAAATAAACCAGTCAGAGAAAGTCAAATACCATATGATTTCACCCATATGTGGAACCTAATGATCAAACTGTATTAACGAGCAAAACAGAAACAGACTCATAGATAGCAGGATGACAGCTATGGGGGAGGGGGTCAGAGGGTGGAGGGATGGAGCACTAAGGAAAAACGATTAATGGACATGGGCAACAGTGTGATGATTAGGGGGTTAGGGTGTAAATGGTAATGGAAAAAAGTACAGTGAAAAAGGCATTAAAGTAATTCTTAAAAAACAATAGGTAGAAAAGCTGAGAAGGTGAAAACAAAGTGTTAAGAAGGTGATTTTAACAAAGTTCAGGGACAGGTCTATTACTTTAAACTCTATCTCTCCCTTCTTCCTTTTTAAAATAATAATTATTATTAAAAATGTAGAAAAAATTATTTCTGGCTAAATAATTGTGTCTAGTTGAACTGCTGTTTTGTTCTCTTTCTCACTTTTCTTGGGGTGAAGGTGATAAAAAAAGTGATTCTTTGCAAATCTATTGGCCACACGTGTACTAACTATGCAATTGTGTGTTCTGCTATAGGTGCATGCAAGAAAACTGGGGGTAAAACTATCAAGGCTGCAGATAATAAGAAAAATCTTTCTCTCATGTAGATGGTCTGGAGATCATAAAACTTCGCTGAGTGTGAAGTAAAGTTTGGGAGAAAATGCTGCCTGGCTTATTTATAGAAATAAGGGAAAGGCTAGGGAGCAAATGGCCAGAGGTGCATCGCTGATGTCCTTTCCCTACACTCACCTCTTCTTGGGTCCTCCTTTAAACAACAGTATTTCTTGAGCACCCTTACTCCCCTCCTGTGTTATTTACTGTAGGTTAAAAAACAAAGTTATTTTAATGTATGCATGGGGATGGGAGGAGGGGCTAATTCCTGCATAGCTTTGACAAGTAATTAAGTCAATGAAAGAAAAAACAGAAGAGATATGATAGCAAAGAGAACAAGGCAACATCCAGGAAGGGTCACAGAACTTTTACTCAGAATACAGAGTGGATCAGAATACTAATGCTTAAAGATGTGAAAGTGCTTACATATATTTTTAAAATTTTATTTGAGAAAGATCAAGCATCATTTTCTGTTGCTGATTAGCAGAGTGAATTTTAGGTAACTGATAGTTATTTCTTAACATTTGCTCACAAATATAAAAGATATACAATATAAAATATAACATAAATTATATAATATAAAATGTAAATTTTATATATGTAAAATATTCAAAGGAGGAGTGGGCAAGTGGGCATTATCTTCTATGGGTGGAGAAAACCTATGAAAATCTAGATGTGAAATTTAGTTCCAGTCCCAGTCTTGGGCTGGGTTGCCTGTAGTTCTCTGTTTACCCTTCCCTGACTCAGCTCCCAAGACAGTGAGGCCATCCCATGTGCAGTGTTTCCCAGGCTTCCCCTGCAGTGGTTTTTCACTGGTTCAACCAGTAGGTGGCTTAGTGAGAAATTAAGAGGACAGAATGGAGGAAAAGAAGGATGATGCCTATTTCCTCTGCCTCCAGCTGACAACAGCCTCCCCCAAATCTGCATTCTAGGGGTCCTGCAGCCTCCTTAGTCCAGGTGGGTCATGCTTTTCTTCATAAGCCCCTCTGTTCTCCAGCACCTGTGAAACCAGTTTCTAACCCTGAATAAAATATCCCAATATTCTGTTTTCCTGGCTAAATTTTGCCTAATTCATATTTTACAAAGTTGGGCCCAATACCAGAGCATTTCTAAAAAAGAGAGCGAGAGAGAGAGTCCTTTGCTGACCAAAAAAAAAAAAAAAAAAAAACAGAAGAAGGAATATTAAACTATGCATTCCTTTATTTATTTTAAACTGTATTTTATATTCTAAGCATGGATTTTCTCTATTTTCAAAAATTTATTTCAGTGTATATTTGACTGTTTATCTTAAATTAACTTGTTACTAACTCTTTTTTCTGAGTGAGGTTGGGTTCATGCAGAGAGCAGTTTGCTTATTCCTCAATTATGGCATTTGCCATAGTTCATACTACAGTTTAATTTTTATTATTTTCTTCCATGTCTGACTCTTAACTGGGTTATGAATACTAGAGGGCAGGAACAAATCTAATGTTTAATCTCAAGAAAATAAAATATTATTTTCACATAGTGAATTTTTACTAAATGTAGAATTAATAATCATAGAGAAGAAAATGATCAGAGGCTAGATGCTTGGTTCTGGTTTTATCGAGTACTCATGAATAAGAATGTATCCCTAATTCCTTCTGTTGGAAATGTATAATTTTGGGGGGGATCATGCAAATTTAACTTGGAGTGCATTGCTCCAAGCCAGATACCAAGTCAATCATTGGTTTCCCCAAGTTTTTTTTTTTTTTTTAATTTTGGTATGCTGTTTCTGCCTTAAAAAGATTTCAACACCATCAATTTAAATTATTTCTGTGCATCTCATGATTTTAGTTTGGAATACTCAGAAGCAAACCATGAAACAAGGATCTTAAGGGGCACTTAATTTGATTGGGAGATGATCTCCTGAAGCACACTGGTAGGAAGAGAGAGGAAGGAGACAGGGGAGGGGAGGGGAGGGGAGGGGAGGGGAGGGAAAACAGCCAGTAGGGTGAGTCGGGTGAGTCGATAAATCAGGTACACCTGTGAGTGATTAGGGCTCCATCTTGATGGAAAGTTTTCATTAGCAAAATTGAGGTAATTATCTTATCATTTGTGGTTCATCACTGATTGAGGGCAGCTCCCAGGGCTTTAAGTTCATGACCCTTCCAGCCAATCCCATGCACAGGTCATACATTCACCTTGGGGAAGACTAAGCCTTTAACAGAGGATTGCAGGTTCTTGCAACGAGAAGGCATTTTGACAGGAAGTAAATGTCAAGGAGAAATGGATGGGGCACTGACAGCATCTTCTATAAATATAGAAGATCATAATATATGCTCAACTTTCAATAAAACGTATTATACATACATGAGTTTGTGTCTGTGTGCATGTTTATGTGTAGACATGACAGTGAGTATACCTGCATTTTTTAAATTAAAAAGATACTTTATATCGAAAAGACAATGCAAGATGAGGAGTATCAGTAATTTCATCCTTTAGTTTTTTCTTTTTTGTTAATTATTTAAAACTATATTTTATTGATTATGCTGTTGCAGTTGTTCCAGTTTTTCCCCCCTCCACCCAGCACTACCCACTCTCAGGCAATCTTCACATCATGTCCATGGGTCATGTGTATAAGTTCTTCGGCTATTCCATTTCATATACTGTACTTTATATCCCTATGACTATTCCGTAACTACCTATTTGTACTTCTTAATATTCTCACCTCATCACCTATTCCCCCACACTGCCCTCCTTCCTACCTGGCAACTATCAAAATGCTCTCCATATCCATGATTCTGTCTCTTTTCTTGCTTGCTTAGATGTTTTTTAGATTCAATTTTGATAGATATGTGTTTATTGATATTTTATTGTTCATAGTTATGATCTTCTTCTTTTTCTTAAATAAGCCCTTTAAACCTTTTATATAATAATGGTTTGGTGATGATGAACTCCTTTGGAATTTTCTGGTCTTGGAAGCTGTTTATCTGCCCATTGATTCTAAATGATAGCTTTGCCAAGTAGAGCAATCTTGGCTATAGGTACTTGCTTTTCATGGCTTTAAGCATTTCTTGCCAATCCCTTCTAGCCTGCAAAGTTTCTTTTGAGAAATCAGCTGACAGTCTTATGGGAACTCCCCTGTAGATAACTAACTGCTTTTCTCTTGCTGCTTTTAAGATTCTCTCTTTATCTTTAAACTTTGGCATTTTAATTATGATGTGTCCTTAAATGGGCCTCTTTGAATCCATCTGTATGGGATTCTCTGTGCTTCCTGAACTTGTATGTCTATTTCCTTTACCAAATTAGGGAAGTTTTCTTTCCTTATTTTTTGAAATAGATTTCCAATTTTTTTGTTCTTTCTCTTCTCCTTCTGCCACCCATGATACAAATGTTGGAATCCTTGAAGTTGGCCCAGAGGCTGCTTGTATTAGCCTCATTTTGGGGGGATTTTTTTCTTATTATTGTTCTAATTGATTATATTTTGCTTCCTTATGTTCTAAATCATTGATTGACTCTCAGCTTCATCCACTCTGTTGTTGTTTCCCTGTAAATTGTTCTTTACTTCAATTAGTGAATCCCTCATTTCTGATTGGATCTTTTTTATGCTATGGAGGTTCCCACTAAGTTCCTTGAGCATCATTATAACCAGTGTTTTGCATCTGATAGATTACTTATCTCCATTTCATTTAGCTTTTGCTGTGGAGTTTTGATCTATTCTTTCATTTGGGCCATATTTCTTTGTTCCCTCATGTTGACAACCTCCCAAAGTTTGTTTCTATGTATTAAGTAGGGCTTCTATGACTCCATATCTTGGCAGTGTGGCCTAAAGTAGTAGGTGTCCTGTAGGATCCAGTAACGCAGTTTCTCCTATCAGCCGAGCTGGGTACTCAAGGTTTGACCTTTATGTGGGCTTCATAGAGCCTCCTCTTGCATTTGAAACCTGATTGCTGTTGGAAAGTCAATAAGAGGGATTTACTTAGGCCTGCCAGCTGCAACAACTGGCTATAACCACTGACCACTGCCCTCTGCCCTCTGTGGAGTATCAGCTGTAAAGAGGCTGGGTAGTGGTGCTCCAATGTGCTCTGTAGCCATTCACTGGGTGCACCAGTTCTGAGGTTTTCTGAGTGCTGCAGGCCAAGGTCAGCCCCCACCTGTGTTCTGCCTATGGCCACCCTGAATAAGCTATAAAGCAATATGAGATGGCTATTACTTGTGCTGGGCTGGAGATTCCCAAGCAAAGCCAAGCTGTGAATCTAGGCTGGCTGGTGCTAGTGCTGAGCCTGGGGCAACTTAACCATAGGCATGAGAGCTGGGGGCTTACTGAGGTCAGCTGTTGCTTGCTTGATAGGATTTAGAAAGTTGTGAAGCATAAGCCAAGACCAGACATTCATATGGAAAAGTCAGGCTTAATTTTTTTGGATGGACTGGTAAGTTGGGTGGGATGGAGTCTCATGGGGTCTCTAGGGTGGGGCAAACAGTGTTAGCCAGGGTGATGGAGTCTCATATATGGCACCTGCCTGCTTGCTTTGTGGGAGGAAGGGTTCAAAAGAGGTACAATGCCCTCTACCTGTCCTTCTGTCTAGAAGTGAGGTGACCCCCAGCTCCCACCTTGATGCCAGCCATTTCATTTCCTCTCTGTACATCACTGTGACTTTCAGGCTGCTACCCCAATGCTGGAGCTCAGAGGGAGTAGTTTGAGTAAGACCGTGTGGGTTCTTTGAAGGGAACTGCTTGGAATTCCAGCAATTTCTTCTAACAACTCAATCCCCACTGGCTTTTGCAACCAGAATTTATCTTCCTGTTACTGGAGCCCTAGGCTGGGTGGCCTGGTGTAGGGCTGGGTCTCCTCACTCTAGAGATATACCTCTTGAAATTTCATCTACCACATGTGGTTGTGGGACTAGCCTATTCCATGTCTCTTCCCCTCCTACCAGTCTGGATGGATGTGTTTCTTTAATTCCATAGTTTTAATTTTTATGTGGTTCTGAGAGGAGGTGAGCTCTGTTAACCTATGATGCCATCATGATTGGAAGTCTCATCCTTGCCTGAATGTCCAAAACCTTTTACCCGAGTCTTTGAGAATAAACATCCTAATTTGTACCTTGTGTTATTGACTCAAATACAAATACCTAGAGTTTCTTTGCACATAGAGTGTACTTCTAATTTTTTATATTCCACAGTAGATAATACAACGTTTTAAATGCATTAAATGCTCAATACAAGGTGGGGCAAAAGTAGGCTTAGAGTTCTGAATATGTGAAACTGAGTTTATTCTTATATCATTTTTATTAATTGTATAGTATTTTCCATATGGACACCTATAAACCTACTTTTGCCCCCACCCTGTATTTATCTGGCGAATGAATAGTGTAATAGATCACACTGTTGTATGGAAAATACTTGCTTTCTCTCTCTGCCTGTAAAGGAGGGTTTACAGCTGTACTCCACTAATATTGGGCTTAGCAATTAGACTTCCTTAGGCCATATAATGGTCAAGGAATGGTCTTCACCACTTGACTTAGGGTGTGGCTATGTGACTTTCTTTGCTCAATGAGATGTTAGTATATGTGAAAAAATCGAAAGCGTAAAGTGTGCTTCATGAATGGGGTTGGCCTTCTGTGAATCTACATTTCTACATGAAACGATGTTTCCTCAGGTAGCTACTGGTTTAAAGCGGATGAGAAACAGATGGGGTAGGCCTGTATCCACTATGCAGCTTTGAGCCAACCCCAAGTAAGCTAATTCTTGATCAGCCTACCCACAGATACACAAAGTAGAATAAATGATTGTTTTAAGATTGCATTTTGGGTGTTTTTTCACATGGCACTACTGTTCAATAGCTAACTGATACAAGAAGTAAGCAAAAAAAGTTCTTTAAGCATCAGAATAAGACAGTATTTGTTATGACAGTTTTTATAAAATATTAGACATGCAAATGCAGAAATTGTTTTTATGCTATTTTTTCCAATAATAGTAGTTGTTGTAATCCCTTTAGATATGCAAAGTATGAAACATGGGGTAAGTAAAGTAGTGAAAAATAACACAAACAGGTTTATTTTTAATTGTAACAAAGAAGTTAAGCAACACATACAAAAATACAATATAAAATATTTTATTCAAGCTTAAGCATCCAAGTCTCAAGTCAGTTTTTATACAGAGATCCTCACTAATCACACTGTCTAATAATCTTGCTCCCATTGTACCCATCCTATTACTATATAGGGTGGGCAAAAGTGGATTTACAGTTGTTAGTACACAACACACAGAGTTTATTCTTGTATTATCATTTATTAATTATTACATTATTTTCCATGTGAACTGTAAAGTTACTTTTGCCCATCCCTGAATATAACCTCATTCTTTTTTCTTTTCCAATTCAAGATTTTATTTATTTATTTTAGAGAGGGGAAGGGAGGGAGAAAGAGAGGAAGAGAAATATCAATGTGCGGTTGCCTCTTGAGCACCCCCTACTGGGGACCTGGCCCACAACCCAGGCATGTGCCCTGACTGGGAATGGAACTGCGGACCCCTTGCATCATGGGCCAGTGCTCAATCCACTGAGCCACACCAGCCAGGGCTCATTATTTTTTCTTAATAACATTTTTTTTTACATTCTAAAGTTCTCTTGTTTGTTTATTTATTTCTCTTTTGATGGATTCCTCCACTGAAATGGCATGTTTCTCCATTGGAACACAAGGTTTTGTCTGTTTGTCTCACCCTTGTATCCCAGCATCAGCAAAGGGTGTTCAGCACATGGTAGAAAAAAACCAAATAGCTGTTTTAGAAATACTATAAAGGACACATGTACAAAACCAAGGGGGAAGGTGGAAGCAAGGGAGGGAGGTGGGTTTAGCTGGGGTGGGGAGGAGTGGTGGGGAGAAAATGCAGACAACTGCAATTGAACAACAATAAAGTCATTAAACAAATAAAAGTCACTTTCCAATGCTACCAATAATAGATTGTACATTTCATATTTTAGTTATTCTTGAGGTATTTTTGTCAACTTTTGGTTTTGAATTTCTGCTCTTAATAAATTTAGTAGAAGCACCAACCTTGATATAAGGTATTGCTGAATGTTTGGTTGAATAGTTCAAGTTGTATGAAATTCGAATTTTGTGTGGAGGAACATTATTTATTATTATTATTATTATTATGCTTAAATTCCAGTGAAATGTATGCAGGGGTTTCAGGTATCTGTCCTTCATCCAGGTGGGACTATACCAAAATGAGGGGAAGTTACCCACAAGCACACTTAGCATTATCGAATTCCTCTGAACTTGCTATTCATCTCTGGCAGCTGGCTTTAAAGCAACATGGCAGCTGCATGACAAACTGCACTTTTAAAAGGTGAATCCTGTGCCTGTTACTTTATGTTTTATGCATTGTTGGCAAATAGGAATTGTGTACCTTTATAGTTTATGGATTTGCTTTGGAAAATGGCTTCAAAGAAAGTTCAATATTAGGCATACAGAACTTGTTTCTAACATTGCTGAATGCCTGATTTTTTTTTACCATGTTACTTATGTTCTTAACAAAGAGGATGATTTTAAGTTATACTTTGCCCTTTGGCCTCATGTCTATCAACTGGTGAAGGCTAGCCTTGCAATGTATGTACTTACCCAATAAACTGTAAAAGTCACTGTATGCTCCCTGCCTGAATCCAAGAGGCACAATATATTTTCCTAAAATATATCAAGACAAAGTTTTCCTACCTAATAACATGTGAAAGGAATCTTGGGCAGAATTTTATGTCTGTGTAAATTAACATATAGGGCCAAATTGACCAAAAATTCAATCAGGCATGTCACTAAGCTAAAGGGGACTTTTTCAGCCATGCTTTTTATTTTATTTTGGAATATAGAGTTTGTTGTTTGCTTTTTTGGCCTATGCCGCTAAAATCTTGGTATATCTTTTCAATAGTAGTTTATTTTCCCATGATCGGTTCTTTCTATTGCTATTAAGCCTCAACTCAAAGTGTATCTTTTCCTGTCCACCATGCATTATGTTGTCCCCAACTCACCTGTCACTATTTTATCTTTTTTCCTCTTTTTTATTTAATGTTCCTGAGAACACTTTCTGTCCTAAGACACTTTTCTTGTTCTTTTACCTGTTTACTTTTTTGGGGGGGTGGGAGGTGTTTCTATACTGCCACTAAAATGTAAGTTTATGAAAGCAGAGATTTTTCTGTATTTTCACCTTTGTGTTTACAACTTCCAGAATGTTACCTGATCCATAAAATAATAACCAATAAAAATATGTAAAATTCTTACAACTCAACAATAAAAGGACAAATAAACCTAATTTTAAAGTGGGCAAAGGTTTTGCATAGACAATTCAGAAAGGACAATTCTGAAAAATAAACATACAAATGGCTAACAAGGACATGAAAAGATGCTCAACATCATTAATTATTAAGAAATGCAAATCAGCCCTGGCTGGATGGCTCAATCGGTTGTAGTCACATACATCAAAAGTTCCAAAGATTTTTATGGTATGTAGGAGATTGGAGGTAAAAAGCTAATAGATTGAAATGGTGAGTTATGGTAGTATAATCTAAAAAATTTTAATAGCCATTTTTAATCTTCTTATTCAACAATGTATTTACTGTGATGGAAATCATAAGACCTTGATTGTAGCATTGGCCTTGAAATCAATTAACTAGGTGACCAGCACGTGTTGCCTAACTTTTCTGGGGTTTAGGTTTTTCCTTAGTAATGTGAAGGAAATAACCAGATGATCTTATAGTTCTGATCAAGCTATATCACACTATAATTTTAGGGATGGTGTGCCTTAGGGAAACAAATATACCTGAGTTTCCCTTATATCTTTAGTTTCAGAAAAGGATCTGGGCTAAAAGTCCTGTCTCAAGTTCTCTCATAGGTTTCTCATGACTTTCAGGAATTCTAAGAACATCTCCCCAAGAATAGGTCCCTTGCCCTTTAAGTTGTATGAGCCAGGGAAGGTGCCTATAAGGAACTCCAACTCACAGGGTTGTTCCTGGGTTGCTGGCATACTCAGAGAAGCCAGTGCCCTGAGACCCAGTAAATGAAGTAAAAATACTGGATACCATTCTAGATTCTTTCTTTATTCTCAAATTTAATGGTAACAGAGATCCTGGTGAGATGAGAACCTAACAGTTGGACATATATGAGAGAAACGATATTAAAATGCAGAGATCAAAGTTCATAGAAAAATTTGCATAAAGAATTCAAGGCTTTGGGAGAGGAGGAATCAAGAGTTTTTCACTTGCTCCTTCAAGGTCAAAGTCCTTAAAATATGACTAGGTAGAAAAACATATGGAACGGATCATTTTTCATGCACAAAACTAGTTACAGTTTGAGCACTATTAGTGCTCTTCTTTACTCCTGAGTTCCTCTTACTCTCTGTTCTCATCCCTTAGCTCTGTGTGCTGTAGCTTTAAGACTCACACCTGCAAACACCATTTCAGGACTGTTACTAATAGAGACTGGGAAGTGGCTCCTAGTTTACATCTACTGGAATGGACCTTCGCCAATAAGTAGGAAAGTCTAGTCTTCTTCCCTTGAGTTAAGGAAAACTGAGATGTAACTTACATTTCATAGCTCCCTTTAGGATCAGTCTGAGACTGAGGCTTTACTTGTAACCATACCCTTGCTTACCTTCTTCCCCTTTCCCTGCTCTACTCCCTTATAGTTTTTCCCTAGAAGCATTTTCTCAAAAAAAAAACAAAACATTTTCACATGAATCCCCATCTCAGGGTCAGCTTCTGGGAACCTGACCTAAGATACAGGTGTTGTACAGAAATAGTCACTCTGGCTTCCTGACATCGAAGAGAGTGGAAATTCTTCCATCCCACTTTATGGAATATTCCTACACCCTGAGGAATAAACAATGTGAGAACGTCTAAGTAAATTTAAAAGTTAGGAGCCCACAAAATTGCTGTCCTGTGAATTCTTCATTGAGCAAATTATCACTGGGACTGAAGAAAAACAAAAAAAAAAATCACTGTAGCTTCAGTAGCGATTGCAGCAATAGTTGTAATGGACAGAGCATTAGCTCACATTTCTTTGACACGACAGGGAATGACACAAAGGTGACAGCATCTGCAACTATTGAGGCAGGGCAATATTTCTTGACTATGTATCTCTACTGGATGTCATTTGCAGCCCATAGGCCTCTATTACTATAGGTAACACAAGTGGCATAATAGATCCTCGTAGACTAGATGACCCAGCTTCTCACAATGGTCCCAGGGCCTTCTGGATTTGAGGAGAGATGCATGAAGATACTCTATAAAGATTCTTGGACATATCAGTGAATGGTGACCTTAGCAGGAAGCACTAGACTTCTCATGAGTGTGAGCAAGTAGAGGATGAGATCTTGTACTATCAGTCAAACATCAAACACAAAACTAGGGAAACAGTAATGACTTAACTAATCACAAATCCATGACAATCCTGACTCCTCAATTCCATCCACTCCCCGCAACACTTCTCTACCTCTGCCTCTTTAGTATTACTAGTTAGTTCATTCTCATTTATTATCTGACTCAGTGTAGTCATCTCCACCAAGCTCCCTGCTTTTAGTTTTGGTTCCATCTAATCCACTCTCCACATTGTAAGTACAATCATTTCCTTATAACACACTTACAATGCTTTAATGTGTTAAGACTCTCCTATCTCTTCTCACTATCTTCAGCATGGTGTTGAAACTCCTTAGTATGGATGTAAAGTCCTTTTACAATCTGGCCTCTGCCCACTTTTGCAGGCTAACTTCAAAAGCCTTCCTCCTGACATTATTTATACTCCCTCTAATCTTCCCACATAACTTTTTCTATCCTGGCTTACCTTCTCTACAAACTTGTTTTGGATAGATCTGTGTATTACATAGCCTTGCTCCAGCCCCTGCTACACCATACAGTTTTACTCGTTTTTTTGTGCCTTCCTTTCTGCCTCACAGACCAGTATCTGGCATCCATTCGCCCTCCCTAGCAAGCATCCTGAAGACTTCCCTCCACTTTTCATTCTGTACATTTTTGCTGGTATTGACATCTACATCACAGAGCAGAGAGGAGGGGATGAGTTTGAGCTGAGGATTTCTCCTAACTTACACTGCTCGGAAGGCCATTCAAAAGGAGATTAGCTACTTAGTACACATATTTTTCTAGCTTTTGCAATAGATACCTACATATGTGACTGAAAAATGTTCTAATTGATTACAACAAATGACCACACCTCTCCTATGCAACAGCTTCTTTCCATTGACTGCAGGCTCATACTTATAGACCAGCATGGTTGTAGCAATGCCGACTCTCGGCATTGGCTCTTACTTCCTGTCTCAGCTCCCCTTGAGAAAACTCCTCCCAACTCCTTGGGTAGTCACACAGTTTTTGTTATCCTTTAGTGGCTGTTGGAGATGATAATTATGAAGGTGATGTTAGTGTTTTGCTTCCAGCTTGTAAGGCTCATGTGGAAATAAAAAAATTTGTGCAGACTGATTTTCACGGAAGGTCTGCCTTTCTCCCTTCTTTTTTCCTAGTGCCTTTCTGCTGTACTGATCCCACCTTTATCCCTTTCACAAAGCCCTGCAATAACCTAGCTCTCTTCACTCCTGGCCCTGGCTTTGCAGTGGGATTTATTATGAAGTCTGGTATACAGACTTTAAACAGCTATAATCTTGGCCAGGCTCAAGCCCAGCCAGTCCTGCTAAATGAAGCGTGACAAATGCACACTCATTTGGTGGTGACTAGTGACAGCTGGGATGATGATGTATCTATCCCAAGAGCAGAAGCAGGACATTTATTTAGTAATACCCTTTATCTTCTCTCTCCTCTCAGCCTCACAATCCAACATCTAAAAATCCCACTTCTCTGAGATAATTATTCAGGCAGTGGAACTTAAATCCTCGAATTTCCAGAAACAGCTATATAAAAGCATATCCAGCATAGATATGACAAAGCCAGGGATGTGAGTTGGTATTACTTGTTTCCTTGCCTAAAAGTCAAAACCCAGGAGATCCTGAAATGACACACAAACTGAGCATCCTGCACCGGCCAAATTTGGTATGGAAAATACGAAAAACAACACCTTTAGAATTATCACTTTTTACATTGGCTTAATGAAATTATGTATGTTTGATTTCAGTTGCCTTGTTAATGATTCCTAGATACATTTGTCCTTGAAAATTGAAAAGACCTGATATTAAAATACGGAAAGAAACCCCCCAAAGTTAAGTCAGGGCACTCTCTCTGGTTCCCCTTGCCAAGCGACATGTATTGCTCTTTTTGTGGTTTTAGTTTGCATTTCTTCATAAGTAATGATGCTGTCTTTTCATGTGCTTATTAATCATTTACATGTCTTCTTTAGTGAATTCTCTGTTTATATTTTACCCATATTGTATGAGGTTTTGTGTCTTCTTATTGAGTTGTAAAAAATTTTAAACATCCTAAATACATGTCTTTTGTCTGATACATAGATGTGTGTGTGTTGCAAACATTTTCTAACTTCATGGCTTATCTGTTTTCTTAATAATGCCTTTTAAAGAGCTCTTTAAGTTTTAACTTGATGCAGTTAAATTTACCCAGTTTTTTTCTTCTGGTTCATGCTTCTTGTAGAAGCAATCTTTATTTACCCTAAATTCACAAATATCTTTCCCTGTTTCATTGTTCAAGTTTTATAGTTTTAAATGTACACTTATGCTAATAATTTATTTAGAGTTTCTTTTTGTATGTACAGTCAGGTAATAGTCTAGGATTTTTTTTGTATGACTATTAAGTTTATCCAGGATTATCTATTGGAAGATTTTCCTTGCTCATTAATTGCCTTGGAAATCTCATCATAAACAAATTGACTGAACAGGTGTGATTTTTATTCTGTTCCATTGATCTACATGTCTATATTTTCACTAACACCAACATATCTTAATCATCTTAATTCATGATTGGAGTGTAGCCAGGCTGCGTTTTGAGACTTCCCTAGACATCATGATCACTTCTTTTCAGCCTCCTTTATGTGTATATACACACCAATATTCTCAGTCTTTTCTTTAACTCTGTCAGCAAACCACCCTGGGCAGGATCTATGGTATCCTCACTGCAGATACCAAAATTGACCTCTTCAGTACTCCTTCTCCTGAGAGCCCTGCTCTAAATGAGCAGTAAGATTATTAGGATAGTGTCTGATAATGATTTCCCTTTTCTGTTGATTCATTTTTTATTCTAGAACCTTCTAGGGAACTATCTTAAAGCAAACATGAAGCTTTTGTAATAGTAGCTTCAAACAGCATGGTAAGTTTGCTGTAATAAAGACCACATTTGGAGATCAAGCGTGACATTTAGCACCCCTTAAAACAATGCTGCTAAAATAATAGTAATTGTACTACTGATAACACAATATTTTGCCTAAACATTGTCAACAAAAAGGTAACTGCATCTCTATAAATTTAAGAAGGAGTTTTATTTAGACCTCACTGTGGCCTTTAGCTCAAAAGTAGAGCTTCAAGGAGCCTTGAAATGGTACCTCAACTTCAGAGTAGTGAGTGATGCTTATACAGATAGAAAAGTAAGCAAAAGTGCATTCGGTACATCAGAAGTTTCGATTTTGATGCATACATTTCAGTGATTAACAGTTTTACATCAAATGGAAAGAATGCATAGAAGAGATAAGGTTGGGTCTAGAAATAATTAAGTTGCCTTGAAATTCTTTGAGATGCCCTCTTATCTGCCACTGTTTTATGTAATCATTGACCAATAGCTTTGAAATTCTGCAGAAGATATTTGTGTCTAGACATCATGGTTTATACCTTAGTGAGAAATATAGGGAAACTCATTATTCTCTCTTGGTTATTGGTCAAGCCAGAGTAGCTTAAGCATCCTTTCCTTTTCTCGATGTTTATACAAGTTTTTGACTATGTATTAAGACTATAGCAACCCAAACAGATAGTTTCATAGACAGTATTGCTTAAACAAAAGTGTAATTTCATAGAAAGAAATAGTCCATTTAAATTGACTATTTAAACTTAAACTTCAAGTCAGGTAGGTTCATGATCATTAGTTTAAGATATCTATTTCCATGCTTTCAGCAAGTGTATGCTACTGCCACCCCTCCCAGTTCTATTTTGTCTGGCCAAGGCCCCATTTCTCATACACTGAAAGCAAATGCTGCTAACAGTTCACGGCTTCCCCTTCTCCCTCTGCCAGACCTATAGGATTAACTGATATCAGTTAACAAACACATCCACTTTGCCTGTAGTTATGGCTCCTCTGTAGATGATTCCCACTCCAGGGCTCCCTACAGAGTATTAGGCTAAGCCTAGTCCTGACAGTGCTGGGCCCATATCTATGCCTAACTTCTTACGCTGCCTTATCCTTCCTCCTTCATTTCTTCACAAATTTCATTTGAAGGTACTCCATCAAGAAATCACAAGCCAATACATTCCTATTTCAAGCTTTGCTTCTAGAGAGTCTGTTCTAAGATGCAAGCCTTAAATAATTGCCGCATAGAATAGACAGGCACCGGCCAGCTAGTTTCCTGGATCTTGGTAAATAATCTGACTTATTTTATTTATTTATTTTTCTTTCCCTACCTAAGAGCCAGTGAATCCTTTAAAGAGCCACAACAAAATACTAACTATTCTTTTTATGCTACATCTAATGTGCATGTATTTGCCTTCATTTTGTCTTTTTGTAGCCCAGCTCTGATAAGATAAATGCTACTGTGTCTTTAATGGCTAAATCAGCCCACTTACTCTTTCTTCTTCCTTCCTAGCTACATCCAACATACTGGTTCACCATTCACAAAAACTCTTCCTGGATCATTAAATCATATGGAAAGAGGTTTCCACCATGAAGGGTGTTTTTAAAGTTAAATGAAAAGCTCCATTAACGTCCTCTTACTTTGTAAGCTTGAGGCAGGAAGAGTTCTTTTTTACTCATTATAGCAATTATTTTTTCCTGCCCTTAAATATATCCAGAGATTTCAAATCATGAAAGCAATTTAGCTATCAAACTGCCATAATATAAAAATAATTTAAACTCAAACCAAATTTACTTAAAATGAAGGATAAAACAGCTGAAGAAGTCTATATCATGCTCTAGTCCAACCAATTTTTATTTCCTTGAAAAGACTTGTCTTCTACATCATTGAATTTTTATTCCTATCACTCCTGGGTTGTTTGACCTACTGAAATCTTTTATTACCTCATATTATACTTTTAAATTTTCAAACATTATATTGAGGTGTAACATGCATGCAGTAAAATGCACAAATCTAAGGTGCACCAACTGATGAAATTTTACATATGTCTACTTTTGTGCAATCACACAAATCAAGATGCAGAAAATTTCCCACAGAGTGAAAGGCTCTCTCTTGCCCTTTCCCAGTGAGTATCTTCCATGAAATATTCATTATTCTTTCACCTAATACCGCAGATTTGTTTACTACTCCTTTGATTTATATAAATGGGATAATACAATAGGTCCACTTTTACATTTGGCTTGCTTTCCTGAATATTGCATCTGTGAGCCCTATACATCCTTGGGCCTGTACATCTTACCTATACACTTATCAGTTTTCTTCCACTGCTGTTTGCTTTTCCATTGGTGAATATATCATTATATTATTATCCACTGCATTGATAATGAGTGTTCAGGTCTACTCAATTTGGGGCAACTTTAAACCATATTGAAATGAACATGCTTTGAGCATATGTACTCATTTATGTTTGGTATATATGATACTTGAAGCAGTATAGAGAAAATAAATGTTTAGTGTTAATAGACACTTCCAAATAATTTTTCCGAATGGTCGTATAAAGATATATCCCCCACAAGCAGTATATGAGTTCTAGTTGTTCTATACTTAGTTGTCACATTTTTCCCATTATAGGAGTTGGATAGTTTTGGTCTTTTCTTGTGTTTTTAATAACATTTCTGTGATAATAACGCTCAACAAACTTTCATACACTTTTGTGAAATCCTCAATTAAGACTTTTAGTTTTTCAAAAAATAATAGGGTTGTCTCTCTTTTACTTACTGATTTGAAGAAATAGTATATAGGTTTTGAATATGAGTCCTTGTTGAATATATGTACTGAAATTATACTTCCAGTCTATAATATGCTGTAATAATCATTCAATAATAAGAATGTAACAGTATTTTTGACAAACAGAAACACTTTATTTTGCTGTTTAAAAATCATTGCCTACCACAAGATTATAAAAATATTTATCCATGTTTTTTCTAAAGAAGTGCTATTCAATATGGTAGCCACTGGCCACATACGGTATTGCAAACTAGAAATACACAGTCTGAACTGTGCTATACATATAGAACTTTGAATTTTGAAAAAAATAAAATATTAAAAATGTTAATATTGGTTACATGTTAAAATGATATTTGAGATGTATTGGGTTAAGTAAAATATACAGTTAAAATTAAGTTTGTTTCTTTTTAATATTTACATCAAAGTCAAAATTTTCAAAAGTATAAAGGACACATGGACAAAAACTAACAGGAGTGGAAATGGGAGGGAGGTGGAGAGCACTGGGGGATGGGCTGGGTTGGGAGTAAAAGACAGAAAATTGTACTTGAACAATAATTAAATTAAAAAATTATTGAGAACTTCAAAAAAAGAAATATGATACTGTCATAAAGGTAAACATATATAGATCAATGGAATAAAATCAAAAGTCCAGAAATAAGCCCTCATATTTATAGTCTATTGATTTTCATCCATGGTCTACGGCAATTCAAAAAGGAAGGAATAGTCTTTTCAATGAATTTTGCTGGATAACTGTATATCTACATGCAAAATAATGAGGTTGGACCCTTTCTTCACACAATGTAAAAAAATTAATTTGAAATGGATCATAGACATAAATACAAGAGCTAAGACTATAAAACTGTTAGTGCAATCGAAAATATGAGTAAATATTTCTTACTTAGATCTAGACATCTTCTTAAGACACCAGAAGCACAAGTGCCAATAATTTCTTAAAAAATAAGAGAGATAAGTTACATTTTTTGCTGTTGTTTCAAAGGCCAATATTAAGAAATAAAATTGATTTCCGGCAGTGGTGGCAGGAAGTGGGCTGTTGGAGGGCAGCTGGGTCTATGTGTAGGCAAATCTAAGGGGAATCAGAGCCATCAAAACCACCACCATGACTGTGGGCAAGAGCAGGAAGATGCTGCAGGGGACTGACTGCAGGATGAGGTGCATCCTGCAAGATGGTCGTATCTTCATTAGCACCTTCAAGGCTTTTGACAAGTGTGTGCTCTTGATCTTATGTGATTGTGATGAATTCAGGAAGATCAAGCTAGAGAACTCAAAACAACCAGTGAGGGAAGAGAGTCCTTGGTCTGGTGCTGCTTCTAGGGAAGAACCTGGTCTCAATGACAATAGAAGGACCTCCTCCCAAAGACACTGGCATTGCCCTAGTGCCACTTGCTGGAGCTGCTGGGGGCCCAGGGATCAGCAGAGCTGCAGGCAAAGGAGCCCCAGCTGGTGTCCTCATGCCCTAGGCCCCTGCAGGACTTGCTGGGCCAGTTTGTGGGGTTGGTTGGCTATCCCTACAGGTGATGACCTCACAAAGAAGAGGCACTGTTGCAGTTGCTGTGGCTGCTGCCACAGCCAGTATTACAGGGGCCCCAACCCAGTACCCACCATGCTATGGGGGTCCTCCTACACATGTAGGCTGAGGGGCATCTCCTCCAGCCATGATAATCCCCTGTTGGTGTAAGGCCTCGGATAGGTACCCCAATGGGTATTCCTCCTGGATGAGGACCTTCAAGGGGCATGCCCCTTCCAGTAATGCAGCCCACTTCCCCCAGCAATGCGAGGCCTTCTTTGACCCTTGGTCACAAAATTATGAAAGTAGCTCTACTGAGGCATGGGGCCATTTCCCCAGGGCCACATTGCCACAGACCTGTTTGTTTCTTTTACCATTGTTTTGGAGTCTCATTGTTATTCTGGAAGTCTGGCTTCTTACGGATTGTCTGTTTTCCCTTACAGGGTCCCCTCCCCCAGGAATGAACCCACCAAGGCCCTAGACTCATCTTGGCCCTCCTCAGCTCCCTGCCTATTTCCCTAAAGATTGTACATACGGAACAGGCTGACAGGGACCAGAGGGGAGAGGGGAGAGAATCACAGGGGAAAAGGGGATGGACTCACATGAACAAGTATAAAGGATACATGGATAATAACTGAGGTGGGGGGCGGAAATGGGAGGGAGGTGGGGAGCACTGGGGGGGCAGGGCTGGGAATATAAGACAGAAAACTGTACTTGAACAAGAATCAAATAAAATTTTCTTGAGAAAAAAAAAAGACCTTTTATTTCCTTGTGGCTTGTGAAACAAATTTATAATAAACTCTTAATAGCCACTTAATGGGATATTGTGAATGCAACAAAAAAAGAAAGAAAAATTAACACAGAGAAGGGAAGAAAATATTTTCAAGTCATAATTTTGATAACAGTATTGAGACTATAGAAATAATTCTGAAAACTCAACAATGAAAATAACAACCCAACTTAAAAATTGGCCAAAAAAATCTAAGTAGACATTTCTCTAAAGAACATATGTATTGCCCTGGATCTATAAGCATGTGAAAACATGCAAACATCAAGAAAATGCAAATTAAAACCACATGTGATATAACACTTTGCCCACATGAGGGTAGCTAGAATCAAAATGACAGATAATAATGTCATTGGCTGAGAAATAAGAACATTCATACATGTTTATGACCTTGTGGCAGGCAATGGTTTTTGAAACAGCACTAAATAATGCAGATGCATCAGAAACTGCTTCTTCAAAAGTTGAAGAATAGTTACCATATGACCCAGGATTTCCATTCCAAGGTATATACCTAAGAGTCATGCAGGCAATATATGTATACAGAAACTTATATGTGGACATTCATAGCAGCATCATTTATAATAGCCAAAAATGGAGACAATCTAAATATCTATTAACTTATAAATGGATAAACACATTGGTGTATTTAAAATGTAATACTATTTGGCCATAAAAAGAATAAACTATTTATGCATGCAGTGACATGTATGAATCTTAAAAACATGAAAAGTGAAAATAAAGTGACCAAAGATCATATTTTGTGATTCTGTTTCAAAGAAATGTCCATATTATACAAATATAGAAAACAGATCATCTATCCCTAGAAAGTGGTTTCCTAGGTATAGAGAGTTTGGGTGTAACTGAGAGTGAATGCTATTGCCACAGGCTTTTTGAGGGGTACTGATGGAATGTTAAAGTTGATTAGGTGATGGGTGCACAACTGTGTGAATAAAAATTCATTGACTTCTATCATTTAAATGGATGAATGGTATAGCAGATAAATTATTCCTCAATAAAGATTTGGCTAACATTATATTTATATTGACCAGAATTGTTTTAAATAACCATTTTACATTTTTTTCACCTGGATCTTTAATCTATCTGGAACTAATATTTTTGTGTATGGTGTGAGTTAAAAAGCAAACTGTTATTTTATATGGATATCCAATAAATACATAACCACTTATTTAATAATAGTCAATTTCCAAACTTATTGCAATGGCATTTTTATTAAAAAGTTATATTTATTTTGTTTGGGATGTGTTTTGGAATACTGTAATATACTGTCTTTTAAAAAAAGTATCGTTAAATGAATAAAAATAAATAAAAAAAGTACTTGAACAAAAGTTAAATTAAAAAAAATATCATATTTTTTAAATATAAAAATAGTATGTGCATGTGTTATAGAATCTTAAGAGATATGGAGCAGTAAACATTACATACAAACCCATTAAGATATTAAATATTTAAAACATTTCTCTGTATATATAATTAGAACTGAAATCTAACATAAATTTTTGTTCTTTTTCCACTTAATTTCATATTTTACTTTTCTAAATCATTAATCTTTGAAAAGTCTTAATGGATGCAGATTCACATATAAACATATGCTAATCTATTTTGTTATTGTGCAAATCGAGAGTCTAATAATAGTTTTGAAAATAGCATTATGATAACTATCTATATACTTACACTTTTAATTGGGAAAATTTTTATTCATTATTGTTTCAAATATTTCTTTAGCTCCTTTCCCTCTTTCTTCATCTTCTGGTATTTCCATTACACTTTATGTAGGTGTTTAACAGTTTTTAGATATTCTCTCCTTTTTTTGTCTTTGTTCTTTTTTGTGTGTTTGTCTGCTTTTCAGTTTTGGAAGTGTCCATTGAAATGTTCTCAAGCTCAGAGATTCTTCTGCCGTGTCCAATCTACTAATGAGCCATCAAAGATACTCTTCATTTATGTTGCATCGCTTTTGATCTCTAGGGTTGTTGTCAGTGCTTTCTTACAATTTCTATTGCTCTGCTTACAATGCTTATCTGCTCTCCACTTTATCCATTACAATCTTTAGCATATTAGTCAGTTTTTTTAAAAACAATTCCCAGTCTGATAATTACTATATCCCTGCCATGTCTGGGTTTTATACTTGCTGTCTCTTCAGGTTTTTATTCTGATTTTGTCTTATTTTGGTTTTGCATATTTTTCTTGATAGCCAGATATGTTGAACCTGATAAAAGGAACCGCCACAATTGGACCTTTACTAATGTGGTAGTGAGGTGTTGTGTGTAGGTAAAATGTTGCATACCCTGTTTTATTGCACTTCATTTTATTGTACTTCTCAGATATGATGGTAAGACCCTCTACCAGCAAAAATATTACAAGTCACTTAAGGTTCAGACAATGGTTAGCATTTTTTAAAGCAATAATGCATCTTTATATTAAGTTAGGTATATATTTTAAACATAATGCTATTGCATACTTAAGAGACTACAATGTAGTATAAATATAACTTTTATATGCACTGAGAAGCCAAAACATTTGTGTAATGTTTTATTGAGATATTTGCTTTTTGTGATGGTCTGGAACCAAATCTGCAATATCTCTGAGGAATGTGTATAGTCCTATAACTAAGTCTTTTATTGAGACTATGTCTCTGGTCTGTGAACAAACAATCACAAGTGTTTCTTGTTTTTTTCTTTCCTCTTAGATGGGGCAGGATGGCTAGACTGGGCTGGAGTTGGGTATTTCCTTCTTATTCAGTTAGGCTTTGATAATACCTTAAGTTAAGCCCCGTTTCTCCTGAGGGCAGGCCTTGGTACCAACCAAGATCAGCCTGCTCTGGTCTGTTTTGCAATGACTCCTGTCACAGAACAGTGTGATGATGCCTGGGGGAGAGGGGAGCATAAGAGGATTAAATGGTAATGGGAAATATAATAAAGATTATATATTTAATTTTTTTAAAAAGACAGGGCTTACAATAATGTGCCTGTAGATGCAATAAAAAATTTTTCTGAATGTTTCCTTATCTATACAGTGGGCATTCTACCTGTGAGGATGGAGTAAAGATTCTGAAAAAAACAGCGTTGTCACTGTCTAGAACAGTGGCCAGCACATAGTAGGCATTCAATAAATAAACAAACAAACAAATGAATAATTCTTTTCACTAGCCTCCTGCTGAAAGCCCCAGGGGGTTACATGATTATCTAACTACTATGCTGTAGATGTGAAACTGATACAGAGTAATGTTGAATGTAAACTCTAATTGAAAAATAAAAATAAAGTTGTGGTGTATATATACACATGGTCATAAAAAACAAGAAAATCTTATCATTTGTGATGCATAGATGGACCTAAAGAGTATTATGCTACATGAAATGAGTCAAAGAAAGACAAATAATATTTTACTTACATATGGAATCTAAAGAACAAAATAAGCAAATAAAATTGAAACAGACTCATAGATACAGGGGCTCACTGACTGTTGCCAGGGCATGGTGGTAGGAAGGCGGGTACTGGATGAAAAAAGTGAAGATATTAAGAAGTAGAAATTGGTAGTTATGAAATAGTCATGGGTATGTAAAGTATAGCATATGGCACATAGTCAATAATGTTGTAATAACTCTGTTGATGCCAGGTAAGTACTTGAAATATTACGCAAATCACTTTGAAAATTATCTGATTGTATAAACACTATACTGCACACCTGAAACTAATACAAAATAATCTTGCATGTAGACTATAATTTTAAAAATAAAATATATAAAAAGAATTCATCATAAAAATATAAAAGAACCTGGTTGAGTGCCTAGAGATAAATCTCACAAAATTGTGGGGTAGTCCCCACCCCAAGACTGGGTCACTGCGGAATGTTTAACTCTCAGAGTCGTTCACACTGAGTCTTCATCAATTATTCAATTATGGGTCAGGTTTTCTCACCTTGGCACTGATGCCTGTGGAGGCTTCTGCAACTGTCTGCTCTGACATGTCATGACTCCCTATAATGACTTGCCTGTCTCAACAATCTTGGAGTCTGCCCTATGTCCTCCTCTCACTTACGAATTCATGAAGATTTATTGAGCCCTGGCTGGTGTGGCTCAGTGGATTGAGTGCTGGCCTGTCAACCAAAGGGTTGCTGGTTCGATTTCCAGTCAGGGCACATGCCTGGGTTGCGGGCCAGGTTCCCAGACAGGGGGCACACGAGAGACAACCACACATTGAAGTTTCTTTCTCTCTTTCCCCCTCCCTTTCTCTCTCTCTAAAAATAAATAAATAAAATAGCATAAAAAAAGAAGAAGACATGTTGGTTATTCAGTTTGTTCAACTTTTTACTTTTTGCTGGGAGAAAGTGGCAGTGTCCAGACTCCTAACATGAGAAATTGAAAACCAGAAGTCAGTAGTGATTTGTTTTTAGATCCGTAAAAATCCATAACCAAGTTTTAATGAAATAAAATTTACACTTGACTGGCACTGTTTATAGACAAATTCAAACTACTCAACAAAAGGAACATATTACTACAGAGGAAGTATATAATATTGAGGAACATTCATTTTTTAGTCATGCATGAGTTTTGTCAGTACTATGTTTCCTAAACTCTCTGATGGGCAATCTCTCATGCATAAGATGTTTATAGTCCCTGCTTCTCTGTGTCATTACAATGATATAACGAGATCACATATACAAAGCCCTTGACAAAATTGGGCATGTTATAAAAGCTCAATAAGTGAAAATTATTATTTATTACAGACTTGAATATTCCTTCTATTCTTGGGCTTGTAGATTATTTCCTGGGTTTCTTTTCTAGAAATCACAGTGAAATATAGACATATTTTTATAAGTGTTTGTTTACATTTTTTAGTATTTTTAAAAGCTTAAATTTTTGAAGTTGCAAAAGACTATTAACACTTTTAAAACCCAGCCAAATATTGTCAAATTGCATCCTAGAGAAGTTATGTCACTTTGTACTGCCACCACCAGAACGTGAAAAGGCCTATCTCAATAACTCTTTTTTAGAAGGTAAAAAAAAAAAGGGACAGATTTGAACTTGAATTATTTTTATTACTAGAAAATTTGCACTATTTGCTCTTAATGTGTTAGTCAATAATGTTTCATCTTTTGTTTTTGTGGCTCATCCTTTTGCTATTAGAGTACTATTCTATACACATAATTTAAAAATGCTCTTTGACTATTGTGATTTCTAGTTTGTACTCATTAAACCAAATATTATTTATCTTAATCTTTATAATTAATTGAGAAGAATGATTTTACAAATTATAAGTAAGGAAAGTATTATATAAAAACAATCATACAATTCCAAAAACCCCAAAGAAAATACTTTAAAAATTATTCCATATCTTATCACTCATAAATAATCATTGTCAACATTTAAGGGGATATTATTTTAAGTGTGCCTATATAAATAAGTATCAATTATTTTACTCAGATTGTTATCATACTATATTGCTACACATATTTAGCATTTCGTTTAAAATTTAATTACATTTAACCAAAGGTAGGGGACAATAGCTGGATTGAAATTAAGGAATATTGAGCTTCAGGTAAATGTTTCTTTATTACCTGTTATTAACTGCCAAAAGAGCAACCTTAAATCAATAAATTAGAGTGCATTAAGATGTTAGAGGAGAGGGGGAAGAAGGATAATGGGGGAAACAGGGGAAGGGCCATCAAGGAACATGTAGAAAGGACACGTGAACAAAGCCAAAGTGGGCAGGTAGGTTTGAAATAGGGAGGTGGGATCAGTGGGGTGGGAGGGCTTGGTGGAGGGGAAAATGGAGACAGCTGTACTTGAACATAATGAAAAAAAGATCTTAGAGTATTTTTTAACCTTGTGTTTTGAATTTAAACAAGCTCTGTTGACTTTCTGCTCTGAAAAATTAGAAAACTAGAAAACAAGAAAATACATAAAATTAGAAAACTGTAGCCTTTCCTCCCAATGTTTGGGGTTCACATATTATGAATATATATTTGCCATTTATATATTATGTTTGCTTTGCCAAAAGTTTTCTGATAAGTATAATCATTATTGTTTAAATTTGGTTTTAAAAGTTCAGTGGATTCAATGACTATTCCTTTTCCTTTTACCATTTCTTTTTTTCCTCACTCCTGATTTTAAACTTGGATTTATTTCTAGATTGACTTGGCATTTTTTATAAGCAGGGTTTGGAATTGTTTTGATTTCCAGTATTACAAACTCAAATGTGTCTGTGGGTTGATGGGTTTTTTAAAAGATTTTATTTATTTATCTTTAGAGGGGAAGGGAAGGACAGAAATATCAATGTGTGGTTGCCTCTCATGAGTCCCCTGCTGGGAACTGGCCTGCAACCCAGGCATGTTCCCTGACTGGGAATCGAACCGCGATTGTGTGGTTTGCAGGCCCACCCTCAATCCACTGAGCTACACCAGCCAGGTGTGCATTGATGTTATACTAAGTAAAATATAGCTAGGTACAAATTTTGAAGGTATATTTTCTTTTTTTTTTCTTTTTTAAGGGACAGTATTACATTTTATTTCATTTTTTCAAATATATATACAGTTGTTCAAGTACAGTTGTCTTCATTTTCCCCTCACCATCCCCCCCCCCAACCATCCCTACCTCCCACCCTTGATCCTACCCTCTTTGGCTCTGTCCATGTGTTTTTTACACATATTTCTGCACTTTATGCCCATACCTGGACTGATAATGCCTTTGTCTCCATTTCTGAGATAGTGGCTTCTTCAGCAAATTTATCCCACTGTTGGGAGTGCCACCGAAAGCCCCACTCAGGGTTAGACAATGGGGATCCTTTGTCTCCCCAGTTTCTGACTCCATTACAATTCCCTCTGCACTACTAAGCACACCCGTCACTAACTACCAATTTCTTGTCTACACAATAGGTCTCACTTTGGAAGCCCATCTGCAACACTGCCTCTGGAAACACAAAGTAGTCCAGCAGCTTTGCTTGTTCAGCAGTGCCATCTTCTAGACACCACGTATGCTGCCTTCCAAAGAGAGCAATCTTCCCTCATGTAAAGACTTCCCTCCATTCTTGGTCCTCCTTTTTTTCTTTTTCCTTTAATTTTAATTTATTTAATTATTGTTCAAGTACAGTTTTCTGTCTTATACTCCCATCCCAACCCCCCCCCCCCAGTGCTCCCCACCTCCCTCCCATTCCCCCCGCCACCTTAGTCTTGTCCATGTGTCCTTTACACTTGTTCCTGTGAATCCTTACCCTTTCCCCCTGAAATTCTCTCCTCTCTCCCCTCTGGTCCCTGTCAGCCCGTTCTGTATTTCAGTGTCTTTGGTCATGTTTTGCTTGCTTGTTTGTTTTGTTGTTTAGGTTCCTGTTAAAGGTGAGATCATATGGTATTTGTCTTTTACTCCCTCGCTTATTTCACTCCCTAAATATACAAAGAACTTACATGACTCCACTCTAAGAAGACAAGCAACCCAATTAAAAAAATGGGCAAAGAACTTGAACAGACACTTCTCCAAGGAGGACCGACAGAGGATTCAGAGACACATGAAAAGATGCTCAATATTGCTAGCTATCAGAGAGATGCAAATTAAAACCACAATGAGAAACCACTTTACATTGGTCAGAATGGCCATCATGAACAAAGCAACAAACAACAAATGTTGGAGAGACTGTGGGGAAAGGGGGACCCTGGTGCATTCTTGGTGGGACTGTAGACTGGTACAAGCATTATGGAAAACAGTATGGAATTTTCTAAGAAAACTAAAAATGAATATGCCCTTTGACCTGGCAATTGCACTCCTAGGAGTATATCCTAAGAACCCTGAAACACCAATCCAAAAGAACCTACGCACCCCAATGTTCATAGCAGCACAATTTACAATAGCCAAGAGCTGGAAGCAACTTAGGAGCCCATCATTAAATGAATGGATCAAAAAACTATGGTAGATTTACACAAGGGAATTCTATGCAGCAGAAAGAAAGAAGGAGCTACTACCCTTTGCAACAGCATGGATGGAACGGAAGCTATATTTTCAATACCTTAGAACTTTGTACCTCTGTATTACAGCATTGGGTACTTCTGTGGAGAATCTGAGACTTTGTATGTAATTTCCTTTTCATGCCATTTACTTTTTGTTGTGGTTACTAGTATTATTGTGGATACCCATGTGATTTCTTATCTGTCCTTAAAAATCAATGGTTGAACCTGGACTCCAAAGGAAAGTCTTAGTTTCCCTTTGGAACCCTCTGAGGTTTTGAACCACACCATCATAACCAATGGATGTTTGCATGAGCCTTTTCAGATGGGTGACACCTAGGACAAAGAACAAACTGTATTTTGCTTCAGAACCATAGGCTGGTGGCAAATGTCAAGGAGTGTTTATATTGCTTCCCATCTTATTCAAGACTGCTGTTTTTAGAAGGGTTGCTTCATGTTATTTTTTTCATGGTTTCCTTGAAGAAACAGGACTTTCCCTATTTTTCAAGATATTTTTTCTTAATTGGGACCAAGAAGCAAAGGTTAAAGAAAAGGCATTAGATTATAAAAATATAAGAGTTGAGAATAAATATATGTCCTATATCTAAATAAAATTTTCTTTTGTGAGAGCTCAAACTGCAAAAATTAAATTGTTTATTATATAAAATTTATGCTTAATAAGTTTTATATATTGAGCTCTAAAACTTATCACGTTTTAAATGCAAACACAAAAACTAATCTAGACCAAGAGTAGTTAAGTAATTAAATATAAATTATTTAATTTTATAATCAATATAATTTAATATGTAACTTTCTAGGATTGAATTTTTCTTACTCCAATTTCTTTTTTCAAGGTTCATACATATATAGCTGCTGTTAATAGTAGGTATAAGTTATTGCTAATATTCTCATATTATGAGGCCAATATAACCTTGATACCAAAACATAAAATATCACCAACTAATATCTTTCATTAACTCAGACACAAATATTTGTTACAAAGTCTTAGTATATTGAATTCAAACCATATAAACCATGACAAAATAGGAATTATAAAAGAAATACAAAGTTAATTTTCCATTCAGAACACAATAAATATAATGCACTAAGCTAACATAAAAATATAATTATCTAAGTAGACATAGAAATCATTTGATAAACTTGACAACCATGCATAATTAAACCTCTCAGAAAATTAAATATAGAAGACTTCTTCAACTTGTAATTTAAAACAATGCCATTTACATAGCATCAAACATCACACTCTAAGAATAAAGTTAATAAATGGTGTGCACGACTTCTACAATGAAAATGACAAAATATTGCTGTGAGGAATTAAATAAGTTCTCAATAGAGAGATAAATGATGTTTATGGAACCAGAGACTCAAAATTTTTAAGATACCAGATCTCCACAAATTGATTTGAGATTCAACACAACCCCAATTAAAATCTTAGAAATACTTCTTGTAGAAATTAAAAAACTGTTGATTTTAAAATCCACAAATGAATTGTAAATGATCTAGAATAGCAAAAATGATTTAAAAGAAAGATAAAATCTGCGGAATTAGACAATGTGATTTCAGAATTTACTAAAAAGTGGCAGTAAATCATGAAGTGTGACTTTTTTGGTTAAGATACATGAGAATAGCATGAAATCAAATTGAAAAGCTAAGAAATAAAGCAAAGATACCCAGTTAATTTAATGGAAAAAATCTTTTCAAAAAATGATGTTGGAACAACTGCATTTCCACATAGAAAAAAATCTTGAACTCTATCAAATGTCATACATAAAAATCAATTTGAGTCAATAAATCATAGAAAAAGAAGAAGCAAAAGACATAAAGAACATAAAAAATTGAACCACAGGAAAAACAATCTTACTGATAGGATCATTTACTTATGATCTTAAGTAAATGATCTTTATCATTTACTTATGATAAATCTTACTCATTTATCCAGGATTTTATAAAAACTAAAACCTTCCACTATTTCAAAAAGATATCATTATTAAAATAAAAGGCAAACTCTGGACTGAGGAAATATGTGTAAGGCCTGCATATAGAACTCATATCCTTAATAAATAAAGAATTTCTACAAATCAATGTGAAAATAAAGTGAACCTCTTTAAAATGGAAAAAATGTTTGACCTTCACAAAATGCTTGATGAGAGGTAGATGATAGCCAACAAACACATGAGAAGATGATAAACATTATTAGTTATTAAGGAAATGAAAAACAACATCATAAGAGATATGTTACACACATCAAAATATCTGAAGTTATGAAGACTGAAAGCATTGTGCTGTCATGTGGAGCATGTGGAAATCTCATGAATTGCTAGAAGAAATATAAAATGGTACCTCACTTAAAATAAGTTTGGTAACAATGTTAAAAATATATCTACATTACGATTTAGATATTTCACTCCTACACAGATATTGAAGTGAAATAAATATGTGCAAAATGACCTGTTCATAGCAGTCTAATGTCCAATAGCACACAATGCAAAATATCTCATTTATCCATCCAAACATGAACAGATTAGACAAATTGCAGTGAGAAAACACAATAAAGAACTACTCCAACAGAAGAAGCTACAAACTCCTCATAAGTGAAATGTCATTGTTGAAAATAATATGATGAACAAAAAAATCTACATGTTAAGAGTAGATATTGTATAATTATATTCGTATCAAAACCAAGGAGAGGCAAACTAATTGATCTTCTTAGAAGTCAAAATAGTGGTGGACTCTCCGAGACTGGAAGGTGACCAACTAGAAAGGTGCACAAGGGTCTGTCTAGACTGCTGCACATAGTCTATGTCTTGATTTGTGTAATAGTTATATAGGTGCATATGTTTACTAAAATTAATTAAAATATATCCTTAAGATTACTATGTTTTCCCTAACTAAATATCAAACCTCTCAATAAAGTAGATTAAAAAACAGTGACAATATTTGTTATAGTCAAAGAAGTTAATTTTCTTTATGAACTAAAATGCTTGCACATTGTGACTTTAACTTTGCACCTGTTAGGATGGCTATTGTAAAAAAAAATGGTTAAAAACAACACAAATAAGCAAGGGTGTGGAGAAATTATATACTGTTTGAAGGAATGCAAAATGGTGCAGCTGCTGCAGAGGTGGTTCTTCAAAAAATTAAAAATAGAACTACCATATGATCCAACAATCCCACTTCTGAATATTTATTTAAAAAATTAAAATCAGGGTCTCAGAGAAAGATTAGCACTCCTTTGTTTACTGCAGACTATTCACAGTAGATAAGATGCGGAAACAACTTCAATGCCCATCAACAGATAAACAAACAAAAAACGTGGTGTATAAATACAATGGAATACTCTTCAGACTTAAAAAGAAGGAAATTCTGTGATATGCAACAGTGTGGATGAACCTAGAGGATACTATGCCAATGAAATAAACCAGTCACAGAAAGACAAATAGTGCATGATTCCACTTATATATAAGGCATCTAAGCTAACATATTTATAGAATCAAAGAGCAGAATGGTAGTTACCAGATGCTGGAAGTAAGGTGAATTGGGGAGTTACTAATCAATGGGCATATTTTTCAGTAAGCAACATGAATAAACTCTAGAGATCTACTGTACCCTATTGTCAACAATAACATTTACTTAAAACTTTAAGAGAGTAAATCTTAAGTAAGTGTGCTTACCACAATAAATAAAAAACTTTAAAGTCTCATACAAACTTTGTCTTGAAAACACCAACACAATATTAAAATGAGTTAAGAATATCCCTGAACTTCAGTAAGACCATTATATAGCTTTCCTTGTAAAAAAAAATGAGTTAAAACTATTTGTGTTAATAGGAAAACATCTTCAAAATATAAGGCTAAGAGGAAAAGCAAAGTGGAGAAAAGCATGCATAGTGTATTCCCATTTAGGGAGATGATATGTGCAAACACATGCAGTCATCGTTTGACACTGGTCACTCTGAAAGTGATGGGTAGACAGAGACCCAAATCTTATTGTCTAACATTCTATTTTTTTATCTTTGATGAAAATAGAGGTTTATTGTAAGACTGTAGAACTGCTGGTGTGATATTTTTATAATGTTTTCATTGAAAAGATAGCACCCAAAGTCAGGCTGCTTATTTCAGATGTGTACATTGTGTTTTTAAATCAATTAATAGTAGTGATATGGTTCTTAAGTATCCTAATCAAATATTATTCATATTTTATATATAAAAGAAAGCCATGAATATGAAAGGGCTTGTATTTCATATTTACATATAACTAACAGTTCCACAATGAGATCACCAAAAATAATAACAAGAGTAAAAAAAGCCTAAATAATAATAGTTTTCCTCTCAGTTTTCTTGCCTCTTTGCAATTTGAATTTGTAGCTCCTCACATTCAAAATACGAAGTCAGTTATCCTTTGAATCTGAGGCGGTCTTGTGACTCATTTTGGCAACAGAATGCCTAAAAAGTAATGATGTGCCAATTCTTAGCTTACTTAGGCTTCAAGATCCCTTGCAAGTTTTTATTCTCCTTGTTACACACTCCCAATATGCTAGGTGAATAAGCTCAGCACAGCCAATTAGATGATGAAAAAAACATGGCCCACTTTCTCCCAACACTTCAACTTTAGACAACCAAACCAAAAGGTAAATCCACCCAGATAGTTGGCAGCTGAGCACACAATGCAAGATTGAGCCCAAATCAAGAACAGGCTATCCACAGAATTGAGCNTAATAGTTTTCCTCTCAGTTTTTTTGCCTCTTTGCAATTTGAATTTGTAGCTCCTCACATTCAAAATACGAAGTCAGTTATCCTTTGAATCTGAGGTGGTCTTGTGACTCATTTTGGCAACAGAATGCCTAAAAAGTAATGATGTGCCAATTCTTAGCTTACTTAGGCTTCAAGATCCCTTGCAAGTTTTTATTCTCCTTGTTACACACTCCCAATATGCTAGGTGAATAAGCTCAGCACAGCCAATTAGATGATGAAAAAAACATGGCCCACTTTCTCCCAACACTTCAACTTTAGACAACCAAACCAAAAGGTAAATCCACCCAGATAGTTGGCAGCTGAGCACACAATGCAAGATTGAGCCCAAATCAAGAACAGGCTATCCACAGAATTGAGCACTCAATTAATATTTGTTGTTTTAAGCCACTAAGGTTTGAGATGTTTTCTTGTGCAGCAAAAGACAATGTATACAAATCAAAGGGATCCATATTTTTATCCAATATTCTTTCTCTTAAATCATTTAATGCTGTGAGCAATGGTTGCTTGCAACTCACTGCTACCCTCCGTATCCTGAGACTTGCCAGTGATCTACAGAAGTCGCCTCATTGAGAAAAGATTGCACACAATTCCTGGGGACAGCTTGCAGTTGGCTGATTAGAGAGAAAAAACAAGCAGGCTCTTTGCCTCAAGGTGGGGTCTAGTCTCTAGTGTCCTGCCTGTCATGCTCCAGAACCTCTGAGGAATCAGGCTGAGTTGAACTTCAGAAAAACTCTTATCTTTGCTTGGCTCTTCCTCTGTGCTATTCTACTTTCCTCACTCCCTTTCTCCTAAGTTCACTCCCCAATTAATTGCAGTCATCCCATGTTTGCTTCTAGGAAAGCTGGCCTAAGATAAGTATGAAATGTTATTTTCTGACCTTGCAGAATCAGCCTGTCAAGGAAAATCAGATGATTTAGCAAACCAAATTTGAACAATGACAAGATAACAATATACTAACTACAGCAGCTACCAAGGGAGCAGACACTCTTTATAAGACAACTTGAGAGGAATGAGACACAATGTAAATGCAACTGTCTCCCTTCTGCCAGCCTGAAGGTTAAGCTCTGTTGCATTTAGTATCTGTCTTTCCAAATCAGTGCAGCAGTAAGGCTGAGCCTGTGGTGATTCTCAATGGACACTCATTTGGGCTCAGATTAGCAGCCTGCTCCTTGACAGGGTGCCATGATCTTGTGAATGATAATTTCCTCCTGCAGAACCTCCGGGGTGGGATCTTTCCTATGTCGAAAATGACAGCAGGGTGCCCAGTCTTATTAGTTTCCCTGATGTGGTCACTTTTCTCATTTACCAACCATTTATAAATCACAAGTTCTGGAAGGCAGACAATACAGAAAGACATTTGATGTGTCTTTCAGGCAAGCTGACCTGTTGCTCAAGTAAGATGGGATTCTCTCACTGAGGAAATAAGAGGCTGCATTTGGGGACTCTAGGGCAGTGCTTTTCATGCTATCATGCATACAAGGCACTCAAGAGTCTTGTTAGATTCAGTATTCTGGGCCCTATCCTTTTCAACCTTGAAGTCCAAGCTTGGTTCAGGGTATAAGGAGTATCCACACAGCCACATCTCAACCATCCAAATGCTAACGAAATGGATCAAATAAACAGATTTTGCTAAAGAGTGTGTCCTATTAGGTTTGAAATGAGCACTGAAAATTTGCATTTCTAACAAATGAAGCTCCCCGGTGATGCCACAATTTCAGCAGCAAGGCTGAATAAATAAATAAAACAATTTAAAAAAATACCTCCTTCTCCAAAGCTGGTTTTCTGATTAACTACAATGAACTAGGTTAGAGATCTGTCATCAAATAAACATGCACAATGGCTATTCTCAGGGATCTGACACCTTAATAGGGGGAGATAGACAATAAATAGGCAAAAGGAGGTATTTATCAGGTAGAAATAAGGTCAATGTGCTACAATAATACAAGGAAGGAATGGAGAGGGAAGGGGCAAAGAATCTACTTCAGAAAGATTGATCAGAGATGTTTCTGATAAGGTGACATTTGAGCAGATGATTAAGTGACCTGAAGGAACAAGGCATGTTCCTGGAGGAAGAAATTGTAGGGAGTGCTAACAATATGTGCAAAGGCACCAAGGCATGAACATATTAAAGAACAGCAGTGAAGACAGCTGGGCTTCACTGGAATAAGTTATGAGGAATGTGGTTGGAGTTAAGTCAGAAAGGTAACCAGTGGCTAGATTCGGAGTTTCATAAGATTTTATTTCAAGTAAGTTGAGAAGTCAGTGGAGGATTTAAGATAGAATATGGCATGATATAACTCATATTTTAAAAAAGCCACTGGTTTTTGTGTGAAGACTCTAAGGGTCTAGAGCAGAGGAAAGCAGGAAGAGTTACAGATCTATTGCTGTTGAAGGAACAAACTTGTCTCACAGCAGTGAAGGGCACCAGGGTTGAAAGTCTGGATAAATCCTGTAACTAAGACAACATGTTTTTTTTTCTGATGGATTAAATGTGAGGTGTCAGAGAAAGTCAAATAACTCTGAGAGTTTTACCTAAATAACTGAAGAAATGGACTTGGCATTTACTATCATGGAGAAAGACTGTAGGAGAAACAGATTTAAGGGGAAATCAATAATTTAATTTTGGCTGTTTTGTTTGAGATTCTTTTTTCTCTCTCAAAGTGGATACACTAAATAGGCATTTGCCAAAATTAGCCTAAGTTGGGAGAAGGGGAAGTGAGGACCGGAGATGTAATTTTGAGAACCATCAAAGAGCAGAAGGACTGGATGAAATTAAATAAGAAGTATTAATATCAAAGTTGTACTGGGAGTGAGGCCTGGGAGACTCCTGTCTTGAGAAATCAAGGAGACTGAACCATAGAGCAAAGGAGACCAAGAGCATAAGGGGTAGGAGGAGACCTAACTAAGTGCAGTGATGAGGAGGAGTTGGTAGAAAAGTACACCAAAGTGACATAACACAAGAAAAAATTCCTTAGCTAGAAATCCAGAGCTCTTCACCAAAATTTGTTGGTCTTTGGCATATATTTGGAATACATTCGGATACATTTGGAAAATGAATCCCAAATGTATCTGAAGTAAAATAAAACCATTCAAAGGACTTTTACAAAAACAAACAAAACAAATCTCTGTGCCTGATCAGGCATGCACTTGCAGCCTGAACCCTGCATTTCTTTTACTTATCGTCACAATATTATACAAGAATTGGCGTTCACAAGGATTGATTCTGGAACTCCATGGGTATATAAATAATCAAAGATTTCATTATTTGTCTAAAATAGAGTAATGCACTTTAGAAAAGATCTTAAATAATAAATGCTGACATTTTAAAGAGGGTTTCAAGGCACCCTGATCACTACAATGTGGTAGAATTGGGCAAGCACACATAAGTGAATAAAGACTAGATAGATATTTCCGGAATTATTTTCTCCCAATTTTTCAATCCACCTAAAGTCAACTATCTTTTTATTACTCAATAGTTAAATGAAGAAAGGAATATTTTTATGTCAATAATCCATATCACCACAAAGAGACAAAGAAAAATTTAGAGCATGTTATTTCTTTACTTTCTTTGTGTAATGGTAGTGTAAGCTAGACAATAGATAATTATACTTTTGAAACTATATGCGTTCTTTTTTTAAGATTTTATTTATTTATCTTTAGAGGGGAAGGGAAGGAGAGAAAGAGAGAAATATCAATGTATGGCTGCCTCTCGTGAGTCCCCTGCTGGGAACTGGCCTGCAACCCAGGCATGTGCCCTGACTGGGAATCGAACCGCGATTGTGTGGTTCGTAGGCCCGCACTCAATCCACTGAGCTACACCAGCCAGGGCTGAAACTGTATCCGTTCTTAAGGCTATTATCTGGACTTGGAATGACATAAAAGTTAATAAGAGCAAAAGGCAGCAGCAGACAATATTTGTAGTTACTTATTGGCATATTGCTGCTCTTGACTGAGTCCCCGGCCACCCTCAGGACTATGAGCCCATTTCTTTTCTCATCCAAAAGAAATGTTTTTGCTCATCTGGCTTCTCCACCCTTTTACTGACACCCTTCTCCACTAGCTTGTTGTCCTTTCTGACTGGCTCCTAGCTAGATTCTGGCCTCCAGACCACAGATTGAGATGAAACTCTCCTCACACCCTCAGATACTTCAATTACAAGCTAGCACCTTCTACCCACTCCTTCTCCATACCATCTGGGTCCATTTCCCACCAACTCTCATTGCATAGCCAATGATCCCATCTTGCCTTCAACTCTCTCTTTTTTTCATAATAAAGGAGGAAGATAAATACATAAATACCCAAGCCCCCAAACTGAGAGCTTTGAAGTCCTTGTGTTTTCTTCTGGTAATCAGGTCTTTGTTACTTCACTCCAGGATGGTTCCTTAGGTTGCCACAAAGTAACAACTATTCAGTCAGATTTAAAATGCAGGTAAAAATCTCAGAAGGAGAAATAAAATTCACTGAAAATCTCAGGGTGAAGAATAGTAGGAAGAAAAAAAGGCAAATGGCCACTTGGATCGGGATGCTTTGAGATGGAATACTCAGGAAATATTGGCTGTGGGTCGTGCTTTTGTCTTAAGATATTGTTATGGACTGAATTGTGTCACCTTCATCCCAAATTCACATGTAGAAAGCTGTACCCCCAAAGCGATTATATTTGGAGATAGGATCTTTAAAGGAGTAATTCAGGTTTAATAGGTATAAGGGTGGGGCCCTGATCCTATAGAACTGGTGTTCCTATAGGAAGAGGAAGGGACACCAGAGCTCTCTCCCTCTCCACTCATGAACATGAGATGACACAGCAAGAAGATAGCCACCTGCAAGTCACAAGAGAGGTCTCACCAGAAATCAGCCTTGCTGGCACCTTGCTCTTGGACTTTTAACCTCTAGAACTGTGAGGAAAATAAATTTTTGTTTTTTAAGCCAAAGCCATTCAGTCTCTGGTGTTTTTATTATGGTGGCCTGAGCAGACAGGTGTGAACACATACACCAGTTCTGCCACAGAGACCTATAGGACTCTTAGCCTATTTATTCAAGTTTTATGTTGTAACTAGAAGACAGAAGTAAATTGAGGATTCAGGGAGACAAGATACTCATCTTCATGAAACATTCTGAGTGAAAAATGTGGACTTAAAAATAAATACATGCTTGGAAAACTAATGCAAAAACAATGCATTATATACATACATACATGCTTTAAATCATTCTCAGTCAGCATTTTCCCAGAATCTGTATACCTTTGGTGTTTACAGAATAAGTAGTTTGTTAAACATTTTAAAGATATCAGAAGACAGGAACTCAAGAAACAAGTCCATGTGGATGGACACAGTGTTGTCAAGGAATAGAGTGCACATCACAACACATTTGTTCAAGGAATGTGTATTTAAACAGCAATAGATTATCATCTGACAAGTGCCTGACCTTGTTTCCTCATCACTGCTCCCTGCACTTGCTTTTTCATAAATTTTTTTACAATCGATTTTTTTTCTGATGCACCACCATATTCCCTTACCCCTTTAACACCCAGGAACATGCTTTGGTGAAGATGGGTAAGGTCCCAGGCCTGGTGAGTCAGGGACATGGTATGATGTAAGACCCATGACTCAGCCATTTTCTAGTTAAGTCAAAATTATACAAACACATTTTTGTAAAGACTTTATTTTATTTTGAGAGAGAGAGGAAAGAACAGGATAAAGAGAGGGACAGAAACATCAATGTGAGAGAGAAACATCAATCGTATTCTTGTACGTACCCTAACTAGGGACTTGAATATTCACCCAGGCATGTGCCCCAACAGGGAATCACTAGTGACTTTTTGTTCTGCAAGATGATGCCCAACCAACTGAGCCACACTGGTCAGGGTGCATGAACACTTTGAGCTTTGATTGCAGCTGTCAAGAAAGAAGGAACAAACACTGTGCTCAGAACCAACCACACAATTCGTGGTCACAGAGATTCAGCCCCCGCAATGGACCTTCTGACTTCCCATGGCCTCCTCTACTTCTAGGAGGCTGCCTTCCTTTTCCTACCCTTGATTTATATTTTTTTCATCTCTATTTCCCCAATTCCTAGTAAAATTCTTCCCTCATAGGTAAAGTAAAAACAATATTAGGCTCTTAGGTGACTCAAGTGAATAAGTAAGTAAAAATGTTTTGTAAACTGTAAAACAAAATAACTTCATTGGTAAATGTTGTTATTATTATTAAATGGTAAATGAAATTGTGAGCCAGGGTCAGAAATTGTTTAAGAGGTGTGAATGGAACTGAATCCAGGGAACTTGCATCTAATAGCCCAGTGACTTAAATAGGAAGCACAGGCAGATGTGCACGTTTTTCTGAATGTGCATGTGGGAAATTCTCCAAGAATAAGACATCCCAAGAGAACCCCTGCTTCTTCTCCTAGAAATTTTCTCACCATTTAACAATACCCCTCCTCCCAGACTTACCCTTATTCACAGCTAGGATCTGCGTGCATATTTTCACCAAGCTAGGTGGAGAGTTGGCAGTTATTTGCTTATTTTTCTCAGTGTTGCCAGCCAAAATGAATTGGTCCCAAAATAAAAATAACAAGGGCTGAATTACCTGATTTAGTTCTCCACACTGGGCAGATTAGTATTCAAATAGAAGCTAAACACATTGTGTAAAAACAGGACAAAAATGGATATTAGGATTATTTGGCTTCTTGATTAACTGTGTTAAAGAAGTCTTGGAGACAGGTTACCTCATTGACTCAACATTGTCAAAACTGGTTCAAACAAACACCTCAGCTAAATTTCAGACTGTGCCTTCAATTTAGCTTCCATTTATTCATAAGCATCATTTATGCATTAGAGTGTGACAAAATTTGCCTTTACTCTGTGTGCTAACAATATGCTTTTTACTTTATATGTTACCATATTGGTTTTCTGAAGATCCCTCTGAGATACATACCTATAAACCTATTTCACAAATTGGAATATAGATTGGGCTCAAGATTAGTTGTTTGGTGGTAAGTAAGTAGCAAAGCTGGATTTCCTACATACATTTTAGACTCTAAAACTAATGCTTTTTTACCATACCTAGCAGCTACCATAAATGCCACATGGTCCTTGTGGATGGTCCTTGACCATTTCCACGTCATGACTCGGGCTGACTTGATATTCGTGTATATTCTACCTCAACTTCAATTTTTCCATTATAATATGTTTTTTACCTCTCTACTACCCATTATCCTAGCTTATTACTTTTACTTGCACATTTCAAAAATCTTAGTTATCAGGACTCTTTCTGCTTACTTGGGAACCATCAGACTCTCTATGTGTAGACATGTGTGCTCATGTCTATGCCCCCAGCTGACTGTACAGTTCTTGTAGGGATTAAATATCTTATATATTATTTGTTATCACTTATTTATCATAGTGTCATGCATACAATTCGCTCTCAAACTCTATCTTTTGAGACAAAGTAACTGAATAAATAAAGGAGAAAAGAATTTTGAAGTAAAGTATGGCGAAGGTGCTGCTTGATGTGGAGTGTGGTTCCATGTGTGGTTTTCTACTACATACTTTTAATTGATTATGATGAAAAACATATTTTTTCCATTGCTTCAAATGCTTTGTCAATATTTCTCATTAGCATCATGATGGAGCTGCTAATTTTCCATATTATTCTTTTCAAAACAATGTGTGGTAACACACGTTGGGAGAGTATGAATGTTATACCTTATTTCCACATGGAGAAATGAATGATTATTGTAATTATCCTTCAGGCAGTGGCAAAAATTGGGGTTGTGTCTATATAGAATCAGGAAAGGTAGAAATTTTCACAATTTGATTTTTATTGGCTCTCTGGGACAATCTTCCTGAAGCTAGATTATCTGAACTGTTTTCCATTCATCCATCTTTTCACTGGTCTACAAATGTTGACTGAGTTCTTACCACATGGCAGTCAGTGGGCCAATAGTGGGCTATATAGGCCCAGTTTCATGGTACTAGTAGAATGGGGTTCTGACCTCCAGGAAGGACCGAGTGACTTCCCTTCTTGCTAATGATCTTTTATGAACAGAAAAGCCAAGGGATCAGGGAGTTTGTGAGGATTTTCAGCAAAGTTTTATCTTCAGAGTTGCTGCCCACAGTCATAAAAGTTAGCATCCTAATAGCAAAACTTTATTTCCCCCAATTTTCATTTCTGAAATGCTTCTCTGCATAGGAGTACTTAGCACTCAAAGTACGGTCTTGATGACTATAAGCAAAGCATAATATTCCTGAGTGAAAACATTCCCTGTAGCTGGTTTTGGAATGTGTGTTTGTGTATATATGTGTATATACATGTGCACATGCAGAAGGAGGTTAAATGCCTTTTCCAAAGTCACAAGGCTGATTAAAGGCAGAACTGGAATTAAAATCTAAGCCCTGGTTCTATTCCCTTTCCATATACAGTATTATGTCAGATACCTATTCACTCAATTACATATTATTTGCACCTTAATATAGATTTTTAGGTACTACCATGCTCTACTGTCAAACCCTAAAGACTTTATACAACTACTTGTCATCCATATTTCACTGGCATCTTTTTAAATTATTTTTTATTATTGTTGAAATACAGTTGCCTCCATTTTTCCACCACCACTTCCCCCCTCCCCCCAAGATGTGTCTTCTTCTTTGAAAGTATAATGCAATTTTATAGATTTTCTGTCACCGATGACTATTAGATTTCTAGGCCAATCCTTGGAGTTCCATTAATTTTTTAGAAAAAATAGAATAAATCTAATTCAGTTATGTGCCAGGGATCTAACCATTTAGCAGTTTCTAAGAATCTAATATTTATTTTCTATCTCTAGCCTCCATACTCTCTCAACATTGTAGGCAGAAGACACTAAGAAAAGTAATATTAATTGAATATTATTATGTTCCAGGGGTTATATCTGCAGGTTTTCTACATGCTTATATAAAATCCTTACAAGAACTCTGTGACTTTAATATCATTTACGTTGCTATGTTTTAGATAAGGATACAGAGGTTAAGAGAACCTAAAGTATTAACCCACAGCTTATCTGGGTACCTCCATATTCTTTCTCCCTTACCTTGCCTCACCTGTTTCATAAATGCTTCAGTATATTTAATGAACAGCCACAGCCACGCCAAAAATGAGGCTGTGAATCAGTTAGGATATTATTGGATTTCAAGCCAGATCTGAAAGATTTCTGCATCATACACAGCTTTAATTTAGCCAGGTGTCATCTTCCTTCCAACAGCATGTGTGACTAACCTTATAAACCAGAATGAAACTGTATTGGGTGAAACAAAGTAGGCCTGTAATTTGATACCTTTGTGTCCATTCAAAAACACCTTCTTGATTCTGTTTTCCAGATACATTGCTTTCTCTCTTACTCCCAAAGTTGTAGAGTGAGCTGGTTCAGAGGTCTCCAGTGCACCTGCATCTCGGGCCATATTGGCTTAGGGTTCTAAGAATAACAGACACCTATAAAATGCCCAAGGGTCATACTCAGACCTGAAGTGCATAAGTGGTGGGTGTGAAATTCAATCTGGTCTCTGTCCAAGTAATATAGTGTAACTGAGACTAGGGTCTTCTAGAACAAACTGATGATGAAAATTGCAGATTGCAAGGGTGTTCTATGACAGTGTTACTGGAAGCATAATCTAAAGGCCAGCAACATCAGCATTACCTGAGGGATCATTGAAAATTCAGAATGTGCCCTGTCCAGGTGCTTAGTTGGTTGGAATGTCATCCTGTACACCAAAAGGTTGATGATTAGATCCCAGTCTGGGCACATTCCTAGGTTGTGGGTTCAATCCTCAGTCAGGGCATGTATGGGAGGCAATCTATTGATGTTTCTCTCTTGCATCAATGTTTCTCTCTCTCTCTCTCTCACTTGCTCCTCCTTCTTCTCTCTTTAAGATCAATGAACATATCCTCGAGGGTGGGAGGCTAAAAATGCAGGAAGTTAAGCTTCATCCTAGACATACACATTGCCATCTCTAGGGGGAAGACCCAAAATCCATTTTCATGAGCTTCTTAGGTGATTCTGATGCACCCTAAAATGTGAAAATCCTGCTTTAAATGATCAACAAACAATCAAACTACAATACTAAGCTCTGTGGTTGATACTGCAAAGGTATGTTCCCTGCTACTGCATGGCCTCCAGGCAGGCAGAAGAATTCATGATTTCAATGTCCACTTCTGTTTTTACAGTACCAAATCACACAAGTAAAAAATTTTAAAGAAGGTGTTGTATCTAAAAAAAAAAACAATAGAAAGGACACACAGTTCTCAAATATAATACTTAACAGGCTGCCCACAAGTTTGCTATTTGTAAATCTGCACCTATTTTTGTAGAGAACATTCATAACATGCCATAATATCCCTGAGATTCTAACCACATCAGGGAATTGAAGTATTCATTACCTCTCCCAACCTTTGTGATTAAATCAGGCTTCCTACTTGTTCTCTTTAGCCTCATGCTAGGCACAGGGATGCTCCAAGTTCTAGGCCAATAGTGATGAATTGTTGGCCTAGCATAGCGTAGATGGAGCATCTGAGTGCAAGTGAAAAGGCTTGGGCTTGGAGCGATGCTTGAGACTCTGCTCAAGCTGATAGGATTCTGGCTGCTGCTACTTTCCTTCTGAGAGATAAAACTCACCTACCTTCCATTTATAGTCACCACCTATTGATCTGACCAGAGTTATGTCCCTTTATGGATCAATTATAATGTTACAGACTTTCTCCTATACTCCTTTCTTCATGAGCTCAGCTTTCACTTTCTTATGTCAACAATGGAGGCAACAATGGTGAAGGAAACATTCAGCATGGCTCCTATAGAAGTGCTACATATAATCTTTGATGCAAAGTAATTGCTCACAAAATTCTAAAAAACAATGATAGTGATACAGTCAATTGTAATAGTATCATTAACAGTATTAGTTATTGTTTGTGTGGTAATTGAAACAAAAGACAATTTTTAATGTGTAAAACCATTAACTTTTCTGTTGGAAAATAAATGAGGAGTGATTATTCTCTCCTATCTCCCCACTTCTTTCCCTTATTCTTCCCTAAGAGACACTGAGAAAACAGATTATCAGAGGGGTATAAAAAATAATACCTTATATAATCAAAGGGTAGCAGAGTTTTGGGTTAGAAGTAGAAAATTTTGTGTTCTTTCTTGAACCCAGTTCTGGGACTGAAGGCTGGAATGACATAATGGCAGGAGAAAGAAGGAAGGAAAAAAGTGGAGATGAATTAAGAGTCCTTACTAAGTCAAGCACTGACTTTGAGTTTTCACAGTCATTACCTCCTTTGGAGTTTATAGAGAAGAAAGCATTATTATCCTCAGATTCCTATGAAAAGCAATGGAGATACCTGTTGATCAAACTAGTCACCAAGGTCACACAGGCAGTAAGCACTAGGGCTACAATATGACTCACGTCTGGGTGCCTCATATCTGTGTACTCCATGCCTGTGTCCTCCACTGTGTCTCGTGTCTGTGTACTCCACATCTTTGTGCATGCTTTTTGTATAGCCTCCTTTCTTCCTCCTCTCCCCTGCTGTACTCTACCAGGCTTGATTACCTATCCTTGATTGGTAGTGGGACCACTTGAGAAACAAGAACTCAAATCAAGTTAAGGGAATAACAGATGGAAATTGGAGTCACTGTAGCCAAGGGAAGGCTGAAAAGCAAAAAGGGAGGACAGAATAGACACAAGTGGTATAGAAAATGACACTTCTCATGGGTATTCACTTGGCTTTCTGTGTATCTTGTCCACATCAAAATATAGGAAAGTGTGATTAGAGAACTGTTCTCATAGCAAGAGTATAAACTCTTTGCAAATAAAGAGGCACATAAAGTACCATCACACATATGACCCACAGCAAAGTGATATGCAAAGTCATGAACATGCTTCCAAAGGTTTGAAGCATTATGATCATATGTATGTGCACTTATGTAGAAAAGCCACCTGCACTTATCATTGTGATTCAATCTTTGTTGAAGGATTCTATCATGAATGTCATGAATGTCTCACAAAAGAACCTTTTTGTGTTGGGGACATCTATTGGACAAATTTATTGGACAAAGCCAAAGTCTCCAAAATATTGGGTACTTTCTGATCCCTCATAGCCCTGGAGATCTTGCAAAAGCTGAAACAATGAATGTTTGCAATCCTACTTGATTTGACCTAGAAATGAAAGATAGACATTAATCTGGAGAGTTGGGGTCATTGTACCCACATATTTTGTATCCAGGATTCACCTATTCAACTTTCTCTTTCAGTGGATATGAGAGTGGGTGTTCATGTCAGTTCTTTTGTAACACTCAAAAACAATATATTTCTGACTGCCTTCAATTTGCAGAGTTGCAATAGATATAAAGGATTACTTTGCCCTCTATTTTGACCTTGACCTACACAAGACGATGTCAAAACAGGAGAAAATTGACAGGAAGATGTGAGATAGATTACTGCACCTGAAACAAATGAACAAATGGCTTTCCCAATATTACTGAAAAATGTTATTAAACAGTCTAAAAAAACTTGAACTTCCACTTTGAGGAGAAGTTGTATGAAGCATCTAATTCTAAAACGATTTCTTTCTTTTAGGCATAGGAGGGCTGCAGAAACTTAGAACGCAATAAATGTACAGCAGCCATTGGTTTTCCAATGTTTTCTTCATCTTCAAATGTTATATGTTTGAAGTCACAAAAGCACCACTTTCAGATTTAAACCATAATTTTAATGTACATATAGCATAGAAGGTAGAATGTAAATTGTCTCTTCACCCTGAAGGCTTAAAAGTGCAATAAATTGTCATCCCTCATGCACTAATATTCTGAGTAATTGATGTTGGAGTTCAGTGTTTCTAAACAATGTCCTAGTTCATTTATATTTATGTAAAGTATCTATACAATAATTCATTATATTGATTGAGTTGAAATTCAATTTTCTAAGCATGATTTTCTCTTGTATGTTGTTAAATGTCTACTCTTTTTAAATATTAATTCATTAATTTTTAATATGCTTTAGAGTGACATACAATCTGAAACTGTTATTGTGAAGAATGAGTCTCTGGTAATTGAAAATGATTATGTGGACAATCATTCAGGATTCAACAATATTTTCATAAGAAATCTTTAGTTAATCACCAATAATGCTGTGGACAACACTAACACACCCCATTCTTGGGTTTGCTTCCTTTGTTCTTTTTTTTAACTACAGTTCATTACAAGCTATCTGAGGTATAATGACATTCTTCCATGGAGGACAGACAGTACCTTTGCAAATCATAAATAGAGGCACCTTTTCAATAACTTGGTGGCCTCAAACAGGGGTGATTTACCATGGAAAACTAAACTCTCCTAGCTTGGAGGTAGAAGAGCTGCCAGTGTGTCTGCACTAGCTTCATGCAGCCTGCTGGGATGGGAAAGCGTACAGGAGACATCACATAAGTAACTAAAAATGCGTTCTAGCCTGTGTCATCTTCACTAAACAAAACTTTTTTTATTAGATTCCACTCCCCTCTACCAATCAAACATAGTGATAAGAACTTGTAGATAATTTCTCCACCATGTTACTCTCCATAAACCGTGACTCCAAATATCTGCATAGCCATGCCACTTAGAGCACAAAGTCTCCAAGAAGCTCGCTGGCCCTGTGGGAACAACTAAGAAAGAAGGCAAAGAAGTCAAGTTCACTTTTTACTTTGAGAAGAAATTAACCCAAATAGTAACAATTCACAACACTTCATTTTTTTTCTTGACAAGTCTTTATAACAGATCGAAAATATACATCTTTTTTCCAAAAAACATAGAGATTTCAGGGTTGGAATTTGTAAGTAAATATGTTCATTCATTTTAAGCTTGCCACAGTCAATTAGCACATGCCACTCTAAGAGACATCGGAAGAACAATTTAGCCCAAGTCAAATGAGAGATCTTCTTTGGAAAATCTCTCATTTTTGTGACAAATCCTTTCAGCTCTCCTTTATTTTTCTCCCAACCCCACCACCATAATCTGGCAACCACCAATCTGTTCTCTGTGTTTATGACCTTAGGGTTTGTGTGTGTATGTGTGTGTGTGAGGGAATTCCACGTATAAGAGAGATCCAAAGTATGATACAATTACATTTGATCAAATACTAACTTGTAGTTTGCATAACAAGTGTTATAAAATTTCAGACTAGAAGAGAGATCACGGCAGAAGTAGTCAAAGCCACTAGTGGAGCTAACTGGAGAAGTATATTTCAAAATCTGAGTGGGGCACCTCAATTTTCTTCTAGACCTCAGTCAGTCACTTTCAACTATGTAATGTTCCAGAAGAGCATTTTAGAGTTTAAAAAGTATGTTCTGTGGAACTGATGCAGGCTTTGAAATGCTTTTGTAACATTTAGTCTATGAAGATGCTTCAATAAGGATTAAAATTATCAATATTTATTATGACTACTTACTAATCATAATAAATGTTGGACAGTGTTTTTAATTATATTTTATTGATTATGCTATTACAGTTGTCACATTTTTTCTCTTTTGCCCACCTCCACCCAGCACCCCTTACTCCCTCAGGCAATTCACATACTTTGTTTATGTCCTTGGGTCATGCATATAAGTTCTTTGGCTACTTCATTTCTGATACTGTATTTTACACCCTGATGACTATTCTGTAACTACCTATTTGTACTTCTTAAACCCCTCACCTTTTCACCCATTCCCCCAAACCCCTTTCCAATCTGGCAACCATCAAGATGCTCTCCATATTCACGATTCTGTCTGTGTTCTTGTTTGCTTAGTTGTTTTTTATTTTCAATTCTTGATAAATATTTATTTATTGTCATTTTATTGTTCATAGTTTTGGTTTTCTTTTTCTTAAATAAGTCCCTTTAACATTTTGTATAACAATGGTTTGGTGACCCTGGCTGGTGTGGCACAGTGAATTGAGTGCCTACCTGAAAAGAAAAGGGTCACTGGTTCAATTCCTAGTCAGGGCACACCTCTGGGTTGTGGGCTAGGTCCCTAATAGGGGGTGTTTGAGAGGCAACCAGACATTGGTGTTTCTTTCCCTCTCTTTCTCCCTCCCTTCCTCTTTCTAAAAATAAGCGTGTTTAATATATGTTAAATATATTGATGATGTTAAATGTTAAATGTTAAAGGTTTAGTGACAATGAACTCCTTTAGTTTTTCTTGTCTGGGAAGCTCTTTATTTGCCCTTTGGTTCTAAATGATAGGTTTGCTGTGTAGACCAGTCTTGGCTGTAGGTCTCTGCTTTTCATGACTTTGAATATTTCTTGCCAATCCCCTCTAGCCTGAAAAATTTCTTTTAAGGAATCAGCTGACAGTGCTAGGAGAACTCCCCTATAGATAACTAACTACTTTTCTCTCGCTGCTTTTAAGATTCTCTCTTTATCTTTAACCTTTGGCATTTTAATTATGATGTGTCTTGAAGGAGGCCTCTTTGTATCCATCTTGTTTGGGACTATCTGTACTTTCTGGATGTGTATGTCTATTTCTCTCACTAAATTAGGGAAATTTTTAAATTATTTTTTGAAATAGACTTCCAATTTCTTGCCTTTTCTCTTCTTCTTCTGGCACCCCTATGATGTGAATGTCAGAATGTTTGAAGTTGTCCCACAGGCTGTTTACAATATCCTCATTTTTTTGGATTCTTTTTTCTTCTTGTTGTTCTGATTGGTTGTATTTTGCTTTCTTATACTCCAAATCATTGATTTGATTCTCAGCTTCATCCACACTACTGTTGTTTCCCTGTAAGTTGTTCTTCATTTCAATTAGTGTATCCTTCATTTCTGACAATTTTTATGCTGTTGAGGTCCTTGAGCATCCTTATAACCAGTGTTTTCAACTCTGAATCTGATAGATTGCTCATGTCCATTTTGTTTATTTCTTTCTTGGAGTTCTGATCTGTTCTTTCTTTTAGGCCATGTTTCTTTGTCTCAAAACACCTACTACATTCAACCATGCTACCAAGACCTGGAGTCAAAACAGCACTACCTAATGCATAGAAACAAACACAAGGAGGCTCTTATGCTATTCTTTAAAATGATTCACCATAACGACCCATGTTAGAGTTCACCTCTGTGTCCAGAATTTAATTCTAAAATGAAATATCCAACTGACAGTCATTTCAATTAAATATATTTCTACCTGAATTGTGTGTGGCTTTAATCAAAGCTATTAGTACACAAAGTAGTAGTACTATTTATTGAAGAAGATTTCTATTGTTTGTATGTTTTCAGCATCTTTGCCTAAAATTACTTGTGCATATATATGTGTGTTTATTTCTAGGCGTTAAGTTTTATATTATTGGTCTCTGTGTCTGCCCTTCTTCTAATGCCATGCTGTTTTGATTATTGTCACTTTGTAATATAATCTGAAGTCAGGAAGTGTGATATCTATTTACGGTCTTGCACTTTTTTCTCAGGATTGCTTTGGATATTTGGGGGTCTTCTGTCCTTCCATACCAATCTTTTAACTTTTGTTCCATTTTTTTAAATGCCTTTGGGATTTGATGGGGATTGCATTAATTCTATTATCTCTTTGACTAATATGAACATTAAAACCATGTTACTTCTTCACTTCTGGCCAAGATGAAGGCATAGGTGGAAACACTGTGCCTCTTCACACAACCAAAATTAAGAACAACAAAGATTTAGAAACAAAAACACAACCAAAAGAGACAGAAAATTGAACTGTACAGAAGTCCAATGACCATTTAACCAGACCAGTAAGAGGGGTGGAGTTGGTGACTGGTGGAGAGGGGTCCTGGCAGGAAAAGGCAGTGGCTGCCAGACCGGGGAGTGCTGGCAGTGCGGGGCTGACTGCGGTCACACATTCGTGTGCAGATAAACTAAGCAAAAATGGGCAGCAAGACAGACCGAGCAACCTGGGGCCCCAGAGATGGGAAATAAAGCCTAAAAACACCGATTGAAAAGGTGCTGGTTTGTGGGGAGCAGCAGAGGGGACTGAAATCCAAGAGAGTGTGGAACAAGCACCATTGCTCCCTCTCTGACCTCACTTCCACATACAATGCCACGAACCAGCAACTGGGGTGGGGGTTGCCCTGCCCAGATGAACACCTAAGGCTCCACCCCTCACTACACAACAGGTGCAACCAGACCAAAAAATAAAATGGCCTAAATGGAAGAACAGATCAAAGCTCCAGAGCAGATACAACTAAGTGATGAAGAGATAGCTAACCTATCAGATGCGCAGTTCAAAACACTGATAGTCAGGATGTTCACAGAACTTGATTTTGGTCACAAGTTTAGATGAAAAAATGAAGGCTATACTAAGCGAAATGAAGGAAAATGCACAGGGATTCAATAGTGATGGACAGAAAACTGGGACTCAAATCAATAGAGTGGACCAGAAGGAAGAAAGAAATGACCAAATAGAAAAGAATGAAGAAACAAGAATTCGAAAAAAATGAGAAGAGGCTTAGGAACCTCCAGGACATCTTTAAACGTTCCAACATCTAAATTATAGGGGTACCAGAAGGAGAAGAGGAAGAGCAACAACTGGAAAAGTCATTTGAACAAATAATAAAGGAGAACTTCCCCAGTCTGGCAAAGGCATTAGACTTCCAGGAAATCTAGGAAGCTCAGAGAGTCCCAAAGAAGTTGGACCCAAGAAGGAACACACCAAGGCACATCATCATTACATTAGCCAAGATTAAAATGAAAGAGAGAATTCTAGAAGCAGCAAGAGATAAGGGGATAGTCACCTACAAAGGAGTGCCCATCAGACTGTCAGCAGATTTCTCAAAAGAGACCTTACAGGCAAGAAGGGACTGGACAGAAATATTCCAAGTCATGAAATCCAAAGACCTACAGCCAAGATTGCTTTATCCAGCAAAGCTTTCATTTAGAATGGAAGGGCAGATAAAGTGCTTCTCAGATAAGGTCAAATTCAAGGAGTTCATCATCACCAAGCCCTTATTATATAAAATGTTAAAAGGATTTATCTTTAAAAAGAAGATAAAAATATGAACAGTGAAAGGACAGCAAACTCACAGTTATTAACAACCACACCTAAAACAAAAGCAAACTAAGTGGACAGCTAGATCAGGAGTGGAGCCACAGAAATGAAGAACACATGGAGGGTTAGCAACAGGGGAGTGGGAAGAGGAGAGGGGGGAAAAGGTACAGAGAGGATAAGTAGCATAGACGGTGCAGAGAAAATAGACAGGGGGAGGACAAAAGTAGTGTAGGAAATGGAGAAGCTAAAGAACTTATGACACATGGAGGTGAATGAACTAAAGGGGGAGTAAGGTGGGGGGAGGGGGTGTGCAGGGTCGAGGGGAATGAAGGGGAAGAAATGGGACAACTGTAATGGCATAATCAATAAAATATATTTTAAAAAACTGTGTTACTTCTTCAAATCCATAAACATAGAATATCTTTCAATTTCTTTCTGGCTTCTTCGATTTCTTTTAATAATGTCTTGTAGTTTTCATTGTACAGGTTTTTGACATCCTTTGTTAAGTTTATTCCTAGGCATTTCATTCTTTTGTTTTCAATTGAAATTTTTTTCTTTTTATTTATTTTTCTCAAATTTTATTATTAGTGTACAGGAATGCAATGGATTACTACATAATTATTTTATATCCTGTTACTTTACAGTGTTTGTTATTGTTTCTAATAGCTTTTTAGCAGAGTTCTTAAGTTTTCTATATAAAGAAACATGTCTGCAAAACATGACAATTTTACTTCTTCATTCCCAATTTTTATGTTGTTCATTTTTTTTCTTGCCCAAATACTCTGGCTGACATTTGAAGTACTATGTTTAATAGCAATGATAATAATGACCATTCTTGTCTTTTTCTCATTCTTACAGGAAAGAACTTTCAGTTTTTCATTATTTAGTATAATATCAGCTGAGGGGTTGTTATAGAATGTCTTTATTAGATGAGATAATTGACTTCAATGGATGCTGGGATAAAGATATGGTGCATACATACAATAAAATACTATTCAACCATCAGAAAAGATGAAACACTGCCATTTGTGAAAACATAGATAAATCCTGCAAATATCAGGCTAAGGGAAATAAGTCAGACAGAAAAAGTCAAGAATTGTAAGGTTTCATTGTGATGCAGGATATAAAACTGAAAGCAACAAATGAACACACAAGACAAACAAACAGCTTCCAGATGCAGATAACACTATGGTGGTTAACGCAAAGAAAGAGGGATGGGAGCGGTGGAAAAGGGTAAAGGGGTTCAAATATACGGTAATGGAAGGAGACTTGACTGTGGATGGTGAACACACAATGCAACATGCAGATGATGTGTTCTAGAATTAAATACTTGAAACCTATATTTTTTATCCAATGCCACCCCAGTAAATTTAATAAAATTTAAAAACAAAAGTAGTAGTAATATTAAGGTGGATGATACTAATAATAATGGCCAGAATAAATGCTATCATTTAGTGAGTATCTTGTATTATGTGTAAGAAATCACAATAAGCAGCTCGTGATATGACTTAATGCATATCAAGCAACCTTGAGAAGAAAAAGCTTTCTCACTTATTATTCCCATTATTCTCATGGTACTGGTAATGAAACTGAGGTTCAGTCTCATAGCTATTAGAGAGAAGGAACCTTTGTTCATGTCTTTTAAACCATAGGTTCTCTAATAAGGCCCAGAGGTCCATGTGTAGTACTCCAGACTTTATTTCAAAAAGAAAATTCAGGAACTCCTTCAGCAGATAGTTGTTATTCATTTTTATGCATAATTAAGAAATTATATGCTGCTGATAACTCTGGTAATATAATGCCTAACCTTGCATATTCTCCCTTGATTGCTGTGCAAAGGATTTGAAAAGAGATATTTTAGAATAATTACCCATTCAGTAATCATCCCCACACAACACAAATCACATTTGATTCCCCATTAAGACAGACCAAGAGAATAAAAGGTCTCACTCTGGAATGCTTTCTGCTGTAATCAAGTTAATTTCATGTTTTCATTTCATTGGCTTTCTGAATTTAAACATGGAACTTGGAACAGATTCTACACTGGAGATAATACTATCCCCAAACATGGATCTTGCTCCACTGGTGAAAAGTACTTAATTATTATCTTTCCAAGTAGAATACATCCCATTAAGAAGTTCACCTTCCAAGAAAGGTTCATTCAGCAAACAGGGGTAGAGATTTCATTTCTGCAGGACAACTGTTTTCCTTGGATCACTTCAATGCTCAGACCTTCACAATCATAGCCATAGTCACATAAAATAATTCATAACAGAACAAAGAGATAAATGTCAAGCCACCATAGTAAATTGATGTCATTTTATAATGCCAGTCAGCGATCCTCTGATCCATAGTATATATCATGTTTGATTTATAAATGTAGTAACCTTTTAAGGTGATCAATATATCAATAATTCTTATGTGACACCTTCCAAGACTTAGCCTCCTATCTTCTCCTTTATTGAACTAATACTGTAGCTTTATTTAATCATCATAATCTTAATCTGGGAGATCTATGGTTTTGCACTGTAATCAATGGATCTACCAATACCTTTATCTAACATCATCTCTCTTTCTCCCCAAATTTGACTTTAATTTCTCTTTTTTCTATGAAGAAAGAGCATCCATCCTGATGAACAGTGAACATACGTCTCCTGTCTCATATGAAAAGAAAATCTGCTCCCTAAACCTATGTACGGAGACTATTCTGTCTCATCCTTCAATTTCACTATTGATGTTCTTTCTCCCTCTTCACAGAGCTCCTCCTTTCCTTATGCTCACAAGAAAATATCATGCACAGTAACAAAGAAATTTAATTCATATTATTACTTTACCCAGGGGTATTTAATTTAAGTCACTTAAAATTTTTTTTTCTTTTTAGCATTGTGATAACACAGATGGTTTGGTAGTCACACAAATGTTTGGTTTGTAATTTACCTTAAACTTTGCAAGCACTTTCTGTTTGTTGAATGCACTTTTATACACATATTCCATATTTCATAACTTATATAAAGCATACAGGAAAACGCTTGCAAAAATCTAAGGAGTAATAAGAATTGAGCAGTTATATACCTACTACACAAGTCAAAAAATAAAATGTTACCTCAACAGCCTACTGTGTGTGTGTCCCCTGCCATTGGGCGTTCTCTACCTCCCCTTAAAGATAAAATATACTGTGATTTTCATGATAACAATATCCTTGAAGCCTTATATTTTACTATAAAATTAAATGCAATGCCCTATGTTAAGTAATTTTAAGCACTCAAGTCAGGTAGTGGACATTTTGTAGAATCAAGCTCACTTTGCCAGAAATTTATGATATATAGGGTATGTGCCAGACATTAAACTAAGAGGTGGAGGGTAATAACTTAATAAGCCTTTGTCTCTACCCCCAAGAAACTCATGGGATGTTGGAAGGCTTTACTGGAGATCATGAAGCATAAGAGCCGTAACCCTGGTCAACCATAACTATAATGACACAAGGGACAAAATACAGCAAGATTTCTCATTGCTTTATTTCTCCAGAACAAGTCATGAGCTGACCATTATTCAACTGGGAGAAGAGCATGGCCAAGTCATTCTCTAGGAAATAAACTGTGTCGTTCAGGATGGGAACTGCCTCATATATATAAACCTGAGAAGTGTACATGTGCTTTGTTTGTGGCACCATGTAAAAGGTGCTTCCACTTTATTTCTGAGACGAGGTTCATGATGTGTCAGGGAAGGAAATTTTGGAAGCAAATTTCTTGCTTGATTTTCTAAGGTTGACAGGTGTTCCATTACTTATATTCCTCATCTGGGAAATAAAGACTATAGACCACTGAGAAAATTAACTGGGATGGTGTTTGTAGGGATTTGGGAAAATGCTTGGAACCTTAGAGAGGTTAATAAGTGCTAGCTCAGCCTTTTATAGTTGTGAGTTCCATTATTTAGGCCATATCTTTACCATATCTTTATCTTTGATCGGTCAATGACTGGATCAAAAAACTATGATACATTTACACAATGGAATTCTATGTTGCAGAAAGGAAGAAGGAGCCCCTACCCTTTGCAACATTGTGGATGGAACTGGAAAGCATTATGCTGAGTGAAATAAGCCAGGCGGTGAAAGACAAATGCCTTATGATATCTCCTTTAACAGGACTCTAAACAAGAAAACAAACAAGCAAGCAAAATGTAACCAAAGACACTGTAATACAGAAGGTGCTGACAGGGTCCAGAGGGGAGAAGGGAGAGAACTACAGGGGAAAGGGGAAGGACTCACATGAACAAGTATAAAGGACACATGGACAATAACTAAGATTGAGGTAGGAGATGGGAGGGAGGTAGGGAGCACTGGGGTGGGGGCAGGGCTGGGAATACAAGAAAGAAAACTGTACTTGAACAAGTGTTANGACATTGTACTGAAAAGGCCAGCCCTCTTGCTTTGATACATTGCTGCTTTTTGAATGAAAGAACAATTAGAATACCATCTAACTAATGACAAAAATTTTGCCTGAAAATTTAAGAGAGAAAGCGATGACTGGTAAATTATTATTTCAATGAAACACAGGTAGTTTTCTCAAGACCCTGCAACTTTTCTTCTCTCAAGTCTGGCTGTTGGTTGGCACACTGACCTCCACATACAGAAGGTAAGAAGAGATGGAAGAAAGAAGCAGAACCCTCCAGATTGCTAGTTGACAGATTTAATAAGCAAGGGAACTTACCTAAGAGGCTTGGGTTAGGCAGCCACAAGAGGAATTATAGAAGAGCCTCTGCTCTTCTCCAACAGAATTTTAACATTTATACAGAGGCCTTAAAGGGGTTCAGTCATGTATACTATCTAGATATACTCACAACAATATTGTTCTCTTAAGGCTGAGTCCATTAAATTGGCCTCAGCTGTGGGAAAGGTGGGCCAAGTGTACATTCCAAAGACAGGGGAGGAGAAGAGGAGTCTCCAATTATCCACATCTACCTTGAGGGTCAGCCAATGGTTACATCTTCTCAGTGACCCCCTCCAACACTGACTCACACGTTCTCCTAAACTTTAGCAGCCCTCATACCGTCTCACATATTTGGTAGTGGGTCAGTCCATTTCTCGTACTTTAGTATTACACTGATATTTATCTCCTTTACTGATGTTACTTCCTTCTTTATATTTTACATTTTTAAAATTTTATTGCATTTATAGTAAAACAGTATAATAGATAAAAATTAAGATTTGTGGCCATGGATGTTGAGATTCGTTGGAGTAAGCACCAGCCTATGAACTGAAAGGTCACACGTTTGATTCTTTGTCAGGACACATGCCTGGGTTTCGAGCCAGGTCCCCAGTTGGGGTGTGTGAGGCAACCAAGTGATGTCTCTCCTCTTTCTTCCTTCCTTCCCTTATCTCTGAAAATAAATAAATAAAATCTTTTAAAATTTAATAAAAAAATATTTAAAATTTGTGGTTAAATAAAGCTGGGTTCAAATCCTATATTTTTTACTTTGTGTTGTGTACAAATTCTTTACCTTATGTGAAACTCACTTGTACAGGGGCATCATAATATAGCTTCATAGCTTTATTGGGAGGATTAAATACACAAATTTCAGAAATGGTTGGATCCTGGAAGATGGCAACGGAGTAAGAGGGAGGAGATTCCACTTCCGCACGGGAGGGAAATCCTGACTGATCTACGGATGAACAAAGCAAACAGCCAACAGTATCTCATCATATATGAAAATAAGAGACCAAAAATTGTAGCCGACACTGAAAAAACAGAGAGTAAGAAGACTGCTGCAAGACAATAAGGTCCCAGGGACCAGAAGAGGGACAGGGGTGGCCGAGACCTCGATTGGGCACCCAGTGCCCAGTGCTGGGTCTACCACAGACTCCTTGGGAGTGGTGGGCCTGCCACAGAGTCCTTGGGAGAGAGCTGGGTCAACTGCTCCCTCCCTCCTCAGCCAAGCAGGGTTTGAGCAGCACCAGGAGAGACCTGGTTGCTTGAAGTTGCAGAGAGGGGAGTAAGGACAAAGAGGCAAACACACAAGGGCCGTGATCACCCACAGAGTCTGTAGTCGCTGACTTGGGAGAGTTGAGAGCCTTCTGCACTGACCTTGATAGTCACTGGTCTGGCTGGAGAATTGGGCTGTCCTGAGTGGCAGGCCTGAGTAGGAGGAATTTCTCAAAAATAAAAACTGTTTGGGGAATTCTGGGGCAGCCACTAGGCCTACTCCCCACCCAGCTAGGTGGTAGCAATCCCGAGGTTAGGCAGAAGGCCCTGCGTTCCCCTATGGCATTGGGAAGGGTTCACACCCAAACCCGAGGGACTGAGGCAGTCTGGCCAGATGTGCACGCACCCCAGTCCACAGCGATGACCCCTGGGGAAAGAGTGCTCTGAAGAAGACCTGGATCCCCCACCTAAGGCACCAGGGAGAGGTGCCAGACTAGCTCTTGGGGGGCTGCTCACAAGACTGGCTGAGCACACACTGGGAAGGGAGAAAGGATACACCAATCACCCCTCAGCCTGCTGCAGGCAGCAAGACCAGAAAAACAGGTTTGGCCAATTTGAAACCAACAAGAGGCGTTTTTTTTTTTGTTTGTTTTTTTTAAGTAATCTTTTATATTTTTAATTTTTATTATTGTTTCCTTTTTCAATACCTTTTTCCTCTCTTTCTTCCTTTCTTGTTTTATTCCTTCTTTTTCTTCAATATTATCTCTTCTTCCTCCCTTCTCCTGCCTTTTTATTTATTTATTTATCCTTTATACCCACAAGTGAGACAAAAAACTTGGAACTATGAAAGGACCAGAGTTGGACCCAAAGAAGGGAATTCCCAACGGTTGAGACAGTGAGACAAATTTCACTTTGCTATTGCAGAGAAACTACAAATTACTGCAGATTTGTATTTTTTCATTATTCTTACATCTTTTATTTTAATAGTATTTTTGTACACCTCTTTTTTCTTTTTTTCTTTTCTTTTATTTTTTAATATAATTTTTATTTAATTCTTGTTCACGTACAGGTCTCTGTCTTATATTCCCAACCCTGCCCGCCCCCCACCCCATGCTCCCGCCTCCCTCCCCTTTCCACCCCCCACCCTTAGTTATTGTCCATGTGTCCTTTGGACTTGTTCATGTGAGTCCATTCTCTTTTCCCCTATGATTCTCTCCCCTCTCCCCTCTGGACCCTGTCAGCCTGTTCCATATTTGAGTGTCATTGGTCGTATTTTGCTTGCTTGTTTGGTTTGTTTAGAATCCTGTTAATGGTGAGCTTGGCTCGTTATATTGTATCATTTGACAAATTTCCCCTGTTCTCTCTTCCACAGTGTATTGCTAATTTACTATCCTTCATGTCACTTGTGTTCCTTTAGCACACTGCTCAAAGTTCTATACCCCCTATTCATGTTATCCACATCACATAGATTCTGTCATATGAATGTTGCTCTAATATTATTATAAATAATAACTGTTCCATACAATTGTAAATACTTCACAATGCACCTCCTGGATCTTAGCCCACTTCACAGTTTCCTGAACATTATTACTGTCATGGTTAACTCTATTCTTTCACACACTACACCTATTTACTATCCTTTTCTCTCACCTCATCTCAAAATCTGACCTCCCACAATCTCACTGTTTTCTGTATCCAACTCATAATCCTTCCCTCCCCAACGAGAGTCTTATCTTCTTTCCATCCTTTCATAAAAGTGTCTAGTTGGGTTGAAGATCATGGTTAACACTATACATAGCCAACGGATCTCCTATCTCTTCTCTACCGGCTGCTACTGTAAATATCATAGAATACTCTCCTGCTGTCATAAACTATTTTGCCTTCCCCTCCAGCCGAGCACAAAAAAAGAGTAGGTGGAAGTGGTGGACACCAGGACACCCACTGGAAGAGGAAACCCCAAAACAAAGGAACCACCAACAGATAACGACAGAAGAAGCTGAAGGATGGAGTGGAAACCACATAAACCTCAACCCAGGACCTATCTGGAAACACAACTAAATAGTGGAGAAACTACCCAGTACAGACAACTGAATATGAGCAAAAGAGAATCCTCAAAACCTTGTATATACAGAAGAACTAGCTTCAACACACCTGTCCTCACCAGCCCAACAAATTAAAATGGGTGGTGGACAGAGAGACCATCAGTTCACCACCTGGTGGGAAGGACCCACAAAAGAAAGACCCCAAAACAACCAAAATCCAAAGACAAACTCAGAGCCAACATAAAGGACAGCCCAAGACAAGTGATCTGGGGAAATCAAGGAGACTACAACACTGAATTTCACAGAAATTATACCACAGAAGTTCATACCATAAATCCAGGAAGCCAGAACAAATCAATTTAAGAAGCTAAGCTAACAAGAAGAGTCTCACAAACAATGGGAAGACAAAGAAACAACCCCCCAATGAAAGGAAAGGAGGAAGCCTCAAAAAGAATGCTAGATGAAATAGAGGCAAATCAACTATCAGATATTGAATTCAAAGCACTGGTTATAAGGAAGTTCAATGAGCTCACAATGAACTATCAGAAACTACAGGGGAACTACAATTAACTCACTGCAAACTATATCAACATGAAAAAGGAAATAGAAAGTATCAACAAGGACCAAGAGGAAATGAAGAATACAATTTCAGAGCTGAAGAACACAGTAGAAGGAATCAACAGGATCAATCGAGCAGAAGATCAAATCAGTGAGTTAGACAACAAAGTAGAAAAAAATAGCCAGAAAGAGGAAGAAAAGGAAAAGAGGATCAGAAAGAATGAAGAGAGATTAAGAGAAATGCAAAACAATGTGAAACGTAATGATATCAGTGTAATAGGAATACCAGAAGGAAAAGAAGTAGAGCAAGGGATACAAAACCTGTTTGAAAAAGTAATGATGGAAAATTTTCCTAATTTAATGAGAGAAAAACTCACACAAATCCAGGAATCACAGAGAGTCCTAATCAAGGGGAACCCAAAGAGGCCCACTTCAAGACACGTCATCATTAAAATGGCAAAATTCCAACATAAAGAGTGAATATTAAAGGCAGCAAGGGAGAAAAAGGAAGTAACATACAGAGGAGCCCCAATAAGCTTAGCTGCTGACTTCTCAATAGAAACATTCCAAGCAAGAAGAGAATGGCAAGAAATATTCCAAGTAATGAGAACCAGAGGCCTACAACCAAGGCTACTTTACCCAGCAAGGCTCTTAATCAAGATAGAAGAAGGCCAAATAAAGAGCTTGCAAGACAAAAGAAGTCTAAAAGAATATGCCTCCACCAAACCAGCTCTACAAGAGATGCTAAAGGGACTGCACTGAGGAAAAGAGAGAGACTGAGAGGAACACAGGTACAAAAAATGGCAATAAATAAGTGAATAATAACCTGTCAGTAATAACCTTAAATGTAAATGGATTAAATCCTCCAATCAAAAGACACAGAATAGCTGAATGGATAAAAAAGCATGACCCACACATATGCTGCCTACAAAAGACCCACCTCAGGACAAAAGACCTACAGACTGAAAGTGAAGGACTGGAAACAAATTTTCCAAACAAATGGCTGGGGGAAAAAAGCTGGGGTAGCAATACTCATATCAGATAAAATAGACTTTAAAAAAAGGGCCATGAAGAGAAACCCAGAAGGTCACTTCATAATACTCAATGGGAGAATCCACCAAAAAGACACAAACATTCTAAATATATATGCACCCAACAAAGGAGCAGCCAAATACATAAAGAAAATCTTAGAGGACTTCAAGAAATATATTGACAGCAACACAATTATAGTTGGGGATTTTAACACCCCACTGTCAAGATGGCAGCAGAGTAGGACAAAGGATTTCTCTTCTCTCCATGCACCAGAGGAGGACCTGGCTGATCTGCGGAGGAGCACAGCAGATGCCCAACGGGGACCCAGCATATAAGAAGGCAAGACTCCAGAGAGTGTAGCGGACACTGAATGACCAGAGGTTGAGGAGAGGAAAGGACCGCGGATGAACAAGGTATGAGAGAGCGGTGCAGAGGCGGCGGCAGGCCCTCTGCCAGGCCGCGCCGGGGCCCTGGCTGGCCGCCCTGGTCTCTGAGAGCCGAGGGTGGGCAATACCAACTCTGGGAGAGAACTGGTCACCGGCGCCCCCACTCCCATCTGGCAGGGCTCAGATTGAAAAACACCATAAGAGATCGGTCTGCCAGTAGTGGCAGAGAGAGGAGTGAACATTCGGAAGCAAACCAGAAAGCTCTGATAACCCATGGAGTCAGGTTGCTGGCTTGGGAGACCTGAGAGTTGCCCCAGCATTCCCTTGCCCGAGCATTCCCTGCTTTGCGGGGCCTGTGCCGACACACGAACAGTCTCAGGGAATCTCGGGCTGCTAGCAGGACCTCTGGAAGTGAGTCAGTGTGAGCTCCATCCCTACTCACCCTGCGAAGACCAGCTCAATCCCAGTTCAGCCAGTGCAGACTGGGAGGCACTGAGAGTCAATCCCTGGCCTTCGGCTTGGGTGGCTGCAGGTTGCCCGTGCCTCTGGGCCCTCACGGGGCCTGCCGCGCAGGACCTCAGCCCAAACAACCGATGGGTGTGCGCGCCCTCCCGGCCCTCGAAGGGCCCAGGCTGACCCTCCGCTTGACCAAACACTGGTCGCCCATGCTTTCCTGGCGGCGCGGGGTCTGCACCGGATCTCAGCTTGGGGACTTGCCCGGGGATCCCTGTGGCACGGGACCTGCACTGGCTCTCAGTCTCAGGGAGTCTCAGGCTGCTGGCTTGGCCCCTGGAAGAGAGCCAGTCGCCAGCTCCATCCCTACTCAGCCGGCGCAGACAGGGAAACACAGGGAAACACAGGCTGTGGCTGTGGTTTCGGAGAATTGTGAGTTGCCCTGTGTGTTCAGCCACAACACAGGGAAGGGTCCGCAGCCAAGCCTATGAGAGCAGGAAAGCCTGTCTGGGAGCGCACCCTCATGCCAGACCAGGGCTGGAAAGCCTGGGAGAAACTCTGCTCTCAGTAGGGCGCAGGAAAGCAGCACCAGTCTGGAGTTTGGGGGGTTACTGGCGAGAACAGTTGAGCTTACCAAGGTGTGTGAAAAGCCACACTAACAGCCTCCCAGACTGCTGCAGCTAGTGAGACCAGAAGAAAAGGTTTGACTAGCTGGAAACCAACCAGAGAAGGAGTGGAAGTGGAGAACACCAAGATACCCACAGGAGACTGGACGACTGAATTTCACAGGTATCCTACCATAGAAGTTCACACCATAAATGCAGGGTACCAGAACAGATCAATTTAAGAAGCTGAGGCCAACAAGAAGAGCATCACAAACAATGGGAAGACAAAGAAACAATCCCCAAATGAAAGAAAAGGAGGAAGTCTCAAAAAGAATGTTAGATGACCTAGAGGCAAGTCAACTATCAGATATTGAATTCAAAGCACTGGTTATCAGGAAATTCAAAGAGCTTACAACAAGCTACCAGAAACTACAGGGGAGCTACAATGAACTCTCCACAAACTATACCAACATGAAAAAGGAAATAGAAACCATAAGCAAAGGCCAAGAGGAAATGAAGAATACAATTTCTGAACTGAAGAACACAGTAGAAGGTATGAATAGCAGGATTGATAAGGCGGAAGACCACATAAGCGAGCTCGAAGACAGGGTGGAAAGAATCTCCCAGATGGAACAGGTAATGGAAAAGAGAACTAGAAAAAATGAAGAGAGTCTAAGAGAAATGCAAGACAATATGAAACGTAATAATATCCAAATAATAGGAATACCAGAAGGAGAAGAAGAAGAACAAGGGATAGAAAACCTACTTGAAAGAGTAATAACGGAAAATTTTCCTAAGTTGAGGAGAGAGAAAGTCACACGAATCCAGGAATCACAGAGAGTCCCAGGCAGGTGGAACCCAAAGAGGCCTACTGCAAGACACATCATCATTAAAAGGGCAAAACTCCAAGACAAAGAGAGAATCCTAAAGGCAGCAAGGGAGAAAAAGGAAGTAACATACAAGGGGGTCCCAATAAGGTCGGCTACTGACTTCTCAACAGAAACATTCCAAGCAAGAAGAGAATGTCAGGAAATATTCCAAATAATGAGAAACAGAGGCCTACAACCAAGGCTACTGTACCCAGCAAGGCTCTCAATCAAGATAGAAGGCCAAATAAAGAGCTTCCAAGACAAAAGAAGTCTAAATGAATATGCCTCCACAAAACTGGCTCTACAAGAATTACTAAAAGGGCTGCTTTAAGGAAAGGAAGAAAAAGAGAGTGAAAGAGAGGAACACAGGTGCACAAATAGCAACGAATAAGCACCTTTCAATAATAACCTTAAACGTAAATGGATTAAATGCACCAATTAAAAGACATAGAATAGCTGAATGGTTAAGAAAGCAAGACCCACACATATGCTGCCTACAAGAGACCCACCTCAGAACAAAAGACCATCACAAACTAAAAGTGAAAGAATGGAAACAAATTTTCCAAGCAAATGGACAAGAAAAAAAAAGCCAGGGTAGCAATTCTCATATCAGACAAAATAGACTTCAAAAAAGGGGCCATAAAGAGAGACCCAGAAGGTCACTTCATAATACTCAAGGGAAAAATCCACCAAGAAGACATTACCATCATAAATATATATGCACCCAACATAGGAGCACCCAAATATATAAAGAAAATTCTGGAGGACCTCAAAGATATAGAGAAAGATATTGACAGCAACACAATTATAGTAGGGGATTTTAACACCCCACTCTCAAAAATGGACAGATCTTCCAAACAAAATATCAACAAAGAGATAGCAACATTAAACGATACTCTAGAAAAATGGACCTAATTGATATATATAGAGCCCTCCATCCCAAAGAAGCTAAATACACATTCTTTTCAAATACACATGGAACATTTTCAAAGATAGACCATATGATAGGACACAAAACAAGTCTCAACAACTTCAGGAAACTAGAAATCATACCAAGCATCTTCTCTGATCACAAGGGACTGAAATTGGAAACCAGCCCCACAGGAGAAGACCCAAAACACCCAAAAGCATGGAGATTGAATGGTATGCTATTAAACAACGAATGGGTCAAGATTGAAATTAGGGAAGAAATCCAAAAACTTCTCAAAACTAATGAAAATGAACTCACAACAACCCAAAACTTATGGGACACGGCAAAGGCAGTCCTGAGAGGGAAGTTCATAGCAATACAGGCTCACCTCAAGAAGATAGAAACATTTCAAACAAACAACCTAACCCACTGCCTGTAAGAACTCGAGAAACAACGACAAAGACAGCCCAGAGCAAGTAGAAGGAAGGAAATAACCAAGATCAGAGCAGAACCAAATGACATAGAGACTAAAAGCACAAATCTAAGCATCAATGAATCTAGGAGTTGGTTTTTTGAAAAGATAAACAAAACAGACAAACCTTTAAGTAGGCTCATCAAGAAAAGAAGAGAGAGGACCCAAATAAATACAATCAGAAATGAAAGAGGAGAGATTACAACTGATATCACAGAAATAGAAGAGATTGTAAGAAATTACTAAGAAGAACTGTACGCCAAGAAATTTGAAAACCTAGGTGAAATGGACAAATTTCTAGAAAAATATAATCTTCCAAAACTCAATGAAAAAGAAACAGAAAACCTGAACAGGCCAATAAGAGCAGATGAAATTGAAGCAGTAATAAAAAAACTCCCATCACACAAAAGCCCTGGACCAGATGGTTTCACAGGAGAATTCTACAAAGCTTTTAAGGAAGAGCTAACCCCTATTCTTCACAGACTATTCCAAAAAATTCAAAAGGAAGGAAAACTCCCCAACTCTTTTTATGAAGCCAGCATCATCCTAATTCCAAAGCCAGATAGAGACACAACAAAGAAGGAAAACTTCAGGCCAATATCTCTGACGCACATAGACGGTAAAATCCTCAATAAAATATTGGCAAATCGCATCCAACAATACATCAAAAAGATCATACACCATGACCAAGTGGTATTCATCCCAGGGATGCAAGGATGGTTCAATATTTGTAAATCAGTAAATGTAATACACCACATAAACAAAAGCAAAGACAAAAACCACACAATCATATCAATAGATGAGGAAAAAACTTTTGATAAGGTACAACACTCATTTATGATAAAGGTACTCAAAAAAATGGGAATAGAGGGAACATTCCTCAATATAATAAAGGCCATATATGAAAGACCTACAGCCAACATTATACTCAACGGGCAAAAACGAAAAGCTTTTCCACTAAGATCGGGAACAAGATGAGGTTGTCCACTTTCACCATTTCTATTCAATATAGTATTAGAAGTTCTAGCCACAGCGATTAGAGAAGAAAAGGAAATAAAAGGCATCCAAATTGGAAAGGAGGAAACAAAACTGGCATTGTTTACAGATGACATGATAGTGTACATGGAGAAGCCTATAGCCTCTACCAAAAAACTGCTCAAACTAATAAATGAATTTGGCAAAACAGCGGGATACAAAGTCAATATCCAGAAATCAAAGGCATTTTTGTATACCAACAATGAAACAGAAGAAGTAGAAATCAGGAAAAAAATCCCATTCGATATAGCAAAAACAAAAATAAAATCTCTGAGAATAAGCCTAACCAAGGAGGTAGAAGACCTGTACTCAGAAAACTATACATCACTGAAGAAAGAAATCAAGGAAGACACAAACAAATGGAAATATATACTGTGTTCATGGATTGGAAGAATTATCATCATCAAAATGTCCATACTACCCAAAGCAATTTATAGATTCAATGCAATACCTATTAAAGTACCAATGGCATATTTCACAGACAGAGAACAAACACTTCAAAAACTTATATGGAACCATAAAAGACCCCAAATAGCAGCCACAATCTTGAGAAAGTAGAACAAACTAGGAGGGATCACAATACCTGATATCAAACTGTATTACAAGCCCACTGTAATCAAAACTCTCTGACACTGGCATAAAAACAGGCACATAGACCTATGGAACAGAACAGAGAGCCCAGAAATAAACCCAACTCTCTACAGTCAATTAATATTTGACAAAGGGGGCAATAACATAAAATGGGGTAAATATAGCCTCTTCAACAAATGGTGTTGGGAGAACTGGACAGCTATGTGCAAAAGAATGAAATTTGAGCACCAACTTACACCATACACCAAAATAAATTCAAGGTGGATAAAAAACTTAAATATAAGTCATGACACCATTAAAGCCCCAGAGGAGAACATTGGCAGGGAAATCTCAGATATTCCACGCAGCAAGATTTTTACTGATATGTCCCCTAGAGCAAGGGACATAAAGGAAAGAATAAACAAATGGGATCTCATCAAAATTAAAAGCTTCTGCATGGCCAAGGTAAACAGTATCAAGATAAAAAGAGAAGCAACAGTTTGGGAAAACATATTCACCAATGACACCTCAGACAAAAGTTTAATCTCCAAAATATACAAAGAACTCACTTGACTCCACTCAAAGAAGATGAGCACCCCAATGAAAAATGAGCAAAGGACTTGAACAGAAATTTCTCCAAGGAGGACATACAGAGGATCCAGAGACACATGAAAAGATGCTTGATATCACTAGCTATCAGAGAGATGCAAATTAAAACCACAATGAGATAGCACTTTACACCAGTCAAAATGGCTATCATAAACAAAGAATCAAACAAGTGCTGGAGAGGTTGTGGGGAATGGGGGAACCTAGTTCACTGTTGGTGGGATTGCAGATTGGTACAACCGCTATGGAAAACAATATGGAACTTTCTAAGAAAACTAAAAATGAACGTGCCTTTTGACCCAGCAATTCCACTCTTAGGAGTATATCCTAAGAACCCTGAAATACCAAGCAAAAAGAACCTATGCACCCCAATGTTCATAGCAGCACAATTCACGATAGCCAAGAGTTGGAAGCAATCTAGATGCCCATCGGTCAATGACTGGATCAAAAAACTATGATACATTTACACAATGGAATTCTATGTTGCAGAAAGGAAGAAGGAGCTCCTACCCTTTGCAACATTGTGGATGGAACTGGAAAGCATTATGCTGAGTGAAATAAGCCAGGCGGTGAAAGACAAATGCCATATGATATCTCCTTTAACAGGACTCTAAACAAGAAAACAAACAAGCAAGCAAAATGTAACCAAAGACACTGTAATACAGAAGGTGCTGACAGGGTCCAGAGGGGAGAAGGGAGAGAACTACAGGGGAAAGGGGAAGGACTCACATGAACAAGTATAAAGGACACATGGACAATAACTAAGATTGAGGTAGGAGATGGGAGGGAGGTAGGGAGCACTGGGGTGGGGGCAGGGCTGGGAATACAAGAAAGAAAACTGTACTTGAACAAGAGTTAAATAACAATTTTTTAAAAAGTTAATTCCAAAAAAAACACCCCACTGTCAAAAATGGACAGATCTTCCAAACAAAATATCAACAAAGATATTGTGGCATTAAACAACACCCTAGATGAAATGGACTTAAATGATATATATAGAGCTCTTCATCCCAAAGAAGCTAAATACATATCTTTTCAAGTGCACATGTGAGAGGACACAAAACAAACCTCAACAAATTCAAGAAAATTGAAATCATACCAAGCATTTTATTCAACCACAAGGGACTGAAACAGAAACCAACCCCAGGGGGAAAAAAACCAAACACTCAAAATCATGGAGATTGAATAGCATGCTATTAAAAAATGAATGGGCCAAGAACAAAGTTAGAGAAGAAATCAAAAAGTTTCTGGAAACAAATGAAAATGAACTGACAACAGCTCAAAATTTATGGAATACAGTGAAGGCAGTCCTGAGAGGAAAGTTCATAGCAATACAAGCCTACCTAAAAAAAAATGGAAGCATTTCAAGCAAACAACCTAACCCTATGTCCATAAGAACTTGAGGAACAACAAAGATAGTCCAGAACAAGTAGAAGGAAGAAATAACCAAGATCAGAGAAGAATTAAATGACATAGAGACTAAAAGCACAATTCTAGGGATCAATGAATCCAGGAACTGTTTTTTTTTTAAAGATAAACAAAATCAACAAGACTTTAAGTAGTCTCATCAAGAAAAAAAGAGAGGACCCAAATAAACACAGTCAGAAATGAAAGAGGAGAGATTACAACTGACACCACAGAAATACAAAGGATTGTAAGAACTTACTAAGAAGAACTGTATGCCAAGAAATTGGAAAACCTAGGTGAACTGGACAAATTTCTAGAAAAATATAATCTTCCAAAACTCAATGAAGAAGAAGCAGAAAGTCTCAACAGACCAATAACAGCAGATGAAATTGAAGCAGTAATAAAAAAAACTCTTGACACAAAAAAAAGCCCTGGACCAGATGGTTTCACAGAATTCTACAAAGCATTTAAAGAAGAGCTAACCCCGATTCTTCACAGACTATTCTAAAAAGTCCAAAATGATGGAAGACTCTCAAACTCTTTTTATGAAGCTAGGATCCTCCTAATCCTAAAACCAGTTAAAGACACAACAAAGAAAGAAAACTTCAGGCCAATATCAGTGATGAACATAGATGCTAAAATCCTCAACAAAATATTGGCAAATCGCATCCAACAATACATCAAAAAGATCATACACCATGACCAAGTTGGATTCATCCCAGGGATGCAAGGATGGCTCAGTAACCGCAAATCAGTAAATTAATACATCACAAAAACAAAAGAAAAGACAAAAATCACTTGATCATATCAGTAGATGTGAAAAAGGCATTTGATAAGGTACACTACCCATTTAAGATAAAAACACTCAGCAAAGTGAGAATGGAGGGAGCATTCCTCAACATAATAAAGGCCATATATGAAAGACCTACAGCCAACATCATACTCTATGGGCAAAAACTAAAAGCTTTTCCACTAAGATCCGGAACAAGATGAGGTTGTCCACTTTTACTACTTCTATTCAATATAGTACTGGAAGTTTTAGCCACAGTGATCAGACAAGAAACGGAAATAAAAGGCATCCAAATTGTAAAGGAGGAAACAAAACTGTCACTATTTACAGATGACATGATAGTGTACATGGAAAATCCTATAGACTCTACCCAAAAACTGCCTAACCTAATGAACAAATTTGGCAAAACAGCAGGATACAAAGTCAATATCCAGCAATCAAAGGCATTTTTGTATACCAACAATGAAACAGCAGAAGCAGAAATCAAGAAAAAAATCCCATTCAATACAGCAAAAAGAAAAATAAAATATCTGAGAATAAACCTAACCAAGGAGGTAGAAGACCTGTATACAGAAAATGATACAATACTTGAAGAAAGAAATCAAGGAAGACACAAACAAATGGAAATATATACCGTGTTCATGGATTGGAAGAATTATCATCATCAAAATGTCCATACTACCCAAAGCAATTTACAGATTCAATGCAATACCTACTAAAGTACCAATGACATATTTCACAGACATAGAACAAACACTTCAAAAACTTATATGGAACCATAAAAGACCCCAAATAGCAGCCACAATCTTGAGAAAGTAGAACAAACTAGGAGGGATCACAATACCTGATATCAAAGTGTATTACAAGGCCACTGTAATCAAAACTGTCTGGCACTGGCATAAAAACAGGCACATAGACCAATGGAACAGAACAGAGAGCCCAGAAATAAACCCAAGTCTCTACAGTCAATTAATATTTGACAGAGGTGCAGCAACATAAAATGGAGTAAAAATAGTGTTGTCAACAAATGGTGTTGGGAGAACTGGACAGCTATGTGCAAAAGAATGAAATTTGAGCACCAACTTACACCATACACCAAAATAAATTCAAGGTGGATAAAATACTTAAATATAAACATGACAACATTAAAGTCCTAGAGAAGAACATTGGCGAGAAAATCTCAGATATTTCACACAGCAACATTTTTACTGATATGTCCCTTAGAGCAAGGGACATAAAGGAAAGAATAAACAAATGGGATCTCATCAAACTTAAGAGCTTTTGCATGGCTAAAGAAAGCAGTATTAAAATAAATAGAAAACCAACTATGTGGGAAAACATATTTGCCAATGATACCTCAGAAAAGGGTTTATCTCCAAAATATATTAAGATTTTACATGACTCCACTCTAAGAAGACAAGCACTCTAATTAAAAAGTCGGCAAAGAACTTGAACAGACATGAATCTGCCTTTTGACCTAGCAATTCCACTGCTAGGAGTATATCCTAAGAACCCTGAAATACCAATCCAATAGAACCTATGCACACTAATGTTCATAGCAGTACAATTTACAATAGCCAAGAGTTGGAAGCAACCTAGGTGCCCAGCAGTAAATGAATGGTTCCAAAAACTATGATGCATTTACACAATGGAATTCTATGCAGCAGAAAGAAAGAAGGAGCACCTACCCTTTGCATCAGCATGGATGGAACTGGAAAGCATTATGCTGAGTGAAATAAGCCACGCAGTGAAAGACAAATACCATATGATCTCACCTTTAACAGGAACCTAAACAACGAAACAAACAAGTAAGCAAAATATAACCAAAGACATTGAAATGGAGAACAGGGTGACAGGGACCAGAGGGGAGAAGGGAGGGAATTTCAGGGGAAAAGGGAAAGGTTTTACAAGAAGAAATATAAAGGACACGTGGACAAAAACTAAGGGGGGTGGAAATGGGTGGGAGGTGGGTACCACTGTTGGGGTGGGGAGCTGGGATGAAAGTAAAAGGCAGAAAACTGTACTTGAACAACAATTACAATAAATAAATTTAAAAAGAAAAAATGAATATACAAATTTCAATAATGAATAGTAATAGACAGTGGCTATTGTTATTTTCTCCAAAATATGATTCTAGGAACCTTTCCTATGTAAACATATGGCCATATGTTTTTTATATCACCCTCAGAGCTGAGGGAGGAGTGTACTGATATAATCTAGCCAGTGAATTTTTGCTGATTGATTGCTATGGACCCAATACCAAGATGTGCATGAATCCTGTTTTTAGCCCCAAGGAGCTGCAGCTTTCTAATCTGAAATTTTCTAATTCAGAGAGTCAGCTGTAAGTAGCGCATAACAATACACAGATGGGAGAAATAAGCAAGGGTACTTTGAAACAGTATGTGTTCCAGTGATTAGGAAGCAACACCATGCTGCTTATTAAATAAATATGGCCATTTGACAGAAACACTGGCTGTCCCCGACTTTGACAGAAATGATGGATGAAACTCATTTCTTATAGGCAAATGCTCCAATAAAAGGCAAAGCCTAATCTTAATATTGTTTATCCTACTGAGTTCTTTGTGTCCTTAACAGTTCTGTCAATGAAGAGTGTCTCAGCCAAATCGTCTGCATACTTCAGCAATGTGATCTACACACCCACACAGCATGATTCCTGAGCCTGAATTCTGTAGTTATAGAGGCTATGGCCTTGGAGGCTGGCTAACTGGACTTTAGTGATGACAGTGCTATGAAGGAGCTAATGAACACATTACCTAATTGGGGGGCTTGTGCTTTTGCTAGGAAACTCTGAGTTACAACCAATAGGGTTTACAAAGTAGTGTTGCTTGGGGGAAGGCTTTGACAATTGTACAAGTGAAGTCACTAAAGTGGCAACGATAGTGGGTTTGAGATTTGTTAGAGTTTGTGACCTCATCACAGTGGAACTAATGCCTAGCAATGTCCATCGGGTAAGCCATTGTGTATCTCATCTCATCATCCTTCTATTGGAATTTGCTATCTTTTGCTGGAATGGAAATTGGTCTTAATGCAGCAAGGACATACAAGATCCTCTTATTGAGAAAACTGCTGTTCTCTGGCAAATGATTCTGAACTTACTGGTCCCAGAGCTTCCTTATTTCTAAGTGATTTCCTTGGGAATCAGTGTAAATATTCTAATTTCATTGCCATTGCTCATAAACTTGAACCCCTTAGGGATACAAAACAATTGTAACTGAATGGAAGTCCCCTTGACAAAGAGACTTGAATTTGGATTTACTTCTTCTACATATTAGTAACATGATCTTACAAAAGTCACAAAAGTCTCTTCTCAGGTATAGATGATGGACTTTTGAAGGAATTTTCCAAAATAATGTTTGAAAATATAACGGTTGGAACATACTAGGCACTCAGTAAATGTTATTTTTCTCTTAGTCTGGAATTAAAGGTGGATTAAATAATAAAAATTAGTTTGATTGTATTACCATCACAAACTCATTCTGATATAGCTCCAGGCACACAGTAGGCTCTCAATAACTATTTGTTGAAAGGCCAAGCCACAGCTGAGAATTCTATTCTGACAGTCAAAATTTTCAAGAATGTTAAGGTTGGTATCTCACTAAAACATATGTATAATTCTCCAAGAGAGGAATATGCATTTGTAAGGTAATATTCTGGTATAAACATTTTTAAAGTCAGTTTAATTTTTAGTCATGCTATGTTTAAAAAAAAACCAACTTTTTCTGTAATTCAAGACAGTCTTAATTCTTCACACTGAATGAAACCTCCACAAGAGAAGGAAGAATAAAATGTGGAATTCTAGAAAAGTCATTAAGGAAATTAGGGAGTCCTAATGGCAAAAGGGAAAATCTACTATTACTATTCAACTTTTGATGCAAAAAATAGAAATATTCACATATACAACTCATGTATATTATTATGTATTTTGACCTCCCTGACATAGTATAGGTAAAAGTATTTTTCCCTATCTTTAAACAAATGGAAACAGGCTCATTATGCCAAAACACCCAGATTATAAAAAGAGAGTGGCTGACCTGGGGTTTCTTACTCTAAATTTTCTGTTATTTCCACTTGACAATCCTCTCACTTCCATTTGGTAAAAGACCAGCCCCACTATTGAAGGAGAAGACCCACAGTGTTTTTTGGTAGCAAATTTTTATGCTGTTAATTTGTTTTCCTTAATGGTAAATGATGTGTGTGTGTGTATATGTGTGCGTGTGTGTATTACATATTCTAATATAACATTTGGCTATATATACCCAAGTACCAAGAGTTTTATTTCATCAGCCCTGGATGGGTGGCTCAGTTGGTTGGAGCATTGTCCCATACACCAACACATAAGTGTATGATCCTTGGTCAAAGCCCACACCTAGGCTGCAGGTTTGATTCCTGGCAGGGCATAAACTGGATGCAACTGACTCATGTTTCTCTTTCACATTGATATTTTTCTCTCTCCCTCTCTTTCTCAAATCAGTAATGAAAAGGAACATCCTTGGATGATGACTTAAAAAATAGTTTTAATTCAGCAAAATCATTTAGAGTGTAAACTTTTATTATATTAGTAGTTAGCAGAAAAGACACTATCACCATCCTCCAACTCCTGGAGTGAAAGCAGAAGACTTTTCTCATTTCCTGTATCAAAGTGTTTCTGTTTTGGGGGCTAAGGACATAAATGAAGTGTAGTATCTTGGAAAAATATTAACATAATTTAAAATGAAAGACACTTCTCCTTGAAAAAGGTTATCCTGATCTCAAAGTTTCCAAAGTAATTAAGAGCACAAACCTGCTTGCAGCTCCATTGGTTGTGTGACTCAACTTTTTATCACCCTCTGTCTAGAAGATAGATGAGGCAGGCCATGGGCATGTGAAATTCCTGGCAGATTAACTCTTGGGGAGACTTAGACAAAAGTAGAAACTGTTGTTTTATTTGCATAGAATTAGGAACAAATACAGCCTGTTGTTAAGTAACACCAAAACATAAGGTAAAAAGGAAATACGCATTTTTCCCTTTATTGGTCTCAAAAGACCTAAAATCTCAATCTTTTGATTGAACTCATTTTTATTTTCTATTTGAACACTACTTTCAATAAAAAATGTGTATTGATGCTACTTTCTTAAAATTGGAAGCTCTGAATGTTATGCTCCTTCAAGTATCAAATCGTAAATAATGACCTTATCTGTGAGACATAGTATTTGCCTTTGTCAATTAACCAATGGAAGAACTTCTTCTCAGCTCTGATTACTCTGAACATAATGAGTTGTTCCTTCAATTTTTATTGATTTGTTCATTACTCTACAGAAAACTATTAATTTCCATATTCTGGTTCAGCTACTAGTTGATTTCATCTTTCATTTAATTTTAATCAAAGTGAAACTTTTTCTGATTGTAACACAACAAAATCCTAGGGAAAGAAAGAGTCAGTGCCATATAAATATATAAATGTTTTGGTGAAAGCTCAGTGATCCTCTCTCTGAATTATTGATAAGGAGGAGCATAGTGAAATAGTGAACTTCTCACTCCCTGTCCCCACTCCCAGCCCTTATTGTCACACATATACAAAAACCATCTGTATTGCAAACAACACACATTTTAGTTTTGGAAAATGGAATTTAACTGCTGATGAAAAATAAGTTAGCTACTACAAAACAAAACAAACCTAAAACAAGGAACATAAAACAAACTCCACACTTACTTGCATACACACGCACCATACATTCTTCCAACGTGATACGTAAGTGATACTAGTTTTTGTCCTATGAGAGTTTTGGCATGTGAAATGATGACTCAGAGAGAGAGAAGGGCCACTGAGTAAGGGATAAAGGTGTTTTTGAATTTTGTAATTTGAGTGCCATGTTACACGAAGACTGTGGCACGTTGAATTCCAGAATTTGTTAGGGTTTCAGATATAAGTTATTTGCCTGTTTTTTTTCTCAAAAGGTAGCTACCCTTTGAAAGGGGGCTAAGGCAGAGGGCAGAACCAAAAATTATTTAAGCAATGTAAACAAAACTACTGTTTTATCACTGTAATAGCATAAGATGAATGGTAGTCTACTTATTGGATGGAACTCTGCCATCCATGGATGAAATTAAGGCAGGAGTATAAATCAGAATGTCCCTTCTCAGGAAGAGGGAAGATGATATTTCTATTATTTTATAATGGGATCTATACAAAAAGAACCTGGCAGGACATGGAACCTGAACAGTCCTAACTGCAGTTAATGAGGATAAAAACAGACAGGCATCTAGAAAGCTGTGGAGTAGAATCACAGTTTTTGTTTGTTTGTTTGAATACAGCTATAGTTATTGAGTTGCCTGGCATTGGTGATATAGCAGAAAGTAAGACAGGATCAGGAAAGACTTGCCGAGGATGTGATATCTGACTCCACATATGAAGGTCTTCAAGTTAGGACCATGGGAGCTAGGCTGTGAGGGTGACTCAACAGGTAGTTGAAGCCATGAGAGAAGAAGCCAAAAGGTAACAGAATGACACGTAGAGCTAAATTTCTGTTAACAAGTGTATGTGGCTAAGACATGTAGGCCAAAAAAAAGTAACATATGTTACCACAATTTGAAAAGAAAAAAAAGAAATGCAAACACTATTGATCAGAAACATAGCACAACTTACATAGCTTGAAAAATGATTTACTCACTATCCCATAAGATTATACAATCATATTTTGACAGAAAAATCATTTCTCAAGCTATCTTTACTCTGTATGTTTGAGAGGAGGTGGCAGAGGAAAAGTGCCACGTCCGATGCTAACCAGGTCGGCTGACACAGTCACGGCTTGGAGATGACGGCTTCACAGAAGCGTTTTCCAGCAGGACGGACATGGCATTAGTGGATATATGGTGTTGCTTTTATTCTCACTGTTTCTTAGTATTCTAACCTTTACACTTCTGATAATTTGGAATCTCCTAGAATTAATGACCACTCTCAGAGAAAAAAACAACAGCTGGCTCAAGTCCTAAGCAATATCACCCTGGCTGAATTAAGGCATCATACTTTACTTATTTGTTCCTGTGAAAGCCACCCAAGAAAGAACAGTTCAGGGAAAAATATGTATTCCCGCAGAACTGCCTCATAGAATAGCAAAAACCCCTTTAGAAAACAGCCCCTGATTGTTAAAGAGTTGTTAGAGTAACAGCCCCTCCTTTACCTTGAATAGGAATATATATCAATTAGAATTAGACAGGCATAAAAACAGAAGAAGCTGGTTAGCTATTACAAACTAAGCACTTAGAAACAACTACCAAGGAGTCAGAGTCCTCAGTATACAAAAAACATTTTAGACAGCAAGATAGATAGCTAAGTTAGATATTACAAAGGCTTATAGTGTATTTCCTAACCTCTGCTCAGTCTAAGCGTACCTGTTGCCAATGACAATTTCTGAGAACTTTAATAAACAATAAGACATTTAAACTGTATACATAGAACTATTTCAAATTGTCTGATTAATGGTTTTCCTGGTCAAAATAACTTTTGTTTAACATAACTGAAACTATGGGAACTTTCATATTTTCCTGGTTATCTTTGTATTGATTTTTTCTGCTTAACTGATCATGCTGTACACCTGTAAATGTTAACCTCTGCCAAAAATGAAAATATAAAAAATCAGCTTTTACTTGCAATAAACAGAACAGTGCTTCACCTGCCTTTGAGCTGTGTAGTTGCCTGTTACCCAGCGCCGACGCCTACTCTCACCTGAGGACCCTTAGATGGGCTGCGGCTGGACCGCGGCAGAAAAGTAAGTGGAGATGTGGGGTGACCTCACCAGTCCCTGACTGTGATTTGCTTGCTTAATATGCAGAAATCTCAAGTAATTTTTAGTATGGCTGTTACTAAAATTTACATCTTTAGTAATAAATAACATTATTATATATTTCTTTATATTTTGTTAAAAGTGTTTTGTAGAGTTGTCAATTTGAGGTCTTTAGAGAGTCATTCATATTTTTTAAAAAATGTTAGAACAGTCACAAGTTCCCTTCCTCTTTAAGTTTTTCAAGTGAAAAATTATTGCAAAGTGTTCCTAGAAAGTGCACAGAAGAAGCAAAAACTGTTATAGATTATTCATGAGGCTGTTATAAGCTTTAGACTGGTTAATATAAAAGGACATGGAGTTTAGCCAAAATATGGGAAAAACTTTCTGATAGATTTGTCTACGGAGAAAAATAAAGAAAATTAATTTTAATAAAGTTTATGTTACTGGAGACAGTTTCTGAATAAACATTTTTAAATTCAAGGGGTATGATATGCTCTGCCATGTAAACTATATTAAAGGCTTCCAAAAGTAGTACATTCAGTTTCCTTTCAGCCCAAAAGTTGATTAGAAAAAGCTGTTGATCAAGCTAAGCTAATGTTGTTAAACTTATTGTAGGAAAGTAGAGTAGCACCTTCACAGGTCTTAGTGGTGTCTAAGTATGAAGAAATAAAGGGAAGATATATACACATGGGGATTTAGGGCTGGGCAAGTCCATTTTAAGGTGAGTTTCGGAAGGTAAAGAACTGGTTGGAAATAGACACAATAGATTTGGATTGCTTAGCAAAGCTGATAATTATCTTGAAGAAAGACTTGACAAGCACACTATTAGTCATGACATTTAAGTAATTTCAGTTGCTCACAGTCTTATTTTCCTGCAAGAAATATATCTGGAGCAAATAGCTAAGTAATGTTCCTTGTTTTTAGTACTATTTAACAAAGAAAGATAAAAATATCCCCAGTCTTAATACTATTTAATATAGAGACAGAAAATTATGGTGATTTCAGTTCTCATTTCTTTTCTTTGGTGTGGCAACATTTTCAGGAAAGTGGTAATAATGATTGGTCCCACTTGTGACTTCCAAAATCAACTGTTGGTTACTAATTATCAGTTAATATACTGACCTGAAAGTGTTCTTCCTCACATTTTATTTGATTTTATGAATTGTATAGTTACCTAAAAACATTTGTTTATTTATTAAACATTTTTAAAACAAATTCTATGTCAGTTTAATAGCTAAAAAAAAGCAATTTCATGCCAAAGGTACAAAAGGAAAATACATCTACTATAAGATTCTAAAGTCTCTGATACTCAGTTATCAATTGCCTTTTATAAAGTTGGATGGTGCTGTTGTTTTCTTTGTTGTGTGTTGTATATGTGTGTGTGTGCTCATGCATGTTCAATGTAAGTCTGACTGGATCATAACGAATCATAGAATTGACATCAATGTGTTTTGGGTTTTTCTGACTCTTCTATGCTCTGCTTAAAATCCCATTCTTGACTCCTAGTTTCAGGTCTGATATGTTAAGAGTTTAGAAGTCACTGGTCTTGTCCTTATAACAAGAAGAAAATAAATAAAGTAAAATCAAATATACTTGGAACCATCAGAGAATTCAGGTCTTAGACCAAGGCAAACTCCCACACCAAAATCTGGAAAGACAGGCAAATCCAGAAAGCCACAGCCCACGTCTGCTTAACCTGGAACCAACGCTTCTGGAGCCACAAGTTGGTAGAAATAATTAAATGGGAATTTTGAATAACTATTGGAAGCTGACCATAGACTAGCGTGAGAATGAAAAATTTCTGGAAGCTACAATCTTAGGATAGACTCTATACTTTCATGAGCTTTACCTCCAGGAACCCCACAAGGTTCTCATGGTAAACATTTGGGAAAGATCCCCTAATTGATCTGGGACAGGGGTGGGGGAAGTAATCCTTGTGCAATATACTCAGAACATTCTCCATACGAAGGCCTACTCTGCAGGAAAAGGCTTTGCCAGAGCTAGTCCTACCTAGGTGAGGAACACTCCTCCCACTCCAGTGCCCTCCAGCCTCCTGTTTCATCTAAACGAGGAAAAAAAGAAAAGCTAAGGAAGAATTATGAAGACCACAGTTTAGGGACACAGGCCTACTGAAAGACCGAGGTTTAATCATAGATTATAAAATGTTTTCTTTCTGCCACATTTTACAGCACCACCACCACCAACAGTATGCTAGTGTAATAACAGAGAGCTCTAAGATGCAGACTCTCTTGGAGAAGGAGCCCTTAGGAAAGCCCAAAGTCAACAGGGGAGATTAAAACAATATAGCTACAGCAGACATTAAAAACAGTACCACTACTAGCCCTATTAAAACCTCACAATAAAAGGTCTATTCACTCAGTTTCCGCTATCTGACAAATTACACTTTTGAAAAAATATGTCAGACATGTCAACTGCATGTGTGTGCATGTGTGTAACTGCATATATGTATGAGGGTGACTTTGCCCACAAAGTCCCCCTGTCCTCCACGGATGAAAGTGAAACTACCAAGACATGATCTGCTTGGGGAGGAAAGGTGGCCAATCTCTCAGAGGAGAAAGGCTAAGCCTTTTTCACAATGGGCTTTTATTGGTTTGTTTGCACAAGAATACAGGTAAGGGTCAAACAATAGATAGCATTCAAAGAACTATGAGGGCTTATTCTTAGTCAGGGTCAGATAGCTAAAGAACCATAAAACTTTGAAGAACAAACTTCTTGCTTGCACCCTTATCATTTAAATGAGGGCATTCTAAACAAAGCAGGTTTCACAGAATTTTACATATTCTTTCTTAGGCTTGATCACCCGGGGAACCCGCCCTTTCAAGCACGGGGCTGTACCACCTTCCCCATCATAGGTTTTTAGGCTTAAGTGGATTAGAACCAGGAAGCGCTTCTCCCACATGGAAATGGGAACTCGGCTGTGTCAGAATTGCCCGGGGGGCAAGAGTCCATCACTCCCTCTTTTTTGCAGCCCCCTAAGTCCTTCCATAATGGCCTCCCAAGTGATCCTGTCTGGCTTAGGTTGCCTGCCCTCTGAGGGGTCGTATCCATCATAGACTAACTGACCCAGCACTGGGGGCAGGGGATGAAGCAGAGACAAGCTTTGTCTCCTTGTGGCTGGCATTCTGGAGGTTTCTCATTCAGTCTTAGACATGGGGGGGGGCAGTTACAACCCCTGAAACCAGGTAGAGCAGTTCCCAACATATATATAACTGCATGGTTGTATATATATATATATATACACAAACACACACACACATGTATATATGTGTGTGTGTATATGGTCATAAAATAAGGAAGTGCTCCAACAAACAAAAAAACCCCACAATAATGGCATTGTGTTAAAGGGACAAAGGAATCGACTGAAAAATCTCCCAATGGCCAAGTTCAAAACAATTTGTGTAATAAAATAAGTAAAGTAGTATTGGATTATTACCTAAAGTATAAAAATCTACTAATCCATGTTGATATAAGTAAATATCTGACTAAACAAACAAATAAACAAATAAATAAGACAAATCTCTATGCAAAAGAATTTCAAATAATTTATCTAGATGCCTGATCCTAAAGGAGATAGAGATTAATTTTCTTTCCTTTTGTGTGGGCTGCATATAGTGACTCCCTTCAAAAGGATGTAGTATAAAAAGAAAAGGAGTAACTTTACCATGAAGAAACCTATAGACACTGCCTTGGCCTGGTGATCAAGGTTATCATCAATGGTGATGTCATGTTAAGTGCACGTACTTTGATATAATGTGATTAGAATGGCCCCACCCTTGTGCTCCTCATCCTAAACACCCATAATCCCATCAAATCACAACATCAGACAAATCTTAATGAAGGGAATTCTACAAAATACCATTATTCCTCAAAAATTTCAAGGTCATAAAGTCAAGTAAAGTCTGAGAAATTGTCACTGCCAAGAAGAGCCTGACACACGACAAGTGAACAAAAATTGGTATCACCAATGGGATTCTGAAATAGAAAAATAATATTAGATTAAAGAGAAAAAACTAAAAAATATGAATAAATTATCAACTTTACTTAATAATAATGTATCAATGTTGGTTTATTATATGTAANTAAACAAGCAAATAAACAAATAAATAAGACAAATCTCCATGCAAAAGAATTTCAAATAATTTATCTAGATGCCTGATCCTAAAGGAGACAGAGGTTAATTTTCTTTCCTTTTGTGTGGGCTGCAAATAGTGACTCCCTTCAAAAGCATGTAGTATAAAAAGAAAAGGAGTAACTTTACCATGAAGAAACCTATAGACACTGCCTTGGCCGGGTGATCAAGGTTATCATCAATAGTGACGTCATGTTAAGTGCACGTACTTTGATATAATGTGATTAGAATGGCCCCACCCTTGTGCTCCTCATCCTAAACACCCATAATCCCATCAAATCACAACATCAGACAAATCTTAATGAAGGGAATTCTACAAAATACCATTATTCCTCAAAAATTTCAAGGTCATAAAATCAAGTAAAGTCTGAGAAATTGTCACTGCCAAGAAGAGCCTGACACACGACAAGTGAACAAAAATTGGTATCACCAATGGGATTCTGAAATAGAAAAATAATATTAGATTAAAGAGAAAAAACTAAAAAATATGAATAAATTATCAACTTTACTTAATAATAATGTATCAATGTTGGTTTATTATATGTAACAAATTTATCAAGATAAATAATGAAGTCCTGGCTGGTGTGTCTCCATGGATTGAATGCTGGCCTGCAAACCAAAGTGTCACTGGTTCGATTCTTACTCAGGGCACATGTTTTGGTTGTGGGCCAGGTCTCCAGTAGCCAGTACACGAGAGGCAACCACACATTAATGTTTCACTCCCTCTTTTTTTCCCTTTCCTCCCCCTCTCTAAAAATAAATAAATAAAATATATTTAAAAGATTAATAATGAGAAAAACTGGCATAAAATTGTGCTAACTCATTGTGTTTTCTTCTCATTTTTTCTTTAAATCTATAACTGCAATGCTTATTAAAAAGTAATAATCCTAATCTGTGAGATCAATTTTTGGGATGAGTATAGACTGCATAATTGGGACAGACTGACATAATTATGAAGCAAAACAAGGATACTACTTCCAGGAAGACTGAGCAAATTTTCATGATGTCAAACTCCTGGTATGGTTCTTCTAAAAACTAGTGACCCTCTGGGTGAGGCATAAGGATATCACCAACATCTGGATATTCATAACTAGACAACTACCCCTCAGCTCTGGAAAGATGGGGCCACTTGGTTCTCAAGAAAATCCTAGCAATTTTTTAATCTTAAATCTTTAGTCAAGAGATAGGGACAAACTTCCCCTAAACTTGAAGCAGCACTCCTGGGTCATTGTGAGTGGCTGTCTATTAAGGCTTGTGTTTTCCTTTGAAAGTCCATTGTCTTGCTTCAGGAAAATAGGCTATCAAAAAAAAAAAAAGCAGAAAAAAGGCAACTTGAGATTTACGACTTATTGTGATTATGAAATTACAAAAAGGAGTCAGCCTTGTCCATGCTAGACACAGACAAGTGTAGCTATAACTAAAATTTATAGGATGCATAAAATGAATCATATCTGAAGAGTGCTATAAATCCTGGCTACCCAGTCACCCCAGGAAACTCCTAATGGGTCATCATGCCCTCAGATTTAAATGGTTGTTTTTAAGAAATAAAGGTAAATGACAGGTTAGATATATAAGCAAGCAGTGAAATCATTTCATTGCTTGAATTAAGAATGGGTGGGTTCGGAGGAATAACTCACAAAGGAGAATTGAGTAAATGTCTACAGAAAACTTTCAATCAATTTCCTACTTAATCCTACACTTTGAACAAGGCTGAAGGAATACTGAGATACAAAAACACATCTTTAGCACCAAAGAGGCAACTTTCATGGAAAGAATCTGACAACCTGTGGTAACACAATGAAGTGGCTCTCTGAGAGGTAAGCCTGGTATTCACTGAACCAAATAGGTGCAATATGGTGCCTTGGAAGTTTAGATTTTGTGCTAAAGAAATGTGAGGTATTAAATAATTGTAAACTTTAGAATTAATTATTTTTTAATTTTAAAATTATTATGATAGAAACAAGTATTGTATTTATCTAGGTAACAGATGGATAGAAGCTTCAATTAGAGTCATAGTCACCAGGGATAAAAAAGAGCAGTTGAAGCAACATCAATACCCTGGTATATGACCTGAGACAGGAGAGAAAGTAAAAAACAATTCTCAGTTTTCTGGTTTTGCTTAAACCAGGATGAATATTTGTGCATTCAGTAAGACAGGGAGTAATGGAGGATTCCCCAGAAATGGGCTCTGAGAAGGCGTACTTCATGCAGACATTGTACTGGGAAGTGATCTCAGGAGATAGACCTATGGGAAACTGAGGATGGCAATACTGAGTAGTGGCAGGTTATGCCTTACAATGTGGTTGCAGCTGAGGCCCCAGCTGATGATGTGAAAGCTCTGAAACTAGAATGAGCCCTTCAGAGTTGTTCCAAATTGAGACAAGGGGACTAGATCTCTAGCTCCCCATATCAGCCAGTTAATTGCCTCAGGTCACCTCCCGAGGTATGGCATACCTTTGAGAAAATGAGTTTTTCTGCAGCCTAAGACAATTTCCAGTAAGGGATTCAGCTGTAGATACCTCCAGGAGAGGATAGCTGTATTGAACCTGAAAGAGTACTACCTTATCCACCACAAGTTCATGTTTTTTCCTCACCTAAAGATATACTTCCTGACTTTAAAGATAGATAAAGGGACAAAGAGAGAGAGAAACATTAATGTGAGAAAGAAGCATAGATCAATTGCCTTCTATATGTACCAAACACTGAACCCTTAACCTAGGTATGTGTCCTTACTGGAGATGTAACCTGCAAACTTCTGATGTTTAGGACAACAATCCAACCAGCTGAGCCACGTAGCCAGGGCTAGGTTGGTTTTTCTTTGTTCTTGTTTTTGTTTTGGTGAGGCTAAGAGTTTTAAAAAAGTTATCACTTTTTTTTAGAATAACATATCCCTAGACTCCAAATTCAAGAAAGGACACTTTTTTTTTTTACCATAAGAACAAGTAACCACCTGAACTAGTTTTGAATTGGTCGCAATTAATATCAATATCTAGGCCAGTCCAATCACCAACTGCTTCACTGGAGTCACTACACTTCCATATCTTGAGTTGGGTTCACCTGTGAGATATCAAGATGTATATGCCTGGTGGACAGTCGAGCTTAGAGTAGAGATCTGAGTTGGACATAGGTGGTTGTAGTCATTAGTTCACATGCAGTAGCTGGTGCTATGAGGCAGACATTTCTTGGGACAGTTTGGAAAGTGAGGAAAACAAATGAGTTTGGAAACCTATGAAACCATCACAAGTTGCACTATTTGTCATACTTCATGTGTATATGATTCCCTTGAAGGCCTTTTAGAAATATAGATTCTATGATTTAGTAGATATGCTGCAGGGACCCAAGATTCTATATTTATAGAAGACTTCATGGTCTTTTCCAGGAAGAAGACCTGGTTGTAAAGAATGAAAGGGTAAATAATTTATGTTGATATTGGGGAAGGAGGAGACAGAGAAATATTACCAGAAACAGATCAGAACTGGATAGAGGTTTGCATGCAATATTGTGAGAGCCCACGGAAAGGATATCAGGGAAAAGGTGAAAAGTTCTTTAAGTGGAGAAAAGGAAAAAGATGATAGACATTGCCCATTCAACATTATTGCCAAAGGATAGCTCTAAACATAGGAATCACAAAGAAAATATGCATTCACCAAGGAATGAGTGGATTAAGGAATAACCAAGCATCTCAAATACATACATAATTTTGAAGGAGAGGATGCCTTAGTTTGGGTCCTCCTAAAAGCAGTGTGGAGGCCAGTAACTTATTAATAAAATGATGCTATGAAGCAGGGAGAGTAAAACAGGAAAGCAGGAAAGGCCAAGACAAGTACACATGATCAAGGTCACAGCTATTGTCCATAGAAGGTCCCTTTCACCAGGATTTCTGAGCAACTCACAGAATGCCTTCCAGTATTTATCAATGTACCTACCAGCTCTTGGTGGTGGAGCATTATCCTCTCCAGGCATTAATCCTCTACACTTATGTCCTGCCCTTCCAATGGGTTCAGAGGAGGCAATGAGCAAAAGAGCAATGAGAAATGCATGTTCATAATGGAGATTAGATGTTGCCAGCAGAGATGAGTTTGACCCCACATAGAAATGTCCACTGCAGCTGAGGCTGAAGTCAGAGGTGGGATGAAGGATGTGATTTAATATACTAAAGGAATTGAGCACAAGGAGAGAAAACTAGTAAGTCCTGTAGGCACTTTCTGAGGCACTGTACTTTGTCATTTTAAGACCAGGGTGCCAATAGAAAATAGTCTTTAACTAGGATTGCATACTAGGTACAGAGCCATCTAAAAGGTACAATCAGCCTGCTATCTCCATGCAAATAGATGCTCTGTAAATTCTTCCCTGGCAATTCTGCTTTTCTCGGTTAATATGCCACCCTAAACCTTTGTAAGCAGCAATACATGAGGTAAACGTCAGCTTGGTTCCTGACAAAATCGTCACAAATTCTGAATTAGTTGGATGTGAATTAATGAGCTTTTAGTGGGGCTTGGTTTTTGTCAGGCATATTGATCCTGGAGTGAAGCAGCCCATTAAAGGCTATAATTGAGATGCAGTTTCTGTTTGAAGATGAAGTTCCTGGGCAGGGACAAATTGCAAGATGCTTGTTCCTGTGAGGCTGACAGGTAATCAGAGGATGAATCTGTAGTCAGAGTTTCTCTTGTCTTCCTCCTGAAAGGAAATGACAGCCAAGTTTCAAATGAAACTAATGAAGTTTACACAATTATTTAGACCCTAAAAACAAGAGGAGCTCCAGATTACAAATTACTAGTAGAAAGAGAGTTTTCTTACCAAGAAAAATGAAGCGTTTTTTTATTAAATACATCTTCCCCTCCATTTGATCCAATCTTATGCAACACCCCACCAGAACTATCATTCTCCACATGTTTACTTCCTTGTATGATTCTAGATTAAGGCAATAAAAATGGTCCCTTTGACTTCCAAAATATTCATACAACATAGCTTATTAGTAGTTGAGGTTATTGAAAAAGAAAGAAGCTTTTATTCTAAACTTAGATTTAAGATTCAAAACACAAAAGCTTCAGGGCAAGAAAGCATGAATACAAGAAATACATTCCTATGGAATTACAGGTGTTCAGAAAGGATAGAAAGGAAATGGATATGAAGGAGCTGGGTTTACAAAACATTCTGACTTGGCAATTTTGCTGTAGCCATTTTGAAATGGTGAATTTAGTGTGGCTGTTTTGTAATACAGATTGCGTCATTTTGGTCTAAACAAAATCTTCGCCTCCTCATTGAATACCACTGTATTGTTAATATTTGTGTTTGTGTCTGAAGATAGGAATCTTGGTTAACGCAGGTGTTCAATATATACTTCTTTGCTGGATTATTCCCATCACATAAATATATTCTGTTATGTCTCCTGTCTTTAAAAAAATTCTTTCTGGATGCCTACTTTTCCCTTCAACTGCTCATCCATTTCTTGCTCATCTGCACATCAAAACTCCTTGTGGTGTTATCTAGCCTTGCTAATCTAAAATATGTCTTCCCAAACTCTCTTAAACATACTCCAGTCAGGTGCTTCTTTACCTCTTTTTCTGGGAACTGTGCTTGTCAGAATCACCACTGATCTCTGTGTCACTAAAGCTAAGCTCAAAGGTCAAATCTTACTTGACCTCTCAGCTGATCACTCTCTATTCCTTGACACATTTTCTAAATTTACCTTCCAGGACACCACTCTCCCTTAGTTTTCTTCTTACATTCCTGGATTCTTTTCTAAATATGCTTTTTGGGTTTACCCCTTCTTCCCCTACCCCTAAATATGAAATTGTTCAGAATTTGGTTCTTTGACTTGTTTTCCTTTCTATCCAGAGTCACTCCCTGAGTTGACTCCATAAAGAGTTTCACCCAGAATCAATTGCAGAAGAATCCAAATTAAAATCAGCAGTCTGTTCTTTCTGGCACCCATCCCAGCTTTAGATGTTAATATATTCAAACTTCTACTTAACACTTCCCTTTGGACATCAAACTTAGAATGAGTTTGATGTCCAAAAGGCATTCCTGTTATTCCCCACCCTAAGCTTTGCCTGAAAGTTTCCCCTTCTCAGGTAGTGACAACACTATCCTTATAGTTTTTCAGCCCAAAGCCTTTTGTGTCAAAGTGATTCCTCTCTCTGCCCAGTATCTCATATCCAATCCACCATCAAATCCTGAAGAATGTACTATTGAGGTAGATATTCAGATTTTGACTACTTTGTGCTCTTCTTCCTACCATCACCTAGTTCAAACCATTACTTATGGGGATTAGCTAGTAATTGGTTTCCCTAGTCACAGCAGTCATACCGATTTGGTTAAAAGTTAAGCGAGATTACATCCCAACTCTGCTCAAAACCATACAAACTGTCTCGTCTCACTCAGAATAAAACAAAAGTTCTTGCTAAACCTCTAAGACTTTATATGAGCTTTCCCATCCCATCATTTATCTGACTGCATTCCCCCTCTTTCTTTATTTTTTGTTGTTATTAACTGCGTTTTCCCCATTTTCATTTATCCCTCTTATAACTCCCCTACAATTCCCACACTGTTGTCCACGTCCATGAGTTCTTTTTCCTTGATCCCTCCACCCTCAATCTCCCTCACAGAGCTAGCTATCAAGCTGCTCTCTATCTATGAGTTCAGTTTATTCATGAGATTCCACATATGAGTGAAATCAAATGGTATTTGCCTTTCTCTGACTGGCATAATGTTCTCTAGGTCCATCCATGTTGTCACAAAGGGTAAAATTTTCTTTTTTACAGCAGAGTAGTAGTCAATTGTGTAAATGTCCCATACTTGTTTTATCCACTCCCCTACTGGTGGACACTTGGGCTGCTTCCATACTGGCAATTGTACATGATGTTGCAATGAAGATGGGGTGCTTCTGTTCTTTCAAATTAGTATTTGGGATTCCTTTGGATATATTCCCAGAAGTGGGGATGCTACTCATGCCATGTTGATTGACTCACTGTTCCTTGAACACATCATATATATTCCTACCTCATAGGAATATATAGATAGGAAAGAGCAGATTTGTACCTGCTCTTTCTTCTGCCTGACAAGCTTCTCTTGTAGATACAACTATAGCTTGCTTGCTGCCTTCATTCTTTACATTTTCTTGAAAAGATTCTCTCTTGGGAAGGGTTTCTGGGTTCCCCAGACATTAATCTGTCAGTCATGTATTTATCACACAAACTTAGTAAGGGCAGGCACTGATTTTGAACACAGCACCTTCTCATTCTCTAAAACATTTACCTGAATTTAAGAATAATTCTACTCCCTGGATTTTTCTTTTAAAATCATAAAGATTATGTTACTTGAATCAATATATTTGAATACTTAAAATAAAATATATTTGATTTTCCATTTTTAAATTGTGACAGGGCAGTGATTCTGATTGTTTATTAAAATTTCTCATTATGCTTATCCTAAGTAATTGAGTATTTTTTACAGTGATATTAAAGTTTTTTGTGTCAATAGACCACTTAATGATTATTTGAAATTTCTATGGACCATCAATTATTAGCAAGTCTCTATAATTTTAAAAGTCTTTATAATTTTATTTTTTTCAGTTAAATTTGTAATATTTTATTTTATTGTTTGTTTTTTATTTTGATTTACATTTAACCCCCTTGCATCTTCTTCTCCCCACAATCACCACTCTGTTGTCCATGACCATGAGTCCTTTGTCCTTTTCGCTCAATCCCTCCACCTGCTAATCTTCCCCCACAGTAGCTGTCATCCTGCTCTCCACCTATGAGTTTGTCTCTGTTGTGCTTGTTAGTTCAGTTTGTTCATTACACTCTGCATATGAGTGAAATCATATGGCATTTGTCTTTCTCTCACTGGCTTATTTCATCTCGCATAATGTTTTCTAGGTCCATTGATGCTGTCACACAGGGTAAATTTTTCTTCTTGTTATGGCTAAGTAGTATTCCATTGTGTAAATGTCCCATATACAAATGAAACTTATTTTAAATAAATAATATTACATTTAATAGTAATTGTTTCTTATTTTGAGGGTAACAAAGTTATTTGCAAACTTTCTCCAAAGTTTTTGTATCTAGCCTAATGACAGAAAAACTGAGAAATGAGATTATTATTAATCCACTTGTTTCTCTATTTTTATTATTATCTTTACTTTAAACAAAATTAGAAAACCCTAATTCACAATTACATGTCAGGCGGGATGGTGGACTGTGTCTGGCCTGACAGATAATTCTGGCAATTTAATTTGAATGTGGACCTATTCAGCCTATAATGAACATGTGATGGTGAGTCTCAATGAAGATTACTTTCAGTGCTTTTGATTGTTGAACCAACAGTCACATCAGCCTTCAAAAGACAAAGAAGTTACAAATTTCATTGCAAATGGATCCTGTGTCTTAAAACGGTTTAGCCTGGATCTGAAAAGTATTAGTTGTTGTCACTTATTTTCATCTTTTCTCATATCATTTGGCCCATCAAATTCTTTTACAATAAGTAAAATTTATGAAGTTGGAAAGGAAAGGCAAAATGTTAGGCATACAGTTAATATGTAAAATGTAAACATCAATTTTCTTCATACCTAAATAGTTGAGTATTAATAACTTTCAGAGAAAAAATCATTTTCAGAAATTGAGATAGTAACAAAATTTGGATTTTCTAAGAAATCCTGATGTGTTCTAATTTTTACTTTAAAATTGTGGATTTTTGGCCCAGAAGTGATTTGTTCATGGTCTTAAAAAGCCTGACAATATTTTTGAGATAGTGACTATGGGAAAGCCGGTGGAAATCATGAAAATGCTTTCTTCATCTACATGTAGGTTATGAGGAAATGTTTTCATCTCAAGTCTCATTTTAAAAACTCATATACTCACGATTTCTCCTGAAAGTCTTCAGTGTGGAAAGTAAAGTGTTGTACAATCTGTATTAACTGACTATCCCTTAGTTATATTGATTATTATTATTTTCTTCTATTCTAAATTGAGATTAGGAAGCAACTCATTGGCAGCTAAGTACTCTCTGTGATGAAATTTCCTAGTGACCTCAGCCTCTTTCTCTGCACAACAGCATTGTTTTTGTGGCAAGTATACTGGGTCCCATATTAACACTGAGTCTACATCACTGCTCATAAACAATCAGCTAAACAAAAAATTACCTCCTTCAGGTAGTTTTTTAGCATTAAACAAATCAAAAAATTTTATTTATACTCTGTTGAGAATGTGTCCTATGTATACTAAGAACTCACTTAGGCGCTATATATTTCTGGTTTCATTCAACTTGTTAGCTCACTTAGGATAATTAGAGAGTAAAGGTAATAGTGCAAAGCACAAGAACAATTAAATACATCAGAATGTTCAAGTTTAAATAATACTCTAAAATATAAATTGATATAATTAAATAAAGAAAATTTGCTTTTCCTTTAAATCAAATATACAAAGGCATGAGAAAAGACAGATCATCTTAACACAATTGGTATCTGTAAAATCAACTTAAAAAAAAGAAGCATGTGATTTCCACATAGTTTGATCACAATATGATTTGTACTCACTTGGAAGAAAACCAACTAGCATAATGGTTACCTCTAAGGAAGGACTGAGCTGATTCAAATTGACTAACCAATCATACCAAACTGGTCCCTGTAAAAAGGTGATTTTGTGATAGTAGAATGTGGATAATCAAGCAAATGTGCACATAGACAGATACCTGAAAATATCCAAGGGGTAGAACATGTTAATCCTGGGGTTAGGACTGGAGTGACTTCTTTGATAATTCTTTTGAGTCAAATTGGAATTGCATTAATAATAACAGCCTACCCCTGTACAGGGATATCCAACAATATAAATGGATAAAATAATTTGGATAATGGTTAGTTTGGTTAATGGTTTGTTCAATTTCCTTTCTGTGCATTATATTTACTATTAATATTATGATGATTTAATAAGCATTTAGGCAATAATAAGATTCATATTAGTGTTTTCTATAAAGAGAAAAACTGAATTATTCACTCGTACCTCTTCTTTGATTCTAGAGATAAAATTTTCTGTTCCGTCATGACCCGTTAGCTTGCATTTGTTTTGAAAGATAAGTACAAGCTTTTTTATTCATTTAAAAATGACATGGGGAATAATGGGGGAAAGAAGGGAAAAGGCGCAGCAAAGAAACATAAATAGAGGACTCACGGGCATGGACAATGAGGGGGGATTGACTCTGAGAGTGGAGGTAATAGAGCAGGGGAGAGCAGTGGGGAAAAATGTGGGACACCTGTAATTGAACAATAAATAAATAAATAAATAAATAAATAAATAAATAAATGGAAACAGATGGCTTCATAACATAGTTTCAGGAGTTTTATAGTAGGCATATTTGGAGATAGAAGACTCATGAGTCCTATAATATTTTAATTCTTAATATTAACAATTACATTTCTATTTACACTTTAATTTTTAGCTACATATATAGACTATATATATGTAGTCTATATATATAGACTATATACATATAGTCTGTTTGGAAAATGTCATGCCATTGTTAATAAAATGAAAGCAGTTTGTGGCAACCAAGGAAAGTGGGTTGGAATGGGCATCTATGAACAATGATGACTTCACTGTACAAGTCAATGGGTGCAGTAGATACCATGGAATGAGCATGTGTACTGTGTGTTTGTTGCATTCAAAATGACTGAGTGAGTAGAGCAACAAATCTGCATCAAATTTTGCACTAAGTCTGAACGTCTCTTCACAGAAACTATTCAGATGATTCAGAAGGCCACAGTCAAGGGCAACTGGTAATTGTCAGCTTCATCATGACAATGTGTCCACTGGTGGGTCATGTCTCGTGCACTTTGTTGACCAAACATCAACTTTCCCAGGCGAGTCAGCTCCCCTCGAGCACAGATTTGGTGCCCTGCGACTTCTGGCTTTTCCCAAAACTAAAATTGCCCTCGAAAGAGAAGAGATTTCGGACCATTGATGAATTTCAGAGAAATACAATGGGGCAGGTGATGGCAAGTGTGTGATTGTGTGAGGTCCCAAGGTCCTTCTTTGAATGGGACTGAGCCATCATTGTCTTATGTACAGTGTTTCTTATATTTTGTATCTTCTATAATAAATGTCTCCATTTTTCATATGACATGGTTGGATACCTTCTGGGTAGATCATATGTATATTTACATTCTGTATTCACACTGAAGACCTGTTGGCTATTTATGTTATAACTTTATCTGAGCATAACTTTTGTTTTTAGGAGCACTTTTTAAAAATTTATATTCATTGATTTGAGAGAGAGAGAGAGACAAAGAGAGACAGAGAGAGAGGTAAAGACATCAATTTATTATTGCACTCTTTTATACATTCATTATATGTTGATTCTTATATATTCCCTGTCCAGGAATTGAACCCACAACCTTAGCATATAAGGATGATGTTCTAAGCAACTGGGAACGTGGGCCAGGACTTCTAAGAGCACTTCTATCTTCAGTGAAATATTTCTGAGTCATCCATCCATTTTTATCAATTGGAGGTAAGAGAAGTACACACTGGTAAGAATAAAACACAATTTAGCAAACAAACATGATATACAAGCAACCAAGTTTATTATTTTAACATTGAAAATGCCATTGCTGAAAAAACCACCCCTATAAATATATTAGTCAAGATGAACTGACCAACCCAGTTCTTTAAGTATATGCAAAACCTTTGATAAAAATATTAATTACATAACATATTTCTGTGAAAATTAAAAATGATCTAACATTTTAAATTTATAAACCATAAATATAAATAGGTAATATAAACTTATAAACAGGTGATATAAATATTGACTAATATATTTATAGGGGTGGTTTTATAAATATATAAATATTACCTGTTCTTGCGAACTTGCCAAATTTCCTGTAGACAATTTGATAGACTCTTGGGATCTATCCTATAACCATAACCTTAAGACACACTACCTCAAGCAAACCTCAGCTTGCACATTACCAATGTCACTGAGATTCTGGCTTGGACATTCATCATTTAACAGCTGAAAAGAATCTTGATACTGGAGAGTTCAAGATTTTCTTCCTCTCCCACAAATTTTGATAAGTGGAAGAAAGCAGAAAAGCAACCAAATTTCACACAGTAGAAATAGTTCAACTCTTCTATCCCCCACATCCCAAGGCCAAAGCAAGATTCTATTTATTTATATATGTATGTTTAATTTATATACACATATACAAATACATATACATGCACATGTATATTCATACATGTATAAGTACATGCATGCACACATATTTATAGGCACACATACAGATAGGCACACATGTGTATGTGTGTATGTGTGCATATGCATGCATATATACATGTGTATATATGTACTAATGTGTGTGTACTTTACATGTATGTATATAAGTACACACACAAACTGAGACCTTAGTTTTCCATTACTTCCATTTCTTTAATAAAGTACAGATAAGCAACAACTACAATATTGTATGACTATTCAAATATGTTCAAAATATATTTGTATCCTGTCTAGAAGAGAGAAGCTTTATTTATTTGTTTTAACCCTAACTTCTAGTGGGTACTGCCCTTTGCAACATCATGGATGGAACTGGAAAGCATTATCTGAGCGAAATAAGCCAGGCGGTGAAAGACAAATATCATATGATCTCAACATTAACAGGATTCTAAACAAACCAAACAAGCAAGCAAAATACGACCAATGACACTCAAATATGGAACAGGCTGACAGAGTCCAGAGGGGAGAGGGGAGAGAATCATAGGGGAAAAGGGAATGGACTCACATGAACAAGTATAAAGGACACATGGACAATAACTAAGGGTGGGGGGTGGAAAGGGGAGGGAGGCGGGGAGCATGGGGCGGGGGGTGGGCAGGGTTGGGAATACAAGACAAAAACCTGTACGTGAACAAGAATTAAATAAAAATTATATTTTAAAAAACTATAAAATTATACAAATGTATAGTATTCAATAGGAACACACTTGGTATAATTAGATGACATAGCTTTCTAATAAACACATGCTTTGTTTTTCCTATAAGGTAAAAAAAAAAAAAAGACCCATGGACAAAAACAATGAGGGAAGAGGATTGTGGGAGGTAGGAGGTGGGCAGAGCAGGGGAAAGAAATGGGGGGTGGGGATGGGGACAACTGTAATTGAACAACAATAAAAAATAAAAGCAAAACATGAAAAAAAGAAAAAAAAGAAATCATTTCCCACTTGAACAGGGCTAACTAGTGAGTTCTGCTAACCAGGAAATTCTATTTAATTCCATCTAAGGATGGCTTTCAAGCTAATAGTCATTTATACTGAGACCTTACTAAGGCAATCAAAATAGGAACCAATAATTGTATTGGCCTAATTCACTGAAGTTTCTTATTGTTATATGAAAATTAAGATTTTTTTCTAGGAATGTGTTCTTCCCTCTCAAGGATATGAGGTATCAGTATGATAATATATAAAATAGGAAAATAATCTCTGATGATTTTACAACATACTGTCACCACAAAGCCCTGATAATACAACATACATGTTTGTTGTCAATATAGCTAAATAATTATACCTATCATTGGAATGAATACATAACTTTAAAGATTTTTTCCCCAAATTTTAACACAAAAAATATCATGTAAGGATTTTGCTGACTTAGCTGGTATGGCTCAGTGGTTTGAGTGCTTGCCTGCAAACCAAGGGGTCGCTGGTTTGATTCCCAATCAGGGCACATGCCTGGGTTGTGGGCCAGGTCCATAGTATGCGGTGCACCAGAAGCAACCACACATTGATGTTTCTCTCCTTTTCTTTCTCTCTCCCTTCCCCTCTCTCTAAAAACAAATACAATTTTAAAATGCAATTAATTTAAAAAAGTATTTTGCTTTATCTTCTTTTTCTTTCTCTCTCTTTTCTTATATAGTAGCACTAACCTTGCCTTGAGATACTAAATCCATATATACCATTCACATCTTTCCAATGAAAAGTATTTTTTACTATCTATTTATCTGTATTTTCTTTCTTGACCAGCATAAACTTTCCATTGAAGCCTTTGGAAGTTGAATCTCATCCTGACCTCCTGTGAACCTAGTAACAGGTACATTTCAGGAAGCTCTAAATTTATATCTCAGACCTTCTTCCTTCTTACATCATCCTATAAAAACCTCTATAAGGATTGTTAGATGGAGTCACCCTCAGCACTTTCATTTTAATGAGCTTTTTACTTTGTATCTAACTGTTCTTCTTCCTCAGAATTAGAGAAACAAAGAGGATATGATTCACTTTCATAACAATGAAAAATAAATTAAGCTTCTATAAAACATATGTGTGAGTCCTCAGCCAGCCTATCCATAATTCAGCAGGGGGTCTCTCCTCTTGTTCCTCCAAAGTGTTTTTCTCCATCCTTTTCCTGAGGTCATTGTCATTTGTCATGGAAAGGGTCTGCAGGAAGTTCGCATATGCTTTCGTTCTAAACCACAGTAGGCAAATAATGTCTGTTACATGAGAAAATGGCTTCAGTGAAGGGTTTCATGCATCAGAGAGCCATCTGAGAAGCAGTCAGACCCAAGGCCTCCTAACCCTGCAGCCTGCTGGCCATGAAACTGAGTGGACTTCACTCTCTGTCCCAAGCTGATCTCACAAGGCATGGAGCAGAGTCCCCCAAACTCTGTAGGATCAGTACTGAATGCTCCCCTCTTGGGATCAAGGGCTCTTTCTGCTGGAGGTGCCCATTCCTTGCCCTTTCTACAGAGATAGCACTCATGTACTGAATCTTTATTTTGTGCCAAGCCAGCATAGGCTGCTAAACATATATTATTATCTCACTACTTACTCTCGATGGATAATAAAGTTCCCTTTTTATTTGGGGTGGGTGGTAGTGAAAGACTAATGTTCAGAGTGGTGTAATAACTCACTAAAAGCACACCACAGAGCAGAGACAGAATTTGAACTTACATCTTTTTATACCAATTCCAGGGTTCTTTAAACCATAACACATTGTTTTAGGACAATAAATGTTGGCTAACATGAAACATTCATTATTTTGAAAAATATGTTCTACCACCACCACATTTCCTACAGTAACAGACTATAATTAATTTGTCCCAATCTGTTATCATTTGACTTACTTCCGTACGATCTTGGATACTTTAGAGCACCTGTTTCAAGGCAATTCCTTTGGGAACAGAAAATACCATATGTTATTAAAATCTGATGGCACACTTAGTAAAAATACATGCTCCATGATTGCAGATTGCAGGGATTTGGTCTATTTTGTTCACCAAAATATCCCCAGTGCTTAGAAGCATACTTGGCAGATAATTGGACAATTAATACTTGTTGAATGAATGTGAACAGTTAACAGAGTTAAGGACTCAAAGGATGGCATCACTTTTGGTAGAGTGTGCTGATGGGAAGGTACAATAAGCACATTATTTCTACTTCTCAGTATTGTCCATGGTAGATGTAAGTAAATTATAATGATGAGCAGGAGAGATTTCCCTCAGATTTTACTTCAGAAAACAGAACAACAAAACAGAAATGAGTGGGATGGAAAGATACTTTAGAATTAGTGACAGCTCCTAAAAAGCCCTGGGCTTATAAAAACTAACATGACCAATGGAACTCAAAGCTCTGGAGACAGTAACAAGCCTGAGATTCTTAGTAGAACCTTAGTGAAAAATCCATTCTTGGCAGTACCTGTGACCAGTCCTTTTTGTGAATCCCTCAGGTGGGTGCAGAATTTCAGGGTCAGGAGAGTTGGTACCCTCTGTGCATGGTATGTATTCTTGGTAGTAGCTAAAGAAACTGGCATATTGAAGATTGGCCTGGGCCAGGAGTGCCCTGCCCCAAATTGCCTCAAATATGGGTCATGTAACATTGGCTCAAACTGTCCAACCTAGATATAATCTCAAGTCACCTTCCCTTGCCCCATACTACTTTGTGAATGATGGCTCAGCTTCCCAGTTGGTATTTTCCAGGAAAACAAGGCTTATGCAAGAAAGCAGGTCGATTTTGAGGCCCATTAGTCAAAGACTGTATAAATGCATTTTATTTTAAATAAAAGCAGAATCTTTTATTTTAAAAAAGAGAAACTAACAATTAAGGACAACTGGAAGATTACCCTTGAGACTTCTTCATGGTGGGCTAAAGAAACCCAAAGTTGGCATGCAAGGTGCAAGTAGCATAACAACAGATGAATAAGCTCCAGATTATATTAAAATCCTTCATCCAAGTTCCACTCTGCAATAGATAACATAAAGATTGGGCATGACATTGGTTTGTAGAATTCATTACAGGAACTCTAAATTATGCATTGGAGAACTACTATAGAATGCAGAGGGACATTAAATTGCCTGATGGAGCCTGAATTCTGTCTGGACATATGATGATATTTAAGGATATTAGTTTTCTGATGCTGCACAAGCATTATAAATCTACTGGTCAAAGGTTGAAGTGCTTATCTAATGACTTTTTTCCTCCTCCTCTACTTGCTCCCTTATTATTATTAATACTATCATTATAAAAGTAATACATACATATTATAAGAGACTAAAATAGTACCAAAGGATATAAAAGGAAAAACTAAAGATTTTTCACCCCCCCAGTTCTATTTCCAAAAGGATTCCACCATTATCAGTTTCCTGTCTATTTTTGTAATTATAATTGGAAAAAATTTTTAAAAATTTTACAGTTAATTTATTTAGAAAATAAGTAAAGATATGACATCTAGGAACTAGAAAAGAAAAATTAGAATGTATAAAGGAAAACAAAATATATGAAACATTGTATATTATAAATACTGCTTTATATTATACATATGTTATAAAATATAAAAAAGAAAAACCAGAAAGCAATATAAAACCTTTAAATATTAAATATATATAAAATCAGAAATTAAGGAACTTATTCAAATGCTATAAGAGAAAGTTTAGGAATAATTTCAGAAAGTAGATCCAGAAGAAAAAAATTAAAAAGCTTTTTAAAAGATAAAGGTATTAGAAAATCAATTCAGGAGAATCAATATGTAAATATAGTAGTTTCCCAAAATAGATAAAAGCTGAAGAAAGAACATTTTAGATAAATTATCAATTAATTCAATAAATATATACTGAGAGTTTACCATATTCTAGACACTGTTTCTAGGTGCTTGGAATACATCAGAAAACAAGCTACTAAAAATGACTGCTCTTTCTAGCGCTTACATTCCAGTAGGAGTACAGAGACAGAAGTTCAGTTACATAATGTGGGACCAGGTGGTCGGTGCTACCAGAAACAAGCAAACTGAGGGAAGGGAGAATCCAGGGTGGATATGGGAAGCCATTACTAATTTAAATATGATGATAAGGGCTTGTTAGGGCAGGCCTCCTTTATACAAGTTGAGCTTTGATAAAAACTTGAGGGAGGTCATTAGCCACGAGGATATTTGGGAGAAAATTCTTCCAGAGGAAGCAGCAAAACAAAAAAGCCATAAAATATAAGGGTACCTAACATAGCTGGAATGAAATGAGATCACTCAAGTCCATCATAAGGCCTTTGGGTGTTACAGGGAAATTGGAGAAGTCTGGGCAGCAGAGACACAATCTACTTCACATTTTAAAGGGGTCATTCTGGCTTTGAATTGAGAATAGACTGGATTTTGGTCTGCCATTTGGTGATTCTACATGTTATTTTTACCTTTTGGGGGAGGAGGGCATAAAATTTATCCTGACTAAAGGAAACACTTGGAAGTCTTCTTTCCATATGCTATGAATCAGCTCAAATAAGGCTGGATTTATGTATTTCTTGAAATACAGAATTGAACTTGTGAAACTATCTGAGCATTTTTTTCATGGTTATATTATAAGAATACTTTCACCACTGTTTCACTTTAGCCTATGGCCATCGGTCTACTTGAGTTTTTCTATCTATCCCCATTCAATGTGCAATAATTTATATTTTCAACTTCAATCGGGCTTTCAAATTTATTTGTATAGCTGTGTAAGCTTTCATTATAATATTTTTAATGTCTTCTGATTTTTGACTAGTTTCTTATTCTTCTAATTTATAGTATGCTAATTTTTCCCTCCTTTGCCCTGATTTGTGTGTATTTTATATATCTAAATGATTTGTAAAAAAAACAGTTCTTAAATATGTATATTTTGCACACCTTCTATTTTTTAAATTGTTTTTAAATATATTTTATTGATTATGCCATTACAGTTGTCTCATTCCCCCCCTTCACTCCCCTCCACTCTGCACACCCCTCCCCCACCATTTACCCCTTTTCGTTCATGTCCATGTGTCACAAGTTCTTTAGATTCTATATTTCCCATAGTATTCCTGCCCTCCCCCTGTCTATTTTCTATCTACCCTCTATGCTACTTATTCTCTGCACCTTCTCCCCCCTTCTCCTTGTCCCACTCCCCTGTTGCTAACCCTCCATGTGATCTCCGTTTCTATGTTTCTCCTCCCGACCTATCTGTCCTCTTAGTTTGCTTTTGTTTTAGGTGTGGTTGAGAATAACTGTGAGTTTGCTGTTCTTTCACTGTTCCTATTTTTTATCTTCTTTTTCTTAGATAAGTCCCTTTAGCATTTCATATAATAAGGGCTTGGTGATGATGAACTCCTTGAACTTGACCTTATCTGAGAAGCACTTTATCTGCCCTTCCATTCTAAATGAAAGCTTTGCTGGATAGAGCAATCTTGGCTGTAGGTCTTTGGATTTCATGACTTGGAATACTTCTTTCCAGTCCTTTCTTGCCTGTAAGGTCTCTTTTGAGAAATCAGCTGACAGGCTGATGGGAACTCCTTTGTATGTGACCGTCCCCTTATCTCTTACTGCTTCTAGAATTCTCTCCTTCATTTTAATCTTGGCTAGTGTAATTATGATGTGCCTTGGTGTGTTCCTTCTTGGGTCCAACTTCTTTGGAACTCTCTGAGCTTCCTAGATTTCCTGGAAGTCTATTTCCTTTGCCAGATTGGGGAAGTTCTCCTTTATGCATTAAGTCCTGTGTTTGTCTTTGTTTCTTTTTTTTTTAGTGTTATTAAGTAGCATCCATCACATGATGGCTAAAAGCACATACGTGGAAGTCAGATGTCCTGGATAATAACATTGATTTTTCCAGTAGTAATCATGTTGCTTCTTCAAAAATATAAATATAAATATATATGTATCTTAATGCTCTGCTAAACAGATTAATTCCTCCTTTGATGCATATTCCCATAAAAGCTTTTTCTTCCCAATCCTCTTTACTTCATTTCCAATTTATTTTTTCATTTATTTTATTGTGGTCTCATTTATTCATTGATGACCTCTTGGAATTTTTCTGTTGGAGTCTTCTTCATGGGGATGCCCTTTGTTACCACTCAGTTTTTCCAGCTTTATTCATGTATAATTAAAAAGTAAAAATTGTATGTGTATAAGGTGTACAACTTGACATTTTGAGATGTAGATATATAAGTACACACACATTGTTAATATTCACCATAATTGAGCTAAATACAGCTATCACCTCACATAGTTACCATCTTCTTTTGTTTCCTTTTGTGTGCACTGCATGTGTATGCTGAGGACACCTCAGATTTACTCTCTCAGCAAATTTCAAGTACATAACACAGTATTGATAACTATAGTCACATTCCTGTACATTCTCTAGAACTTATTTTGCATAACAAATCTTGTACCCCTGACCAACCAAATTATGACAGTATTTGGGAAGTGAGATGGGAAAACGACAACCTCACTTGGTGTCTGTTTTCCCCCAGCGATTAATTACTCCCTCTGGGTAAGAATATCACAAAGTTCATGTCCCAAAATAAAACCCCACAGCTCATAGACCTTTATTTTGGTGAATTAATGTTTACTTGTTTTTGTGCATTTGTCTCTACTTTGTTGCTGCTGAGCTGCTTACAGGTTTTCTCTTTTCTCCACTCTGCTTTGTAGCTAGGCTGTTCTTTCAGGAGTTTTAGAGCAACTAACAATTTACTTAAAATTTACATATTAGCATCCTTCATGGAAGTTACTCAGTTTCATCATACATTCACATGTATCCCTATTTCTCCTATAAATTATGACATGCTTATATAGCTACAGCAGTTAAGGAAGAAGGACAAAAGCTGTCCTAAGTTATTAACTTAAAAAAAACACTAGTCCTGGCTAGTGTAGCTCAGTGAATTGAGTGTGGGCCTGTGAACCAGAGGATCACTGTTCGATTCCCAGTCAGGGTACATGCCTGGGTTGCAGGCCAGTTCCCAGTAGGGGACACACAAGAGGCAACCATACATTGATATGTCTCTTCCTCTCTCCTTCCCTTCCCCCTCTAAAGATAAATGAATAAAAACTTTAAAAAATATAAAAAGAAACACTGGTTGTTTTCAATTTTTTTCTCCTCACTTACTGTTTATCTTTTTCTCTATTTCAGTTTTGTTGTTTAATCTTTCTCTTAATTCTCCCAACTTCATTTCCTTTCTTAGTTTATATCATAGCTAGTATGTGGTCCAACAAATGGTGCCTTTCTCTTTATCACTCCTAATAAATTTCTATGTTATTTTCTTTTATTGGTTACCAGTGTTTATGTAGTTCCCTAGAGATGTATGTAATGGTCAGCCTATCAACTTGCAGTTTTCCAATCTATACAACTGAAACTCTTAAATCCCTATTTAATGGCAGATGTTTATCTCCAGCAGAACTGAATTCTGTCCTTTGACAGGACTATCATTTGCTGGGATAACCACCTAGCACCCCAAATAGATGTACCATATTCCATTTCCCCAGGCTACAAAGCACTGCTTATCTAGTTCACCATCACACCATTGATCCCACAGCCTTTATGCAAGAGGGGGAAAGAGAGAAAGTTGAAGGCACAATATATTTCCTGATCTAGCCTCAGAAATCACATCTCACATCTTTTTTTAAAAGATTTTATTTATTTATCTTTAGAGGGAAAGGGAAGGAGAGAGGGAGAAATACCAATGGATGGTTGCCTCTTGTGCATCCCCTGCTGGGAACTGGCCTGCAACCCAGGCATGTGCCCTGACTGGGAATCAAACCTCGATCCTCTGGTTCGCAGGCCCACACTCAATCCACTGAGCTACACCAGCCAGGGCCACATCTCACATCTTTGTCATATTCTATGGTCTATACAGACCAAGCTTTGTAAAATGTTTGAAAAGATGACAAAGGGGCCTGAATACCAGGAGGTAGGGACCGACTTAGAAGCTAGCTGCCACGGGCTCATTTGACAGTTGAGCTTTAAGAAGTTTTCTTTCTTATGTTTTTGTGTTGATGGTTGCATAAAAACTATTCCAAAATGTATTGGTTTAACAGAACAATCATTTATTTGTTGTTATAGTTCCATAGGCAGACAATTTGATCAGGCTCAGTTGGGATGGCTCACTTCTGCTCCATCAAGTGTTAGGTGGACTACTGTGATAAGATGATCCAATATGACTCTTTACATGTGCATCTAGAGGCTGCTGCTGCCGATTGCCTGGGCATCTGTCTATGTGGCCCCTCACAATTCATAGTCTACCCCAGGCTTCCTCACATGACAAAGGCAGTATTCCAGGAGGTTGAAGGCATAAGCTGCACTGAGACTCTGAGGCTCACCTCATGTCATTTCTACCACATCTATTGGCCAAAATAAATCACAAAGAACTAACTTACTAGTTAGTCCATTAAAACAGTGCCATCTACGCTTGTTTACCACTGAAAACACCAGACTTCCAAACACAGGAGCTTGGATCCCACCTCAGAGAACAGGATAGACCTGTACATATGGATTTTTAAAAACTTTCTAGTTGATTCTAATGGACAGTAAGTTTAGGGAACTGTCTTGATGGGGAATCAGCTCATTTTGAGAATTTTTAACCTCTCACAAATCAGAACCAAAGGGAAACAATCCTTACTGGTTTGGCTTATTTTTCCTCATACTTAACTGCTAATAAATGTGTTAGTGTCAACAACAACAACAAAACTAACCAGCAAGGCTTTTAGAGTAGAAGGCTTTACCAGGCATTTTCCACACAGTGTGATTTTTTCATCATTTCTAACCAATGGAACAGTGAAGAAATATCACTCAACAATTTTGTCTTTGGGTCTTTTTTACACTTATTTCTTTAGTGTAGAAATCTGAACACCTTGTGACTTCTCTTAGTATTTCTACTCCTTAAACATGCAAAATAATTTATATAATAGGAAACAATCTTAGCATATCAGCTAAAGAATGAGCAATCTCTTCCTACGCCCTATTTCCTGTTCAAGACAAAATGATTGTGATCACTTTCTTTGTTCATATGAAGAAAATTTCTTTCTGGTTGAATTAATATATATCATTTCCCGGCTGAAACAATGGGTCAAAATTTTCTTACATTCAGTTGGAATTCAACTAGTGACTCACCGCAAACTATTCTATTACAGCAATCATTTCAATGTACTAAGCCTCATCTCAATCTCTGGACTTCCATTGCTGTTCACATCTGATGCTTCTATGAAGATTTTTAAAATAGAAGCCAGTCTAGACAGATTCTTAGTTACCTGCTTTTTCTCTATCTTTTTCCTTTATCTCACATATGCTAATGCTGTTCATATTTATATCTATTCTCACACACACACACATCTGTATTTTTCCAGGCTTCCTGACTTGAGTCACAATGCCCTGAAGGTCACATTCACCAGGTGTTCATTTTTTTACTTTACCCGCAACCACTGGTAACAGAACTGGAAGTCACACCTGTGGAACAAAGAGATAAGGCAGATTTATTAATGCAACTTGTACATGTATTTTCATTCCTTTATGGACACACCTTTTAAATCTTAGAATTTAATCTTTGGAAAGACCCCACATGTCATTTCTATCAATCAATGAAAGTTATATAATCTTCTATTTCCATTAGTCACCTGGGTACCAGGAAGCTTAGAAATAATTAAGTGCTTAAACATTAATTAACATAAACAAAGAGGCAAAATCTGGATTTCCAGGAGGAAATTTTCTGTATGAGACCCTTTCTGAGGCCACAGTTTGAGATCCAGTTATGCATATCAGTAGCTCTTTAATAAGTTACAAACTTGACTACCTTTTTGGACCATCTGGATGATAAGAACCCTCTGTTTAGTACATTTTGTGTCTTTAATCAGTGGTCCCCCACTCACCACATCTAGTAGTCTGACAAACACCATCCCAGGGACTTTGAAATATCTCGTGAGAATCTAATTATACATTTTGGTGTTCCTTCTTAGGAAAGTGTGTGCCACAGGAATGAAGAAGCAGTAATGAGAAAGCAATAACATATTTGAATGCCTATCATGTGTGAGGTATTTCATATATACTCTAGCTCATTTTGCAAGCATTTTAAGTATCTGGCATAGACATCCTGATAAAGGTTAGGCTCACAGAGGTAGTGAACCTACTGGCCTCAATCCCATAGCTCGGAAGAGGGAGAAAAAAGAGAGGTGGGAGTAAAATCAGGTTGTCTGAAACAAGGCCCAGATTCCTTCCACTTTACCAAATCATCTTGCCACATCTTTTTCACCTATGAACATATAACTTATTATGTGTTTTGTTCATTAGTTGTTGGGTAACAATTAATTAGTTGTTGGGAACCACCCTGCCTGGTTTCAGGAATTTTAACTGCCTCCCATGGCTAAGTGAGCGACCACAAGAATGCAAGCCACAGGAGACAAAACTTGCCTCTGGTAGCAAGTGCTGCTTCTGCTTCTTCCCCTGCCCCCAAAGCATGGTTGATGTCCATGGTGGGTACAACCCCTCAGAGAGGGGCAACTTAGGCCAGACACAATCACTTAGAAGGCCATTGTGGAAGGACTCTGGGACGGGGGGCTGCGACAAAGAGGGAGCGATGGACCCTCATCCCCCGGCTATTGTGACATAGCCCAAGTCCCCATTTCCATCTGGGAGAAGTGCTTCCTGGCTGTAATCCACTTAAGCCTAAAAACCTATGATGGGGAAGGCAGTGCAATTCCTTGCCTTGCTAGAGTGGTATCGGGGTAAATCAGGCATAAGAAAAAATATGTAAAAATCCTGTGAAACCTGCTTTGTTCAGAATACTCTCATTTAAATGATAAGGGTCTAAACAAAAATTTGTTCCTCAAAGTTTTATGGCTCATTATCTATCTGACCCTGACTGAGAATAAACCCTCACAGTTCTTTGAATGCTATCTATCGTTTGATCCTTACCTGTATTCTTGTGCAAACAAACCCAATAAAAGCCCCTTGAGGACGGGGCTCTTGGCCCTTCCTCTCTGAGGGATCAGCTACCTTTCCTCCCCAAGCAGATCATGTTGTGGTAGTTTCACTTTCATCCGTGGTGGATGGAGGGACTTTGCGGGCAAAGTTGCCCCCACAATTAGCTACTGTCTTGTGATTACTCTTACACTTTTTTTAACTTTTTAAGAAAATATGCTTATAATTTCTAGTAGATTATACAGTATAAAAGATTAAAATTTATAAGGATTTTCTTCATTTTTCATCACACATATGTACTTCTGGTCAAATGATGCATGCAATACTCACAGTTATAGGGTAAACAAAATTTTTAAAATGTTGTTATTGAGTGTAAGACTTCCAAAACTGCTAGAATTCATAGGCTGGTTCTTTTCAGGTAATGTAAAACTTGCATTTGATTCTGACGTATCTCTGAGTCATTGTCCTGACTGCAGTGTACTTCCACTAGTTTAAAAAAAGTTTCTTTCCAGTAAAACTTTTACCCGAGGAAGTAGGTTCTTTAGCAGTGCCTAAGGAAAAGAATTTTAGGAAGACTCGTGAAGGAGGGGCTTACCAATAAGGGCAAGATTTATTAAAGCAAAGAGTGACAAGTGACAGTACCCTCTCTGAGAGGCAGAGAGAGTGGGCAGGCTCTAGGGAGCAGCTGTGCAGATTCAGGAAGTTACAGAGGGAAAAGGAGAGCCCTCTGTTCTCGCTGTTCTCCTAGTTACAGGTTTCATGGGGACCCTGGGAGTTTAGGAGAAAAGACGGTAAAAAGTGTGTGCTGAGAGAGAAAGAAGGACATAAGTGTGCTCTGAGGAGAGTGCACCCTGGCTTCTTTTTCAGGCTTCTTTATATTCCCTTGGGTTAGGGGAAAAGCAGGTTTTCTTTCAAACTATCCAATCACTTTCCTGGCTCTTCCTGGGCTTGTGACAATGCCCTATCATTATCCAATTTCTTTGTTGGGTTTTCCTGGGACTTGTACCCTTACCTTCTCTGATCTCTTTTCCAGATTTTCCCAGGCTTTGCTCTCCCCTTTTGTGGTCACCATTGTGGCGGCTGCTGCAAATTCTCATAGCTGCATCATGTCATTTGGCTTCTAGTGGGCATACACTTAGTAAAAGTAACTCCCCTAGATGCTCCACTACACCCCCTATTTGTTAATCCAGCAGAAAGACGCTGGTTATTTCTGGGGTGACTGTTTCAACCTTGTGTTAATTATCTAACTAACTGCCTACTCTAAGAAAACCAAAACATAAGGATGCAGTAAAATTATTCCTCTGGGCTGTTCCCCTCACCAAGGACTTCTTAAGGATGGATTATAATAACCATTTGAATTAAATCATATTAGTGGAGGCATTCTTGGAGTATATTTAGGAACATTCTACTGTGTTGCCTTCCACCAGTGCCTAGCAAATAGGAGAGGGCTGGACTCTGTGCCTCCAAAGGTAACTCGAGCTAAGTCATCTTTCTGATTTCCTAGTTCACTGCCTTTACAAACCCCAGAAGTCTCGGGGTTCTGCAAAAGCCTAAAGTGAGATTGAAACTTGCTCCAGAAGGAAGGACAGAGGAAGTAGAACCTCTAAGTTTATTACATGACTGTTTATAGCAGTGAGCAGGATGAGGCCTTACAACAAGAACATTATCCACTCCAAACATGCTGCTCAAACAGAGGAGAGCACAGTCAAACAGCTCCTTAGGATTCAGTGTCACTGGCTTGGCATACTCGTATTTTGTTTTCATGAAATAGCATCTCCACCTTGATAAATGTCTCTTTCAGTATCTTTGCATGTCTCCAGCCACCCTGTTTTATTACTAAGGAGTGAAAGGAACTCTTTATTTCTGGCAAATTTGAAGCTGAATTACCACAAGACAACAGCCTTTCATCACTATTTGGAGACATAAACAACCACTTCCCACAGTTGGCCTGTGCTGTTCTCTGGCATTGCAAGAAATTTATGGTGGCTCAAGCGCCAGAGAGTTTCAAGGTTGCTTTCTTCTCAGTATAAAGGACAGAGTGAATCCATAGCATTCTTGTACTGATTAAACAGTCTGAGGTGAACTAAGCATCGGGGTGAGAAACTGAGTTTTGTTCGTAAGGACATCTCGGTGAAGGAAAAGAGGAACGTCTGCCAGAAAAAATGGGGGTGTAAACTGGCCTTATTTAATTTCTTGATCTGCTGTCAGGCCCTGAAGAGAACGATTACCGTCAGCTAACTGAACAGTTTCCCCAAAATTCTTTTCTTCTCACAATGAAGATGGCTGCTCTGTTGTGCTTAAGGTGTCATATGAATGGTAAAAATAGGGATATTTCTATAATATACATTTGTATTGCTTACCTCCATTGTTAAATTGACCTGATCAAATCACATTAATTTGGCCCTTTCTGTGCATAGGATACACACATTCGGGAGCATCATTTAGATGCTACTTTTATGTACAACCTATAGTGACTGTATTAGTTTCTTAAGATTTCTGTAACAAATTACCACAAACTTAGTGGTTTAAAACAGCAAAAATGTGTTCTTTACAATTTGGGAGGGCAGAAGTTCAAAACTGAGATATCAGCAGAAGCTCTAGGGAAGATACGATTTCTTGGCACTTTTGGTTTCTGGTAGTATTACTGAACCAAAGTGAGGTTCAGATGCCTGTTTACAAACACAGGCATAAAACGAAGGTTGGGGGGGAAGAAAAAGGTTGCACAATTTGGCGGAGCTGAGGACCGCGCAGCTCCAGGGTCTTCTCTTCCGCAAAACACAGAAACCTCCAAAAGACTGAAACTTGAGACCAAGGGCAGAGACGCCGCTCTATTTTTATCTGTCCTTCAGAGCACGAGGCTGCTAAGCAGATGGCTCTCTGGCTTCAGACTCTCTCCATTAAGTCCACATGTGCACACGGGCAGGCTCTGCGGTTGTCACGGTGCTGCAGCTGCTTCCCATGCCAGGGGTCCAGGGCCACTGCCAACCAAGGCAACCAGTCGGGCAGGGACTCTACCCCGGGGCCCAGCGCCTGGGACTACCCGACTCCTGGGCAGCAAGAACTCCTGCCCGTACATCCCATCCCCACCCTAACTTCAGAGGGAGAGAAGGAGAGAATCTCTGCTCTGCCTCTGCCATTTAAATCTCACAGCCCCAAATTCCGGAAGGTTCCAGCTTCCTCAGACGATGCCATAGGCTAGACTGGCAGGTCTGCATCTCTCCCTGCCACCACATTCCCTTTCAGGTACACGTGCCTCTGTGACCAGTGGTTTTCCCTTCAACCAGGAAACAGAAGGGGTAGGAGGACTTTTTGGGCTTTCGCGCAAATTCCATGCAATGCTTCCTCCTGTAGCACATCCGTCAGGGGCAGGGAATCTGTCATCATGTGCTGTGCTAGCTCAGTTGCTGGGGCAACAGGAGGCTGCAACCTTTGGCACCCTGCCTCCAGGGTTTCCTGTGGCCCCACCCTCACTCCCTGCAGGACACTGGTATCTGTAGGTGTTACCATTGCTGGACTTCAGGCCACATCACTCCCTTCTTTGCCTCTATAGTCACATGGCCTCTTTCCTTTCTCCGTGTATCTCTTATAAGGATATTTTTCATTGGATTTAGGGCCCAAGATTATTTCCTCTTGAGATACTGAGCTTAATTATAGCTGCAAAGACTTTTTTTTTTTCAAATAAGATCAGTCACAAGTTCTGTGGATTATTCCATCCACTACAGTGACTAACATGCCAATAGGATCGAGTGAAATGGGACCTCGGGGTGTTCCCCAGATTCACAAATTTTCTACTTCTTGCTTAGGGTGAGGAGTGAAGAGTAGATTGAAGCTGGAATGACCCTCACTAATGTAGATTACATGCTAGGGGTAACATGAGGGTAACGAACTGGCTTGAGGATATTTCTGCAGAATGCATTACAGGCAAGAAAAATATATGAAGAGAGAATTAAGGAAATTTTCAGGTAATTACTTCCCCTCAATTGCCTGGGAGGAGAAAAGTCTAGTTCTCCAGGGAGATATTATCAGTGGGTAGATAAAAGAGTAGCTGTTTGAGGATTGGATCATTCCATTTACTAATGTATCAAAAATGACTTTTTCCTAGCTCTGGAGTTAAAAACTTTTGATGATTAGAAACAGGCAACCCTCTTCTGATTTTCACATTTTCTCAAGAAAACTATTAAAAATCATTTTTAACTAGTTAAAAGACAATTGTTAAATGCGTGGAGCTTTCACATGTTTGTTCTCTAAGGTTCGACAGCACCCTCTCCAGGTACCACCCACTCTGCATTCCTGCGGCATCTGCTCAGCTGCCAGGTGAGGGGACAGATGTGGAAAAACAGAATTAGACGCCAAGGAAACGGTGGAAATGCTTTTCCCAAGGGAATTAGACCATGCCTCATATTCCTCCCTGAAATTTCTTCCAGGCCTTTGCTGGCATAATCTAAAGTTTCCTTCTGTTCTGCTTATATTGCCCACTGAATGCTTGAGATACTCTCCACTTGAGATACTCTCTGGAGAGCTGCTTTTAAAGTCAGAAATCATAATGGAACCAAAGCTACCTGATATTCTTTGTATTACATGTTTACCATTTGTTTGACCACATGAGGAGGGGACGTCATTTGTATTGTTCACTACTGAGTTTTGCAGCACCCAGGACAGAGTTGAACACTAACACACGTTTGATAAGTGAATGACCTTCCCAGGCATCTTGAGCAGCATTCTGGGGCTGTATACTGACACTTTTCAGTTGTAATTATTTAAATCAAAAACTAAAGTAAGAGGCATAAATTGAATTAGTCAGTGCTACTTTAAAAATGGTTTGAATGCATATCATCTTTAAAATTTTCCTAGCCTACTAATATTCTGTACATAAAAGCAAGGAATTGATGTGGGAAGTTGTCCTCCTTCCATTACTTCCTTTATGTTGTTGCTGTTACATTTGCATACCAATATCAGACCATCAGAGCATTGCACAAACCTGCAAGTTGTAAAAACAAAACAAAACAAAACAAAACAAAACAAAGCAAAGGAGAAGGAACTCAGATGTGAAATTGTGGTGGCAAGTTTGCCTTTCCCCTGTGGGTAGTGACAAGGCCAGGAACACATGGGAGGGTGAAACACCAGCCAGATGCATGACTCAGAAATGAGTGGGTGACAGCCTGTGTCTCATGGGGTATCTCATGATGCAATTCCTTTCTCATAATGTTACTGAACTGAGGTCCAAGGGGGGACAGTATTTGGCCCACCCAGGGATGCCAAAAACTGTTACAGAAAACAGGGGCCCCTTCCAAGTGCAGTATACTAGTACCTACTGGGCTCGTCCGTCTGCCGCCAGAGGAAAGACATCTCTCAATGCAAGAGATTTGTGAAAAGAAAAGGAAAGGTTTATTTAAAGCTGTACAGACTTAAAGTAGTGACCTAATGTCCCCATTAATATATCAAAGTCCTTTAGGACCTCCAACTCTGCACACAGTGCTCCCTTCTCCCCCTGCCCTAATTTGGGTTACTGTAACTCAGGAAAAGAAGCACATGTCCGTGTTTCAGGTTCCTGGCATGGTCAGCTGTGTCACCATCTAGGCAGGGTCTCTAATTACTCCAAAGCCATGCTGTACCTTCTCACGGTCTACTGGCAAAGAGTTCTTTGTACTCATTTTCCAGGCAAAGTCTCTTCTGCTTCCCAGGCCATGCAGCCAAAGGGAGCATCCCAAAGCTTCATGGTCCTCTTCCACCAGAGCTGGAGGGGTCTTCACTCTGGCCAAAACCTCATGGTTCTCATCTTCACATGGCTGCAGAGAGGGTAGGGTCACCCCTCTGGCAAAGCCAAATGGCGGTTCTCTGCCAAAGCTGCATGGTGATTCTCTCTACCCCCAGCTGAGGGGGTCCCCACTCTGGCAAAGTCACGTGGTTTTCCTGTCAATGGCTGAGAATGAATATGACAGAGATATGACGTGATCTGCTTGGGGAGGAGGGATGGCCAGTTTCTCAGGGGAGAAAAAGGCTAGCGATGGCCAGTTTCTCCAAGGATAAAAAGGCTTTGATCCCCCACCTCCAGAGGCTTTTATTGGGTTGTAATACACAGGAATACAGGGAGGCAAGGATCAAACAGTAGATAACATTTCAAAGAAATCTGAGGGCTTACTATGAGTCCAAGTCTGTCAGGAACAGAGTTTTAGGGTTTCCTGCTCGAACTCTTAACATATGAATGAAAGCACTCTTAGCAGAGCAGATTTCACAGGTTTATCAGGAAGTTTTTGTGATGCCAGAGTTTTCCCCAGGACACGCTCTAGCAAGGCCAGGAGCTGCACCTCTCACCAACAGGTATTCAGACTTAAGGGGATTAGATCCAAGAAGCACTTCTCCTGGAGAACATGGGGACTCAGGCTATCTCAAAGCCGGGGGTGGGGGGAAGGCGAGAGTCCACTGCTCTTTGTTGCAGCCCCCTCCCCCAGTCCTTCCATGAAGGCCTCCCAGGTGATCGAGTCTGGCTTAGGTTGCCCCCTGCTGTGAAGGGTCTTACCTGTCATTGACTTCCGACCAAGCTTTGGAGGCAGGGAGAGGAACTGAGGCAGCATTTGCTACCAGAGACAAGTTTTGTTCCCTGCAGCTGGCACTCCAAAGGTCGTCCCTCACCCTCAGCCATAAGGAGTTGAGATACAATTCCTAAAACCAGGCAGAGCGGTCTACAACATATAGCACTGTTTGTGACTGGTGGATGTTTAACTGAGGAGGGACACAATCTCATAGATAGGTAGGATTACCAGGGCCCTATGGAACTATTGCTAAGATGGTGAGACAGTGAGTAGCTGGGCAGACAGAGGGGCATGAGGAGCCTACAGAGTTACCCTGACACATGTGAGAACCAAGGAGAGGATGTGGCTCTGAATGAAACTACGGCCCTAGTAAATTCTGTGAAACAGTGACCTCCAAGTAGGAGAATTGAACCCGAGAAGGAAAGAATGATTTACCAAACCAGTTCACAGGAGAAACAGGCTACAAGCAGATTAGAGCAGAGCCGTGTCATGGGTGAATATTGATCCACAGTTAACAGTTCATTACAGAATAGTGAGGGGAGGAGAGAATGTGAACGAATTGATTGGGAGTCAATGCCCATTCCAACAGCATTTTTGAGGTACTACAGGGGACTTCCAATTCTTGTAGAAAGGGGGATAATCAAATTTAATCAAAGATACACTAGTTAGCAAATTTGAAGCTACACCAATTGGTAAAATTTGGCTGTGACCTTCAGATCCGTTGTTAAATCCATTTAATAGACATTTTATTGCAATGGCTCAACTTTGAACAGATCAATACATATCAACATCCTCAATGGAAACTGGACTGGATGCAAATGTACAAGCAAAAGAAAACTTGGCCTGAAGAGTTTAAGGCAATGATGTTATTTGGAAAAATGTGGTCTACAAGATGAAAATAGTGAGGAGAAAAATAAAGTAAGCTCTTTTTAAACCCTAATGAAGTTTTGCCTCCCATTCATCGTTTTTAAATTTGCTTACTTCAAAGAAGAGTTTTTAATTAACTTAATTTCAACTCAATTACTGCATTATTAAAAATAAGCTTTATAGTTTTTAAGACCTAAATAAAATTTTGTCAGCATATTTAGCTTCATACCATCCATCAATTTAGCTGCAAAATATCTTAACATTAATCATTGGACGGTTCAGTCTTAAGGAAAATTAAAGTGTTGCTGTAATGAATTTCTTATCATTGGTCATTCTTAAAATGTGTGTAGTGATATGCATACACTGAAATAAAGATCAAGAATCATGTACCCCAACATAATGCCCTTGTTGTTTTGAAATGTAAATAGTTAGAAAAATTAGACCGCTATATTGAAAACTCTGCAACTATACTAGAGCCACTGACTCAGATACTTTAAATAGGTGAATTTTATGGTATTTGAGTTATAGCTCAATAAAGCTGTTTTTAAGGGAAGTAGAAATATAATTTAAACTTGGCAATATTATTAAACAACTATTGGACATACAGTCATTATTTAAAACCCAATTATTTTGAATTATTGACATCAATTTTTTAAAACTGAAAATTATATAGCATTTAGTTTTTAAAACTAATATTCATGTAATGGAAACTTATATAGCATCAGAACAGTGCTTAGAGAAGCCACCAAGTTTACACTGACTAGTTAAGTTTAATGTGACCTCTTATGTTTTAGTCACTAGCCACACAATGTTAAATTGTTTTTTAAAAAATTGTGATTAGAAGATTTCAAAAGATAGTATTTACATATTACTCCCAGAATAAAAATGTACACAGCCACTTCAGATAAGTCCTTTGCTTACACATGGAGACTTTTAGATTTTTGGTGTTTTTTTATTAGGTACTGTATCAATTTTTCTATAGTGGGTTTGCCCATTTATTTTAATATTTATTCTTTTGTGACTTTTTAAAGAATGGAGTAAACAGAAAACTCAAAAATATGAATGCATGACTATGAATGTACCCATTAGGTTGGGGTGGAGTGTAAACAGCTACCAAAGTGCTAGCAAGGACATAAAGCAACTGAAGTTTGTACCCATCGATTGTGAGACAGCAAAATAGCAGAGCCACTTTGGACAACAGTTTGCCACTTTGTTGTACAATTAAAGATGCATTTGTCATATGATCTAGCAAGGTAGGTGGAAGTTAAAAGGGATAGGGGACAAGAGAATCTTGTTAAAATAATTCTGAAACAGAGCACTGACATTCTGATTTAAGGGAAGTCAAGTGAATTCAAAGCTTTGTACATATGTGTGCCCCATTCATTCACTGGCTTGGCTGTGAGATTAACATATATATGGGTTGTGGCAAAAGTAGGCTTACAGATATGAACACATAAGACAGAATCTATTCTTATGTCTTTATTTATTAATTATTATATTATTTTCTGTATGAACAACTGTAAACCTACTTTTGTCCCGCACACACATTCTTTTGGTACACATTTCTTAGACATAGGCATGTAGATACATGGAGATTTGAGGATGACTTTTTCTCATTTAATTTAGCGAGTGTCTACTCTGTATCCCAGAACTGTAGTAAATCCTTTGTATTTGTTCACTATTTAAAAAATTTCATCTTTATCATATTTCCTTCCATTATTGTTCACTCTTTTAATCCTTAGAGCAGCTGTTATCGAAGTGTAGTGCCAGAACTTTTGAAGGCTGACTTTCCGGGATTGTGAGCTCCTCATTTTTTCAACTTCAAATCTATGTGAAACTGAGTTTTCTTCATACACGTTAAATAAAACAATGTATCACATCAGACTGAATTCAGAAGCAAATCAGAGCATCTGGCTGTTTTACAGTAAGCCTCACATAAAGAGATTTACAAAGCTGTGAAACAATAACACTGTACTCACTAAGTTTTTTGGAATGTGTAGTTATTGCTTTTAAGAAAATATAATTTCTGTTAACATGTAACTGTTATATCTTTAAAATTAATAACTATTTTGGATGTCTTGGTTTTATAACTTATAATATTTTATTATCAATAGATATAACCCATATCTAACAAAGCAAACTTCTTTTGGATTCCCCCCCCCCCAATTTTTAAGTATAAAATTTATGAGAGAGAGAGATTGAGAATTGTTAATTCAGAGAAGGTCTACAAAGTAGATATGATTTGCCCCATTTTCAGGTGTACAATATCTTACAAATATTAATTGAAAGAGTCTTCTAACCCTCCCCCCCGAACTATGCTCTCTCTCCTGTAACATTCTGTGTCTTTAATTGGCAGCATTTACATATAGCGGCTTTCTTTTTTTCCAAAAGGCACATATGCCTTTGAGATTCTCACCAAGGTAACTGTTTATTGAGGGGCAAGGGTAGGGCAATGGTAGGCTCAGACAGGCAATATTCCCAGCCTACCTACTCCCACTCTTCCTCAACATTTCCTCAAGGACCATCAGGGCTATGGCTTTATTAATGTGCTAGAGAAAAGCTTTCAGGGAGGGGCCAGATATTTCACTGGGGAAGCTGGGGGCAGGTAATTTCCTACCCCTACCTAGAACCGTTTGTGTTCCTGGTTCTTGTAAAATCCAACTCCTGCCTGATTCCCTGTGGGCGTTCATGTATCACTTTGGAAGAAGTTCAACTTTGGAGTCATCAGCTTGGCTTTGAGTCTATTCCTCTGCCACTTAACAAGCTTTTCCTCTTGGGGCATGCTGTATATCCTCTGTGTGCCTTAAATGTCTCCTCTGTAAAATGTGGTGATGATATCCACATGATAGGAGGGTTGGGAAGATTTAATAAGCTAAAACAATTAAGTGATTACACCAGAGTAGGCAAAGAGGAAAAGTAGACACCTATGCTTTCCATTTCCCTTAATTTCTTCTCTCCTAAATGCTTTTCTTTCTTCTCCGTGGATATATGGTCAAAGGCACTCTAGATGACCTCGAGGTTTTTGATGTTTTTGTACTTTCTTTTTGCAGGGGTGGTGAGAAGTTTGCAGTTACTTCACAAATGTCTTTGCAGATGTTTCAGATGAGCCTGGCTTCTTTGAAGCACAAAGTATAAATACTTCTCTGTTATCCTATTTTCTACCAAGGAAATTCTTTAAAGTAAGAAGAACTTATCCTTGTTTCATTATTGAAAGGCAGAGACCCATCAGAATAGAGACAGTGCCTGAGGCTGGCTGGCTCTCCAGTGTAAACCATTGTTTCTTCCTTTCCCTTGCTCTTCTTTCTCATTACCCCTGGGCTTTGAGCGGGGCCAGGGAGGGGTGACTGATGCTGCACAAGGTCCAGGAACCTACTGCCACACGTATAGACTCTCTTGATGGTATTCCTTTCCCATGTTTATCTGTTTCCTCCATAGGTGACCAGAAAATAAATTGGCAAAGTACACATATTAAGCAGTCCTTTAAATACTCTGTGAATTTCTAGCTACAGCAAATAAAGTTTGAACCATGTAAAATTTTTGACATTCATCCATTTTTGACATACAAAAATGGCAACTTGAACCTAGTAATCATCGGGCACAAGAATCATGAATGGGTTAAGGAGAGATCAGCAACCTTAAGATAGCTGTCCATGCTAGCGAGAAAAAGTGCAGATCAAGGCGTCCAGGAAAATAATTTAGTAGAATTCGAGGTGCAGAAGAAAGTTTGAAAGAACTGCATTCATCAGTCAGTAATTATAACTACAAAATCATGCCAATAGAGCAAAATGTTTCATTTCAATGGTTGTCTTAAGCCAGGTACAAATTAAGGGTACCATACCTTCCTTGGGTCTGTCAACTTTTTCAAAGGAATTTGAGTCAAAGAGGAGGAGATAAATACAGGAGGAGGGATGAATAACTGTGTCCACCCCTCTGTCAGAGCTTCATAAGAATTAGTGAGACATTAGCCCCACTCCAGCTCAGACACTTTCATATTTATCAGCAGTAAAAAGTGCTGATGGAAGCCTCATGATTACTCCTTCAGCCTCCATGAGGCATTAGCAAAATATTTCAGTTTTATACTCCTTCCCACTTCACAACTCAATAGCTACTTAATTCAAAACATTGTGCTTTGGGGGACTGAATCCACTTCAAAGGAGAATAAAGAGTTTCTTGCTGTAGGAGAAAATATAAAATCAGTATTATATTTATTATTAATGGAACTTCCATAATGGAGGATTGGATGAAATATTATAACTACATTTTAAAAGTTCTTTATTCTACCAAATAATTTATAAAGTACCACACAAAATACAACCTTTTCCTTAACTCTTACGATTTGAAAAAGGTTTCTGGGAATATGTCTTCTTAAATATTAAATGGTCATGCTTATAAAAATGGGACTGCTTCGTTCAACGTATTTCTATGTTTCAAGAAACTTAAAGTGTAGAGTTTATTAAAATAATTCACTTCTTAAGTAAGAATCAAGCCTGAGCTATAACAGAAGTGGGTAATTCTACCTCATTCATTTATTTGTGCTTATAAAAAACTGGACTTTTGAAACCTCAAAATGTCTAAGAGGAGAGTGGTATTTCTGAAACTGATACACACCCAGGCCTCTTTGCATGGGCCACTCATATACTATTCCTACAAGCCATTATCAGAGCACAGGTGAATTAACGTGAGTAGCCTAGAGCAATTAATAAATGCCAATGGAACAAGGTATTCTTGGTAGTCACAAGCAGAGATCACAAAAGAGTCTTGTGCTAAGCTTAATTTTGATTATATTGTATGTCTCCTCTCCATTAATTAGAGGACCTTGTGAAGGATACACTTGTCTGTAGCTGTTAGGTCAACACCTGGACCCTTCAGCTCACAACCTTCCAAGTGGCAGTCCGTTTCACAAAATAGCTAAAAGCTTTCAGCAAAAATAATCAAGACAAATGTCCTGGGAACAAACCCCCCAAAAAGTTGTTCAAAATTACCTCATTCAAGAGAGTTTGAACAAGAAGCTTGTCTCAATGTGGACAGACAGGCTAGGTTATAATGCAGTAAAAGTAACCCCCAAACTTTTGTATTGTGACTTAGCACAAAATAAATTTACTTCTCAGTCATCCTCATTCAGTCATGAGGCAGGACCACTGTCATTTCAGGCTGAATCAGTCCTGTGGCCCCACCATGCCAGCTTCTGCTTCCACAGAACACAGGAAGAAGAGGAACAATTCAGTGCTACAGCCTAGAAGTCACACATAAATTTCCACTCAAGCTTCCTTGGACAAAGGATTCCAATGGGCATGCATTTCGTAAAGAGGCAGGAAAATGAGATCATTTTATATGTCCAAACAAGGAGAAGAGCTTAAAATATTGGTGAGCCACACAGATAACAAGGGAAAAGTATGAATTAAATAAAAACTTTGCCTGAATTTAAAGACATAGGAATGGAAATTACTGAAAAAAATCCATCATCAGCAAACAGAGGTTCAAAGATGATTTACTTCAGTAAATTTAAACCCTTCTTGAATAAAGAATCTTTATGCTACTCCTCAGGTAATTCCTGTATGTGAATTAGGCTTGCTGATTGATTTGATTTATTGGTTCTCTTGAGGCCAAATCTCTATGACAAAAGGTCCTTTGGGACAGGGTTGGTCACTGCCAGTCTTCTGGAATGAGCCCTATCTCAGCCTTATTCATGGTATCCCACTTATTACACAAAAATAAAACTCATTTAAAAATATTCTCAAATTTTCTAATTTTCTGAGGCTTTTTTCCAAGGGCATAACACACTGCTAATCGTTAACATGTTACTTTATTAGAAGCAATAAAATTCTCTTCCCCAGTCCTACTCAAGTAAAAAGTTCTATAAGAATTGGCCTTGGAGCACTCAGCAAATTTTGTCACCTTCATAATTTCTTTTTTTAGTGATACCTGAACATCGCATGTTATTTTAGTTCAAGGACAGCAGCTAATGGGCATAAGTTGATTCAATTTATTTAAAATGAGCTGCATGAGTGACCTGAATGGGGTGTCCTAGTTATTGAAGGAGAAAAGTTGCATTTTCCCGCTCACTGCACAGTACAGAGAGCTGTTGTTGGCAGGCAGGAGGCAGAACAGGGAAGGTGGGGAGGAAATGAATTAATGCCATAGCCAATGATTCTCTAAAAGGCCTCCTGGTCTGAAACTGATAACACAGGGTGAGACCAGTTGAAGGATTTTAGTACACTGTGTAAGGGGCAGTAAAAATCATAAAGGTCAGGTCAAAGCAATCAGTAGAATTTACTCAAACATCTGTAGCTTCTTAGGGCTTTTAATGATAATTTCCATATTAACATTTGGTTCTACCAGGGTACAGGATAATTTTCTACTCAATTTACCCCTGACAGGTTACAGACATACCAGCATTCTTATCAAATTGACTTTCCATAATGTGAAAAGACACAGAAGTTTTATGATATTCTTTGTAGAGTAAGGAGAGGGAGTATGAGAGAAAATAACTTTAAGGCAAGGAAACCAAACCAGGCCCCTTTGAATATTTATCACACTTTTTATTTTTTCATACATTTTTAATATTCATCAAAAATACATTAACAGTTCCGTTTCACTTCAGCCTGGGATCATTTACAAAGTAGACAGCAGTGTTCAGATCTAAACAGTGAGTCTCTACCTCAGCAACAGAAATCCATAATTGGATTTAGGAAATAAATTCATTATCTTAGTTATGAACTGAACATGTGGATTCAGTTTCTAGAAGTTTTCTTACCAAAAGAAATTCAGAAGAACTTTAGAAATCAGCTGAAAAGTGGAGCATTGAGTCAAAATGGAGTACCCTGAGTTCCAAGACTCTGTAGACTAAACACTACTAATAGTTTGGTCTATTAATAATTTACTTTTACTACAAATAATTTACTTTTAAATGTTATGAAACCTTTGTGGTGAGACTAACAATTAATCACCTACACCTGCTTCTTAAAAGAAGCTAGAACTATGCTCAGAGGCTAGGTCTAAGTCACGTGCTCTACAGCTATTACTGGAGATAGAACTACACCCACAATATCTGGATGGAAAATGTTTAGATAATGCTCCTCCAAGGAACCAGCCTACTGGATTCTTTATTCCTAGAACTGGGAAATATATGCTTTAGATAGAATCTATATGTGCAATAGCTTTCTCTCCTCTCTCACATTCATCCAATTCAGTTTTGCCTTTATTTAGGAATACTTTGACTTGAAATTAGCTTACTCTAGAGCTCCATTCACAGAAATTTTAGTTTAATTGGCCTGTAGACAGATCAACTGAGGTCAAAATTGAGGACTGAAATCGTGTTATTCTTTTGTTAAGAAGAAAAATGTGTAGAAATAATTGACAACTCAAAGAGACATAAAACAAACAAAAATTGCACATACAATGTTTAATAAAGTTTTAAGCAGAAAAAATTAGACATGACTTTAATATCTTGATGACATAAACAATATGAGAATGGTTTGACCTTGACAACTGTCACTTTCTTCTTCTAGAGACCTAGGAGGTCATGTAATAACACGTGGTCCTAGTTACCACTTGGCCCTGCCTAGAACAGTATTTTATTTTATTTTTAATTTTTTAAATTTTAATTGTTGTTCAAGTAGAGTTTTCTGTCTCTTACTCCCATCCCAGCCCATCTACGCCCAGCCCTCCCCACCCCCCTCCCATTCCCACTCCCTCCAGTTTTTGTCCATGTGTCCTTTATACTTGTTCCTGTAAACCCTTCCCCTTTTCCCCTGAAATTCCCTCCGTCTCCCCTCTGGTCACTGTCAGCCTGTTCTCTATTTCAGCGTCTTTGGTTGTATTTTGCTTGCTTGTATTTTGTTGTTTGGTTCCTGTTAAAGGTGAGATCATATGGTATTTGTCCTACACCACCTGGCTTATTTCACTTAGCATAATGCTCTCCAGTTCCATCCATGCTGATGCAAAAGGTAGGAGCTCCTTCTTTCTTTCTGCTGCGTAGAATTCCATTGTGTAAATGTATCATAGTTTCTTGATCCATTCATTTACATTATTTTAATAGTCAAAGTTAGATGAAAGCTCTTTGCTAATTTCCTATTTTTAAAGTTAATCTATGAAGAATGTATAGAAGACACAATTTTGGTGGAAGAGAAAGTAAATGATGCTAAGCTTGCCAATATAAAAGCAAATATTTACTGAAAGAAAATGAAACATAGAAAAGAAGGAGGAAGCATAGGCAGATGTGATGCTAAAGGTGATATAAATAGAGATATGATACAAGCAAACCATAGAGCTAAAACAGTAAGACTACCACTCATGGGCAGTGGGGAGTAAAGTGAGTTAAACTCTTATCTTTCATAACGGTGAGTAACAGACTTCATATAAAGTTAATAAGTCAAGAAACAATAGATATACTCTGTATAGTTAAGGAATTAACAAAGGAAAAGAAAATAGAAATAAGAGCTGGGACAAGAGAGGGAAGGAATATATCATAAGCTTTTAAATACTCTTTAGATTTTAAAGCCAAAGACTTGTGATTTTTTGAAAAGGGAAGAATAAAGAAGGTAGTAATGAAGTAACTGGGAAACATGAACTACGTTGATTTACAGCACAGTCAAGAGCAGGGAACATCCATTTATAACCTTGACAGTTCAGAGAGCAGTGGGTGGAAAGCAGTTTTCACAAGCACACATTTTTGGTCCCCACTGGGACTGCAGGAAAGAGAAGGAGCAGGGATGAGCAGGTGTGTACTAAAGACTAGTTACAGCCTGGAACCCTGGCTTTGTCATTTGAGTTATGAGCTTTGGCCTCCCCCAGGAGGGCACTTGCAACACAGACATTTAGAAACCCAGACAGATACACCCAGAGTTTATCATGGTGCAGCTGTGCTCTGCTAATTTCACATAATCAAAAAGACACAAATCACAGATGCAAATCAAGTAATTTATGCAATTAAAGAAAAATGATCTTAGAGATAAACAGAGGGTGGGGGCTTCCTCCTGAGGGTGTCAACAAGGGTCTAAGTGTTCTAATAGATGGAACCCACTGGAGAACACTCAAAAAGAGAGAAACCAGCTCAGAGAATATCAAGATTGGAAGCAACTCAAGACTTTTCTCATCTATAGTTCTTAACCTGGGTAGGATGCAGGGACCCATATACTGGGAAGAAAAAATAAAAATATTTATGTTCACTAGCGCCTATCTGAAATGTAGCTCCTTAAACTATGAATGAGAGCAGCCAATCATAAGAGTGCTAGCAGTCCTGACACCCATATAAATAAATGCCAAGTAATTTTATATTGCATCATTGTTGCTTCAGATATCTAACAATATGGTTGGCACTCACACAGTAGTTCATAGACCCACCAATAGATCTTATTATTTAGTGCATTAACAAATAAATGTATTATGTTACTCTGACTTAGATATGTTTTTAATATTTAATTACTCCATTTCAGTAAAAGCTGTTACCTTTGTAACCCTGCGGGTTTTATTGTAAGCATCTAAAAATTAATTCTGAGCAGAAGTCTATAGGCTTCACCAGTCTTCCCATGGGGTTCATTACGCATAAAAGTTAAGAATCTCTGGACCCCTACTCTATTAGTTTTCTATTTTTTCACAAAACATTACCACAAACTTAGAGCCTCCAATACCACAATTTATTATCTCCCAGTTTCTGTGGGTCAGGAGTCACAGCACAGTTTAGCTGGATCTACTGTTCTGAGTCTCACAAGACTAAAAACATGTTCGCTGAGCTGAGCTTCTCATCTGGAGTTCAGCTCCTCTCCCAAGCTTCTTCAGATTGCTGGCAGAATTTAATTTCTGGTCACCATTATAGGCCTTACTCTTTCAGCTCCTCAGGGCTGCATACTCTTCCCACCACCTGTGGTTCTCTCTAACTTCTTTTATTTCTGACCTATAAGCCCTCTTTTAGGAGCTCACCTGATTAGGTCAGGCCCACCCCAAATAATCTTCCTTCTGACTAACTCAAAGTTAACTGGAAGAGCCTGGCAAGGAGACCATCTAGGTTTCACCACCTACCATTTAGTAGTTCGCTTTAAGAACTGTATCCTTTTCAAGAATTGTATCCTTTCCCAGCTGACTGTTTTCTCCTAATGAAGGACATATTGCACTGCTAATACAGTAAGTCCTCATATAATATCTTCCAGTTTCACATCATTTTGTTACAATATTCATGTGATGCCACAGAAACTTAACTCTTGTTTGCGTCAATTAGCCTATGGTAAAACTGGTTTTGTCATATGTTGTATTGTTACAGAATCTATGCATGACATTAAGTGAGGTCTTAACCATACTGTACTGTGAACAAGTATATCAACACAAAATGTTTGAGGAAGGGGAAAGCTAAAGGCTTAGAAAAACCTTGAAAAGCAGAAGTGGAGCTCATAATCCCAGATATTGTCTACCTAATGCTTTTGCCAAGGTGCACACTTGGCTCTGGCCTGCCTCCCAAAGTATGTGCAGTAAGTAGGCAGATTTTCACTGAAAGAGGCTTCTCCACACTGTGATGACTCAGCAACTAAGGGTGCAGGTTTCAGAGGACATAGGCAAAGCTGTAGGAGACCTGGATTTATATTAGTCTCCACAAGCGAGTGGAGACAGTGTATCCAAACCTCCTATTTGTTAGATCCCCACTCAAAACAGAACAAGGCCCCGTCAGCAATGTACTGCAAGCCTCAGTTTTGTTCAATAAAGAGCAAACCCAGGGAGCTCAGAATGATTTTAGGTAATGCTTCCTCAGTAGATGCACACCATTCAAACTGGCTTTTATCCTTCTAATGGAAGTGAAAAGGTGAGTTTATACTTAGACTCTGTCCTAAGGATTTGGGATTGATAGGAGCCCAATTAGAGGGTGGTTTTTTTTAGAAGCCTATGGAGTGAGCAGACCTTTGGTTATATATATTTTTAAAAAATATCACCCTCATTCTAAAATATAATGACTTTTTCAGAGCTTCAAGCCAGGCCTAAGTGAGCTCTTCCCTCTTCAGAAATTGTTTGCTGAGTTTCAAGTACCGTAAGCCATATTGGGAAACAGCATACTTGCTGTTCAGCAGATAAGTGATGTCCTAAGAGGGAGACATCAGTTATCTCTGATGTCCTGTGTTGAGAAGAGAGATAAGAAGCCTTGGATGGTGGTTGAACAAGGAATTCATAAACACAAAAACAAGTGGGGGGACTCACAAGTAGGTAAATTTCAGTCTTAACCTTTTTTGTCCCTCAGATCCTTCTGGCACTTGGATGAACTGAAGCCCCTGCTTTAGGTTAAAATTTTTAAATGTATAAAGTACATGGACATGGACAATAGGCTGGGAATTGACTATGGGAGCAGTGGGAGTGGGGGCAGGGGAGAGCAATGGGGGTAAATTGTGATAACTGTAATTGAACAGGATAAAAAATGTAACATAAATGTATAAAGTGAATTGCACAGTGGTACAAAGTAAAAGCTGAATTAGACTGAAATTTAGCAACCTAAGTATTCAAACACACTAATTATGATATAATAATGTTTCTGTTTCTTTGTTGTCATTAAATAACAAGAACGAGGGATAGCCTAATAATATAATCGAAAAGTAGTGATTCAAGGGTAAATGACATTTTAAGACATCTGGAAAAATTGTATTGTGAGATTAAAATAGCTCTGATTTCTATTGATGTCAAAGACCCAGATACTGCTAATAATATTGTAACTGATTGCCTATACATAAAATTGAAGAGCATCCTGAATTTCAGTGAAATGAAAGTGCTTTAGTTTTTTCCTTAGACATTTAAGGACCCTCCTCCCACCTACCCAGTTTGGGTATGTGGACTCTAGGTCAAGAACCAGTGAAAATAACCTGGTCACTGCAGGTTAAACCATTCATATCAAGAAAGTCTCATCTTCCTTTACATTGACTAGATTAAGCTAATAATTGCTAAATCTTATTATCTTTTCTGCAGTTTCAAAGAATTGGAGAACAGATGTAGTAGACAGACAGGCATAAGCAGAATAGGGCAGGTACAGAGAAGGCCACCAGGGTGGAAAGCCCCAGGTACCTAGCAACGGGCTGAACTGGGATGAAAAGTATTGTAGGGTGGAACCTCTCCCCCTGGATGACCTTTCCTCTCCTAGCATATTGCTAGTGAAGGGTAGACCCCCTTAGATGAGAAACAAGGGAGCTAGAGAAAAGACTCATGTGATTCCCATACAAGCCCTTGCGTGACCACTTCAAGTGTTAAGCCACTTGAGGCAATGAAGTTCTGACCTACATCAACAAATCTTAGGCACAAAAGCTCAGGCCTGTTGACCACAGAGACAAAGTTTTCTTCAAGCTGGAGATAATATTTAAACCTCAGTTGTGTTTTAGCTCCAGGCCCAGAAAAGCAGCAAGACCAGAGGAAGGAGCACCAGGGCAAAAGCAATGTCTCTCTGTCTGTCTGTCTCTCTCATGACTCTGCCTTTCCTTATCCCTTTGCTCAAGGACTATCCCTGTCTTTCTCTTTTCTAAGTTCCAAGGACCCTTCTTTCGCCTCTGTAACTTGTTTTCTGAGTCACTTCTTCTACCTCTGTGACTTTCTAAATTAACTTTCTCTTATAATTAGAGTTCTTGGCTCTGAATTCTTTTCTTAAGAGAACTTAAGGACCAAGGTCTAACATCTGGTGCTGTTTTGCCGTTAATAAGAACAATGAAGGAAAATGAATTTCCTGTAGAATTTTAAAACCATACTGGACTAGTGAAAGAGAAAAAAACACTATTTAATTTTAATCCTGCCTCTATGGAGTCAAGGATAGGCACAGTATGCAAATATATGCAATTAGTTTTTGAATTAGCATACTGACCCCGGAGCAGTGACACTATAAACAAAATAAAAATAAAAATCAGAGCATAGTTTTTAAGCATCAGGAGGCATGAGAATGTTGGCTTGCTGCCTAGAGCTCAGAGTGTACCTTCTACTATTTTGTCTGTGACAACAGAGCAGATTCAAAGCAAAGTCCATTTTCTCCAGGGAGAAATTCACAGCCAACCTCCATATGGGAAAGATCCAGGTTGTACTTCCCTCTAAGTAATTAAGTCCATTTCATCTTATCATACTTAAGAAAATCCCCAAATACAAAAACACACATTTTTAATCACATTTGAAGTAGCACTTATTATTCCCATTAAAGGAGATACTTTGCTTTACAGAATTATTTCCTGTAGTGTTATTAATTCAATCAACTCCATGAATGCACACCTGATGCCAGGAACTCTGCCAGGTGATAAGGGTATAAGCATGAATAAGAAAAATACCTCGTTCTAGAGGGGCTCATTATTTGGTGGAAATTCCTTGAAATAAGAGTACATTCTGATCATTATTGTTTTAAAACTCATTAGGCTCCAGAGAAACACTGTGTTCATTGGGCAGGAGAACTTAAAGGCAGAACTTTAGAAGCATGATTAATTGAAGACAGTGACTAGACATAAAAATAGAGCCTCCCAGAATTCCAAGGTGGAAAGGAAATAAAGCAAGTGTGGGAGAAACTTTGCGTGCAAGTCCCCCCATCCACCACAGATAAAAATAAAACTACCAAGACATGATCTGCTTGGGGAGGAGAGGTGGTTAATCTCTCAGAGGAGAAAGACCAAGAACCTCTTCTTCAACGGCTTTTACTAGGTAGTAATACACAGGAATACAGGCAAAGCTCATCAATCAATGTCAGGAGCAAGAATCAAACAGTAGATAACATATCAAAGAAATCTGAGGATTTAATCTCAGTCAGTGTCCGTCAGGTAAGGGGGTTGCAAAAACTTTGGGAGACATACTCATTTCCTGCTCGGACCCTTATCATATGAATGAAAGCACCCTTAGCAAAGCAGGCTTCAGAGGACTTTGTGAATTCTTTCTTATGTCCAATCACCCTGGATCCCTCTAGCGGGAGGACTGCAGCACCCTCCTTGTCATAAGTTTTTAGGCTTAAGTGGATTACAGCCAGAAAGCACTTCTCCCAAATGGAAATGGGGACTCAGGCTATGTCAGAACAGCCAGGAGGCAAGGGCCCATCACCCCTCTTTGCTGCAGCCCCCTGAGTCCTTCCGTGATGGCCTCCCAAGTGATCATGTCTGGCTTAGGTTGCCCCTCCTCTGAGGGGTCTCACCAGTCTCTGACTAACCGACCAAGCGTTGAGGGCAGAGATGGATGAAGCAGAAGCAAGGCTCCTGCCAGGGAGATAAGCCTTGTCTCTTTAGTGGCTCACAGTTCAAAGGTCGCTCACTCAGCCTTGTCCATGGGGAGGCGGTTACAACTCCTGAAACCAGGCAGAGCAGTTCGCAACAAGCAAGACTATCTTTTCTCAGGGAAGCAGATAGCTAAGACCATGCCCCTAAGCCTCCTTTTGGGAACAGGTGTTATTGGAAGAGACACACAGCCACAAGAAACTCTAAGAGAAATGTGGAACAAGAATGAAGCCAGATAGCCATTCTGATAGGTGTAACATGGTATTTAATTGGGTTTTTAGTCTTCATTTCTCTGATGATTAGTGATGCTGAGCATCTTTTCATATGTCTTTTGGTCATCTGTATGTCCTCTTTGGAGTAGTGTCTATTGAGGTCCTTTGCCCATTTTTTAATTGGGTCATTTCTTTTTTGAGTGTTGAGTTTTATAAGTATTTTATAAATTTTGGATATTAACTCCTTATCAGATATATTGATGAATATGTTCTCCCATTCTTTGGGTTGTCTTTTTATTTTGTTGATGATTTCCTTTGCTGTGAAAAAGTTTTTAGTTTGATGTTCTTTGTTTATTTTTTATTTGTTTATTTTTTCTTTTGTTTCCCTTGCCTGCGGAGATATATCTGATAAAACATTGCTACAAGTAATGTCTGAGATTTTGCTGTTTAGGTTTTCTTCCAGGATTTTTATGGTTGTGGGTCTAACATTTAAGTTTTTGATCCATTTTGAATTTATTCTTTTGTGTGATGTAAGAAGGTGGTCTAGTTTCATTGTTCCGAACATATCTATCCAATTTTCCCAACACCATTTATTGAATAAACTATCTTTAGCCCATTGTATGAGCTACAGTCCCACTTCTGGGAATATACCCAAAGAAACTCAAAACACTAATTCAAAAGAACATTAACACCCACATGTTTATTGCAGCATTATTTACAATTGCCAAGACATGGAAGCAGCCTGAGTGTTCATCAATAGATGATTGGATAAAACAACTATGAGACATTTACATAATTGAATACTACTCATGGCTAGAGTAGTATTTACATAATACTACTCCATCTATGAGTAGTATTCCATTTACATAATGGAATACAACATCACATGGCTAGATTATCTCTTGTTCCAAATGAGCCTCTGAATCTTCTAGAATCAGAGAATGTTTGTACCAGAAGTGCCTCAGCAATCGGCTACACACCTGTTTTTCTGCTGAGCTGAAGGGAAATTAGACAAAAGCCACAGAACAAATATTAATGTCAGCTTCCCACTATAGAGAATGAAAGAGACTAGAAATCAGTGAAGAGCCTTGGGCAGAGACTAGAACTTGGACTCCTTTGAGACTTTAAATACAGTACTCTGAGAGGTTGGGAGGGGATGCAACTCAGTTACTAAATACAAAGGGTACAAACTGTGCCATTTTATTTTCTTTCCCTTCAACCCAGCTTTGTAGGTTGTGCCCCAGTAGGAAAAAGTTCAAAACATTTTATTATCCATAGAGTATGGCTCAGGCATTTTTTGCCTGTTTGTGGCTTAGCTACTGCTAAGATATCCCTGTTTGCCTGAAAGTCCCATTTCATCCCTGGGACCCTGGCCTTGTTCGTTCAATGTAGCTACCTGAGCTAAAGCTAAGTGGATATTTTATATAGCATCCTAGGCCAGCTTTCCCTGACCATCTCTCTTGTATTTAGTCTTGGAGGCTTTTTTCTTTTTGCTTGAGTCACACAACACAGAGTCACACAACATTTGCCAGTCTCCCTTGGACATGTGCCTGAGTTTTGCTTAATGGAATGTGTGTGGAAGTGAGGACACTGCTTCCAGAGCAAGCCCATAGTATCTGCTTTAGTACAAGTCTCATTGTCCTTCCCTGAAGCAGAATAGATGCTGAGGGTGTAGAGACAGGAGGAGCCATGAGACGGAAGGTCCCTGAGCCAGGAATTTAGGCACGTGTGGTTCATTGAGGAGAGCTCTCAGGAGGAGTGGAATGAGAGAAGCAAAAGGGTGCAGAAGAGGGCACTAAGCAACGAAATGGTCTCCATTGGAGTCTAAGAGCCTTGTCCTGAGAGTTTCTTATTTTATGAGAGTTTCTGAAGCACCCTTGAGTTGTGCCACTTTGAGACATGGAGTTGGCCTTTCTACCTCCATATCAGTTTATTATTGTCTGTGGGGTACTTCCTGAAGTACCTGGAAAGATAGAAGGCATTTGTTTTTCTGAGTGCTCTGGAAAATTCCTTGGCTGGGGGATAAGGCATTCAGATGGAAACTGTGAGACTTTATCACCCAATATTTATAGCATCTGGGGATGGATGCATCTGCCTGATAATGGGGATTTGGGTAGGGCATCACCGCTTTCCACTTACTTGCACTAAAAACTCACTGATGCCCCAGCTGGTGTGGCTCAGTTGAACGTCATCCTGTGCACTGAAAAGTTGTTGATTCAATCCCCAGTCAGGGAGCCTATGAGAGAAAACCAATCACTATTTCTTTCTCACGTTGATATTGCTTGCTCTCTCTCTCTCTCTCTGTCTCTCTCCCCCTTCCTTCCTATTTTAGGAACATGTATAAAGGACACATGGACAAAGCCAAAGGAGGTAGGAGCAAGGGTGGGAAGTGGTGATGGCTGGGGTGGGGGAGCACTGGTGGGGGGAAAATAGAGACAACTGCATTTGAACAACAATAAAAATATGAAAAATAAAATAAAAGCATAATCAGGAAAAATATGTCCTCAGGTGAGGATTTAAAAAAAAAAGTCATTGTGAACCTATGTCAATGTGGCTTTAATTCCAAGATAAACATTTGATCCCCCTAAAATAAACATTTTGACTACTGTGAGAAGTAAGAAAGACTGAAGAGAATTAAAAAAACATTTTAAAATTAATCATACAGTTTTTAGTTGCAAACAAATAAAATGTGTTTAGTTAACTTATCAGAAAAGGGATTTATTAGCAAAGGGCATATTAGGAAGAGGGATTTTTTTTTATTATTGAGTAGTTTCAAGAATTGCTAGAAAGTACTGAGAATGTAGCTTACAAATTTGACAGAAACAAGGAAGGTTGTGCAGAAAGAGAAACGCAACACAAGTTCACATCTGTATAGGATGACACTGCAGCACGGTCAGCACTGGGCACCACACTGCCATCACCTCCAATATTACCTTCCATTGAAAGTATGGGGAAAATGCTTTGGATGGCATTCTATTTATCTGAATTTAAGGTTGACACTAAGAGAAGGTTCAAAGCTTAGGGTAAAATGAGCAGAGTATTATCCACAGGTTAGAGAGAATACTCTGTTCAAACGGGTGAGAACATCTGTCTTTCCTTCCACCATCATAGCTTTATATATTTGACACTCGAAGTCTTTGAAAGATCAACAGATCCCTCTAAAAATGTAAATAACCTTAACATTTTTAAACACCTTAGCTTTCAGCTAACACTGTAGTTATGGTTATGTTCAAATAACTGAAAATAGGGCCGTAGTGATTTGGAGTATCGTATTTCCAAAAGGAAAAAGAAATGCTGATGGAGGAATATACACTTGCCCCCACTCAGATTTTGGGAGCATTTATTCATCATGTTGATTTTCCCTACCAAAGCCCTGTTATTGCCTCTAAAGTGGTAACAAACTTCAGTAGAAATAGTTTTCATTTCAGAAGTCACAGCACATCATTCATTTTCAACAAGGGAGTACATTCATTCTGCATAGCAAAACAGCGCTACTTCTGACTCCACTGCCAAACCCACCGTAGTTTGGGGTCCTTAACACCAAGAGCCTCAACCAATGAGCTTATTTTGCACATGTAAATTTTTATATGTTTCAGCTGGTGTGGTAGGTTGCAAAAATGACCTCTTTGTATGCAGACACTTTGCTTAGATATGATGTTCTAGCTTCCCCTATCAACACATGGAATCTATTTCTCCTCCCTTTGATTCTCGCTGGCTTTGAGATTGCATTGGTCAATAGAATGTATGAGAAGTCATAGCACACTTATGAGTCCTGACTTTGAAAAGGTTTGCATTCTTCTAGCTAGACTGCCCTGGCTAGCCTGCTGAAATAAGAGACACATGGAGCAAAATGAGTTATCCGGCACAGTTATCATTTAGAATGGAAGGGCAGATAAATTGCTGCCCAGATAAGGTCAAGTTAAAGGAGTTAATAATCATCACCAAACCCTTATTATATGAAATGTTAAGGGGACTTATCTAAGAAAAAGATAATCAAAACGATGAACAGTAAAATGACAACAAACTCACAACTATCAACAACTGAACCTAAAACAAAAACAAAAACTAAGCAAACAGCTAGAACAGTAACAGAATCACAGAAATGGAGATCACATGGAGAGTTATCAGTGGAGAAGAGGAGGGGAGATAATGGGGGGAAAGGTTCAGAGAATAAGAAGAATAAATGGTAGGTACAAAATAGATAGGGGGAGGTTAAGAATAGTATAGGAAATGGAAGAGCCAAAGAACTTATAGGTACAACCCATGGATATGAACTAATGGGGTGGGGGGAATGCTAGAGGGTGGGGACCAGTGTAGGAATGGGGGAAATAAAGGGGAGAAAAAATTGGAGCAACTGTAATAGCATAATCAATAAAATATACTTTAAGTCTTTTTAAATGAATTATCCCAGTGTAGGTCATTTTGAAGTAACCAGCCCCAGCCAATCTGGTTGCTTGCTACAAACAAATAAGTAATCCCAGCCAAGACAAGAAAACCTATTCAGCTGATCCTAGTCAAAATTGCCAATTGGTGGAATCATAAGCAAATAAAAAATTGTGTTTTTAAGCCACTAAGCAAAAGGGTGTTTTATTGATTCACAAAATTTACTGAAGAAAGCGAATTACCTTTGCCCAGTGTGCATAGGCAGAGAATAAAGATATTCAAAGCCTGGGCAATCACACTCATGTTTAGTATTCCTCATACACTAAAACTGTGGGGAGATTCGTGAATCTTATTCTTCTTGGCAGGCATTAATTTTTTTTACCATATATCACTGTCATTTCCAGGAGAACTTGATAATAGCAAACACTGCTCACTTCCAAGAGAGCTAAAAGAAGAAAAAATGAGCTTCAACACATTTGTGGTAATTACTGGCTGCATAATTAAAACAGAAATCTGTCATCTACAGCCATGGGCAAAGCAGGTAAAATTTAACATAAACTGTCATAAAAATAATTTAAAACTAGACTTTTAAATTAAAAGGTGTCTTTTAAAAAATCAGACATTTGCTATTGTTCTAAACAGACTTGGGGCTAACGTTTAAGAATTGCTCAGTGTCCTTTTTAACCAAATTTTAATTATGCCTGATGGAAGTAAAAAAGTTGTCCATCCATTGATTTATTAAATGTATATTCTGTATAAGGTAGGCTTTCACTGGATGCCTCAAAGAATGGAACACTCTGCTCTCAAAGATGTGATAATACAGAAGGGGAAATAAGTGTTTCTAAGTATCACTTAATTGTTGATTTTTCATTAATTGGCATAAAAAGAAGGTATTCTCAGAAAGGTAGCATCTAAGCTACTTGAAGAGTTAGGGCAAAAAGTTGGTATATAGAGCTCAGGAAGGCCATACAAAGCTACGAGCAAAACAACTCATGTAGATCTTCAGAACGGCCCTTTCAATAGTGGCTTGGATTCTAGCAACTCTTAGGAAGGGAACTGTCTACAATCTTGTTTTGGAGAGCAACCCATTATTCACTCCCTAGAAGTACAATTAGGTATCCAGACATTCGTTACTCTAGGTAAGTAAACATTTTTCTTATAGTCATAAACTCAAGCAGCAGAGGAATGATATTCTAAACACCAGGCAGCTCTGATACTCAATAGCTTCTGCAGGAAGACAAGACCTGTGATCTTTCACAATTCCAGCTGTTCCAAACCACAAAAGCACCTGCAGGCCACCTTTGCTATAGATGACCTTGGTTACCTCTATGGGCCCCAACCTCTATCCCTGTGTTGAATATTTCCAACATGCTGTGTGTTTGTTTGGCATTAGAGCACCAAGTATGGCTTTTGGAAAGTGTTTGATTTGAGCTACCTTAGTTGGACAATGAACAAATGTTTTCCTTCTCACTGAGAGAATAGAGGCACCCAGCTTCTGTCAATACATCTTCCACTTGTCTCTGTCTCCGATCACTCTGCCTTCCCTCTAGATACTGTAATGAAAAGTCCATGTGCCTGGATAAAGCCCACCCCTCCCTTTGTACACACAACCTATCATTTTCACTGCTGAAGGCCATCAATTCAGTAACTTTTCCTTCTTCTCTGTTATTTTTTCCTGCTCTAATAGGTCTCATGATTGTTTCTACCATTTACTTAAAAATGATTTCCCCTTGATTCTTTCATCAACCTCCAATGAACAAAGCCTTTTATTCTATTTATAGAACTCCTGGTGTGATCTATCTTCAGTCACCAATTGCTCCTGTCCCATTCTGTCTTAGACCCATTTTGACCCAGCTTTTATCCTCTTATTCCAACTAATCTGTCTCATAAAGTGATCAATGACCTGCATGTTGCTCAACCTTACAGTGATCTTACCTGACATATGGGTAGCTCTGAACAATGCTGTAAAGTCCCTTCTCCTTGAAAACATTTCATCGCTTAATTTCTGTGACTTCACACTCTCATTGTTTCTCACCTATGCCCTAGTCATTTATTCTAAGATTCTGTTGCTGTTTCCTCACTATCTTCTTGGCATCGGAAATTAGAAGTGCCCCAGAGTTCAGGTCTTGGCTTTTGCCATTATTTTATCCAAATCCATTCTTTGGTGGGTCTCAACCTTATGGCCTTAAATAGTTCAAAACTACATACAAGCATGCAGAGAAGACCTCAAAATTTATCTCTTCAGCCTGAACCTCCCTCTGCTCATCTCACTATTTGACAGCCTGCTTACTTTTTAATGTGGATGAATGATAGGTGCTTTAGGGTCCCAAAATGAACCGTGATCTTTATTTTTCATGTGCTCTTCATAGAGTCTTTTCCATCTCGGAAAACTGGAATTCTTTTTTTATCCAGTTGATTGAACCACACTCCTTGCCATTCTCTCCTATTCTGCAAATCTGATTGTCAGCAAACCTGACAGACTCAACTATGAAATATTTTCAGAATCTAATCAATTCAGTGACTATTATCACATCTGCTGCTAAAACCCTTTTCTAAGCCACCATTGTCTATCACCTGTCTATTGCATGATGGCTTCTTAGCTTGTCTCCACACCCCCACCAGTCCATGTTCAGTAAGTTAGCCAGAGTGATCCAGTAAAAAGTAGAAGCAGACCGTAGCACACTTTTTCTGGAAATTCTCCAGTGGACATTCACCTTATTCCAACTTAAAAGATAACATGTTTTACTGACCCCGAACAATCTGTGCTCACATTTTTGGTATTCTCCTCACTCACTTTGCTCAGTTACCTAAACCCTCTTTCTGCTATTCAAACATGCCAGGTAAATTCCACCACAGCCTCTGCAGCTGATTGTTTCCTCTGGTTTTCTTCAGCTATCTTCAGGGATGTCTCACTCACTTCCTTTAATTAATTTACTCAATTGTTCAATTTACTCAATTTACTCAACTCAAGAGGTTGTTTTGTAAGGTCTTCCTTCTTGGATATTCTTCTAAAATTTTCACCACTATTCCTATCATCATTCTCTCTAATCCCCTTTCTCGCTTTATTATCTTCTCCTATGTAGTTATGTTTATCTAAAACTTTACATAGTTTATAGTTTATCAACCCTTTGTCTATAGCATATAAACTCTATGAAGTTGAAGATTTTAGTCTGATCTCTGCCTTTATTGATTGCATTATTGTTACCAGTCAATTGTCCTTTTTCTGAATCTACACTCTTTGCAGTTTATCCCAGGAAAGGCCAATTATACTTCTATGCTTCCTTGTTGTTGGACTTGGTCATGAGACTTCCTTTGGTCAATGGAAGGTAGGTAGGTGTGATAGTGAGGCAGTCCCAAGCCTAGACTTTACAAAGCATTGTATGTTTTCACTCACTACTTTTATACTTCTGCCATTGTTATGAGAAGTATGTGTCATGTAGCCAGTGGTCCCAGGAGAAGAGGAGCTATATGTCACAGACTCATACAACCTGTACAACCTATTGGTTCAAGTCTTGATCAGCTGAATCCAACCTATCCCAGATCAACCAGATTCCAACCACCTGACACATACATAATAGAGAAATAAATATATATTATATATGTCACTGAAATTCTATGATTGTTTTACACCAATAACAGACTATTGTATTGTTATGTTCATAGATCCTGCCACATAGTAAGTACCCAATAAGTAATTGATGAATAAATGACCATGTAAAAGAAGTATAAATTATTTTATCTGTGAGAGTCTTTAGTGCTTGCCAAATATTATGCCTTGCATCTTCTAGCAGAGAACATAGGGACATTTGACTGCTTCTGACCAAAGAATTATGAACTAAACTGACATTGTGTCACTTTTAGGCTAGATACATAATTGCAAGACATTCTAAAGCTCTATTTTCCCCTTTGGCATAGTGAAAAGCAATGTGTGCCAGGATGATTGCTATCACGTGTAATAGAAATGAGCAGAGCCTCTAACTTATCTGCAATAGATGTATAACATGTATGAAAAACAAACTGTTAGTGTTTTAAAGCACCAAGATTTGGGATTCTGTTTTTACTATAAAATAACCTAACCTGTGTCTTACCTCTTTTGCATACAAAATCATATGCAAAGAAGACATTTAGAGTCATCCTAAATGATTTGAAGTGGTTTGAAGTGTTGTCTTTATATTCTTATTTTATATCCTTGTTTTAGAGAGTACATTTCTAATGTAAGTTTTTACTCTAAAAGAACTTGGGTTCAAATCTGCAAATAGCCACATATTACATTTGTGACATTGGATAAATCATTAATCCACTATGATCCCATTTTCTTATTTATTCAATAGTCCTAATAATATCCATCTCAGAGGAAGTTGTTTTATTGCATTCATATAACTCATATTTTGAGCTAAAAGAGTTGGATATCCAAGAAAGGGCAAATCATAAATGCATACTGCTCTGTTACCAGGCCCTGCATGTGGCAGGAGAGCCTCAGAATGAGGGTATGAGAGGGATGAAAAAGAGAAATGGTGTCTGGAAGGGAAGTGGAAAGACACCATGCATGAGTCAGAAGCAACTATCTGAGCCAGGTAAATCATAATTTGGAACCTAGTTGCAAGGCAAACTTCAATCTCAGTACTGAACTCTCTGTCCCATTCAGCTACCCTCTGTCACCTCTCCGCAAAAGTGTCTGCTTCTTGTTTGAGAATATCTGACCCATTAAACATAAGTTTGCTGTCCTGGATAGCACATGGCCTTAGAAAAGTTGATTTCTGGTGAACTTCTAGTACTATAGATCTTTTCAAGCCATTGTAACTTCTTGCAACCCTCTTTCACTGAGGTCATTTCAATCTTCAGTTATTGATTCTGTGATTATTTAAACACCAATAATCTCCCTCATTAAATTTCCACAAGGACAAATTAATATTGCATACCCAGTGCATAGCACACTGTCTGACAGGTAGTATGAACTCAATAAACAATTGGTAAATGAATGAATAAATGAGTGGCGGGTCTCAAATCTCTACTGTGTCACTCCCCTAATTCACCACAGAAGTTGGTTTAATAAAGTTTGATGGACCTAAGTACTTAGAACAGCAAATGACCCCAATAAAATGAATTTGCTTCAAACATAAACCAACTGTTTCTAGTAAGGAAGGTTCACATTTTAAAATAGAACCTATGAAGGGAAGTCTATTCAAGCCCAATGAAAGGTGATACAATGGTAAGGTTTCTGACTAGAGGTTATTTAATGGAAAGGGGATAGAAAAGCATTTTGAAATGCATTACCATGCTGGTCTTCAGATTATACCGTCTGTGTAATTGTTTACTTAAAAGGTGGACCAGGGGGAAGAGAATAGAGATTCAAAGAAGCAAGTGAAAAAAAACCCAGATAATTTCATCTAAATGAGATATGTTTTATTCATTCCACCTTCATTAAAAGTGAGTAATAGACAGAAAACTGTACTTGAAAAATAATTAAATAAAAAAATTGGAAAAAAAAAGTGAGGAACCTTAAATCAAGTGTGTGCTAGAAATTATATTAACTGCCCTTTGAAATGGAAATGCTGGGGTGCATGAAGAATAATGATAAAAGTGGGTCATAAAGAGTCCTTGATGCATTCTGATGGAACCAAAGGTTTCAGATCATGCTTCTCATGTCACTTTATTTAGAAATACTTTACCATAACGTGACAAATCAAAATAACTTAGGCAGAAATACTTTTTTCTTTAGTAAGAATGAGCTGTAAAAAATTATGTGTTTGAGTTTAAAACTGAAATCATGAGACTCAAGAAGTAATTCCTCTTCATCAATGCTAACTCTGAAGAGTAAAAGAGTAACGAGTCTGTAAAGAGTGTGGGTTTTCATCTGAATGTTGGGATGCTAAACCAAATTATACAAATACTTGGTTTCGACTGGAAATCAACTCATTTAGCACTGTGTCAGTGCTCCGAAAACTGCATGTTTCTTATTTTACACAGATGATCTGCTCAATTTGCCTTTAATTTGCCGTATAAGTAGTGTGACCTCATTTCGTGGAGATGAAGACAACCTCAGACTCATTCAGTACAATAATTATGGATTACAGAGGGATAACATAATGAGAAGATCCTGTTTGCATAAATTGCTGTTTGAATGTTGTATGCCAGCGTTGGCTTTATCGGAGTTTGACACATCTGCCAGACTCAGCTGTGGCTCCAATGGGAAACACAAATTTAATGTGAGTGCTGAAAATGTTGAGGCCTCTAAGATTTATAGGGATGGCATCTCAGCTGATTGTAAAAAGTTATCTTTCTGTGTAATGGCATTACCATGGGCTGCCAGCTTGCTAAGCATTTATGAGGATTATTTCAATTCAGACTTCAGACAACCTTGTGGTGTCAGTGTTATTAATATTATTCTCATTTGACAGATAAAGAAAGTAACTTGTGCAAAACCATGCAGCTGGACTGTGGGAGAACTAAACCCTAGACCTGAATACAGAGTTCAAATCCATATTATCTTACTTCTTCTCTCTCTTTAATTATCTCTTTCACTTGTGTGCTTATCCATCTATTTCTTCATTTCTTGCCCTCTTCATCTCACTCCCCACCTGTTCTTCTCACCATGTTCTTTCTCTGTCTTTCTCTTCATCTTCATGTACCTCTTTATCTCTGTGTATTCTCTCTATTTGTGTCCTTGACACTATCTTGGTCCATATGAGTTAGTATCTTATTTCATGTCTCTGTCTTTCTTTTCCTTTCTTTCCCTTACTCTTTTAAGCTCTCTATTCATATAAGTATTTATGTATGAATTACCCATTTATATTTATATATATAAATATATTTGTCTTTATTTTCCATCCTTTCTTCCTTCAATTCATCTTTCTAGCCACCCATTCACTTATGCTCTCTATACCTCCAAATCATTTTCTGAATATGTCATATAATTTCTAATTTTCCCTCTGAGTTTTTCTCCCTGTCTCTGTTTCCTCTTTCTCACATGCTCTCTCCATGAATCCATCCCCAAACCTCTCTCCTCCCTCTCCATTTAAAGTTGGTGTTCACCCAGGTATTTTAGACATGTTCTTGTATGTCTAGGATGTACCTTTTGTCTCATTCAAGGTCAGAAATTGTGTTCCCATGTATCGAAGATATATGCCTTATTAAGGCAATAAAACATCTATATATGGCTCAACCAGCAGTCAACCCTATTGCTACTTATGAAGAATAAAGTATTCAAAGAAAATTAGTCATGGGTGACTCATATTTCTACACATTTTATGAGTGAGGCCCTAACTGCCTTTGTTCTGGATTACCTTTTCAAGAGTGTTTGGATACTGAGCAGCCTTAAAAGACACATAGATTATCTCCATCTGAAGCTGAGGACAGATTTGCCTGTATTGTTATAAGATAGATAAGATAGTTCTGGAGGACAGGGTAAGCATGCTAACTATTCATAAAAATAATATAATGTCACCTGTGATTAAAGGGAGGGCATACCTGCCCAATATGCAATTTGGGTTTCTGAAGCTTAAGGTTCTTCTGAAATGCCACCTAGTGCCCAAACAGACATCTACTTGGGATGATCCATGTAGCTCCTTTTGGATTTGAGAGTAAGGAAAACTGACAACATATGCCCATGCTCTTGCTGCTTATTGTGTTTGAGTAATCGGACCTCTGTGTCTGACACTGGAATTTCCTATATTCTGCAGACATCCGTGAAAGTGTGGTAGACTAACTTAGCTTGCAAGTGGGTAAAATCTCAGCCACTTCAAAGCCTTACCTCAGGCTGCCTCAGGTTCTACTTCTGAGGGAAATACAAGCTAATCCAATGGTAGAGCAAAAAGATCAATGCCTCTGGAACCAGGCAGACCTGAGTATGTACTTTCTACCTGGAAGATCTTCAACAAGTTTCTTAACCTCTGTGAGCATCTGCTTCTTCATTTGCAAGATGGAGAAAATAATACTTATCTGCTACAGGTGGAGGATATTGATTATAGAAAAAAATCACACAGTTCTTAATGTATAGTTTTTAATAGCATCAGTGTTCAACAAATAGCAGTAATTATTGTTATTATAGCCTGAGGGAATCCCAGGGGCACCCTGGACATGTGAGGCGGCAGAGATGATGTTTTGACTTCAGTGATTATCTGGGGACCACTAACCTGTAGGACTTTACCACTTTAAGGACACAAAACCATACACATCATTTATAAATCACTGTTCATAGAAATGGTTGCATCATAAATAGCTTTTGTAGTCAATAAAATTATTTATGTATTTGTGCAAAATTATACATTTGAGGAATTAAGCTGTGTCATTACATTTCTTCTCTTCTCCTTAATTCTTTCTACCCTTCCTTCCTACCTCTTCCGGTCAGCTTGTCACTGTGCATTTGTGGCCTCAGGAAAGAAGAAATTTAGAAGTTTAAAAATATTCAATTCTTCTCTTTTATTTTATTGCTTCAGTTTCATAAACCTAGAGCAGAGGCCATAGCTTTTGAAGAAAGTCTTCACTCCTTTTTAAATAATAAGAAATTCTCAGAACATAAAGAAACTTACAGAATGGGAATTCAGATGGAAAGGATGGCAAACCCACACAGGTAAGAACGAATCCAGAGATGACTCAGCCTCAACCTGAGTGCAACTCAAGGACACCACTCTCATGCCTCCCTAGAGACCATGTAGGACACAGCACTTCAGTAAGCACTGGGTGTTCCCTTTGATGGAGAAATATGTTAGTTGTTCTTCCTGTTGTCATCCACCAAGAGCTTTCCTTTGTTAGCAGTTAGAGTTGAAAATGGGCTTCTGAAACTTTGCTGTGAAACATTCCTTTTTCAGAATTCCAAGACACCAAGACACCTAGAAGACCCTAAATAAGGAATGGGCCCAATGTGGAGGTGGGAGAGGGTTACATCTATGTTATGAGTCTCAGAGTAGATGTCTAGCCCCAGCCAAGAACAGTGGTAAGTCAACCCCTATGCCACATGACTTATTCATCAAAACATATAACATGTTGAAGGGGTTCAGAATATGCCACTCCAAAATATGCTGTTCGGGCATATTGACTATTTTGAGTTAACAGAATTTGTAAAACAGCAAATACAAGGAATATACTGACCATTTTCCTTTTTCTTAAAAGCAGGAGATGAAATTTCCATGTGCAAGATGGACATCCTATACCAGAAGTCCAATCTCATCTCATCAAGAATGAGTTCAAACTGAGAGAATTCTGTATATGCAGATTTTGTTAAAATCTTTATCTTACTTCAGCCTCCCCACGAAGTTTAGTTACTTGTCCACATGGTCTCTTCTCTCTTTAACCCAATACAAAGGCATATACGTTTCACAATGTTTTTGTATCTTCATTCCTAATAAAGGCTTCAGTTTATGTAAAACCTGTATTACATAAAATGTGTGCTTTCTACTGTTGATCTATCTTATGTCAACATATTTCTCAGGTTTAGCTGAAATAAAAACAGTAAAGGTAAAATTTTGCCTTCCCTAAAATCCCTTACAAGTTCATCTGGTTTATAGTAAGCACACTCTGTAGCTTCTGAGAATGCTGGAGAGTTAAGGTCCACATACTTGTGGATCCCAGTCCCAGAAAAAGCTATTTCTATAAGACATGAGTCATGAACTTATCTTCAAGTACACCCTTGCACATCACCCGAATTTGTCGTTTCTGGAAGATCCCTACCTAACAGTCATTAATGAATTAGACAAACAGATGTCTTGGAACACACAAGCTGAGAGGCATGTCTGGCTGAAAGTAGTCACCAACCATGGCTGAGTAGTAAGATCTCTCAGATTCTTACACTCGGCAAGTAATGCGGCCTTTACATAGAAGGTAGGGTAAACACTGATGGCAGCAACCTTTTCCTTCACAAATCCAGTCAGGACTAATGCCTTCTAACTACATAAATGGCCCCTTTCCAGGAAAGAGGTGTTATACAGGGAAGGACATTGTATATCTCAATAATATTGAAAACTTATATTTTCTCTGCCCTACTACCTGACCCCCAATTCAAGCAAGACATTTTTGTAGTATAACTCTGTTTCAATGTACCAGTTGACAGTGACCATATTAGTTATTAATATGGTCATTTTGAGACCATTAATATTGTCTCAAAACCTAGTAGATTCAAACAATAAATGTTATCTTACAGTTCCTGGGAGTCAGGAATCTAGGTGTAACTTAGTTAGGTGCCACGGGCTCAGTATCTCACGAGGCTGTAGCCCAGTTTTCAGCTGGGCTGTATCTCACCTGGAGACTCCTTAACCTCATGTGCCTCTACACAGGGCTCAGCACAGGATCTGGCAGCAGGGCCAAATTGCTGTGAATGCTCCCACAGGTTGCCCTGCATTTGCCTCCCACAGGTTGTGCTCTGCATTTGCCTGTGGATGAGTCATCAGCAATCCATGGGTCAGTACCAGTAGCATGCACAGGCCAGTGTGAGAAGCCTTGACTGATTATCTTCCTTCTTCCACGTGTCTTTGTCCCCCAAGCCTTTCCCTCAAAGGGGATGTTCTCCCAGGAACATCAACTCAGGCAAGAAGGAGTCCTGAAAGTTCTTACCCCTCCAAATCATATTTTTAGGGGTTTTTTTTGTGTGTGCTCATGTATGTGTGTGTCCACTCTGGATCTTTGTCCCCTACACATGTGCAAATTCAAATCTCTCTACTCACCAAGTTTGCCCTTTCGCTGAAGCTATTGATTTGGTGAACAGAATTCTTATTATCTTAATGATCAGTGAGAAACCACATCTTCCCTCCTTTTTCCCCTATTCTCATTTGGTGGTCAAGACCCAGTGATTAAGTTCTGCCATACTTTCTTGCCCCCTCTTTTTTATTTCTAGACCCATAAATACACTCTTAGTTCGAGCCCAGATCATCTCCCGACTAAATTATTTCAGTGTCCTCTAAATTGCCTTCCTGTCTCCTGTTTTCCTCATTACCCAACTTACTATATATAATGAGTTCAAAAAATATTTATAAACCAGGCTTTATCAACTGTTTCACACTTTTAAATGGACTTTTCAGTATTTACACAGGGCCCAAGGCATAAAAATGTGTGGTCCTTGGGTACACATCAAAGCTCTCTATAATGAACAATGGTGGTGTCTTTTCTACAAGTTTTGGTACCCCAGAAGTATGTCTGGAGTAGTAGAGAGTTAACACCCTCAGGAATAATCCCACCCAGTAAGGGAAAAGAGTTGGTGGATAAATACTCTGGCCTTCTAACTCCTCAGTAAGATAATTCTCAGATGATGCCCAGCAGGATAAAGCCCACAGTGGTAACCTGTGCCCTGCCAAGCCAAACTAGAGCCTTAGACAAAAGAATTATGTAATGATTATTATAGTATAATTTAAAGTCAGGGTTTGATATCTTCTGCTTTGTGGGTTTTTTTTAGTTTAATTTAATTTTGTTTTTCCCTCAGGATTGCTTAGGCTATTTGGCATCTTTTGTAGTTCCATACAAATTTAATGATTTTTTCTTCTATTTCTTTGAGGAATCTTGTTAGGATTTTGACAGGGATTGCATTAAATTTGTATCTTGCTTTGGCTGATAATGGCCATTTTAACTATGTTGGTTCTTCCAATCCATGAACATGGAGAGTAATCTTCAATTGCTTTCATTTGTCTTGAGTTTTCAGTGTATAGGTTTTACACATCCATTGTTAAATTTATTCCTAGGTATTTTTTGTTGTTGTAAATGCAAAGAGAATTTTTCTCATTTCTTCTGAGTGTAAAGGGTTTTTGCACATTGATTTTGTATCCTTCAACTTTATTTCTTTACTGTTTCTAATAGTTTATTGGTGGAGTCTTTGGTGTTTCCTACATAAAGAATCATGTTTTCCTCAAAATGGGACAATTTTTCTTCTTCATTCCCAATATGGATGTTTTACTTCTTTCTTTTACTTGATTGTTCTGGCTAGGACTTCCAGTACTCTGTTAGAATGGCTGCTATCAACTGTGGGGGCAACTTTTCCCACAAGTCCCCCCATCTGCCACAGATGAAAGTGAACAAGACTGAGACATGATCTTCTGGGGTAAGAGAGGTGGCCATTCCCTCAAAAGGGAAAGGCCATGAGCAGTGGCCAGTTTCTCAGGGGAAAAAGGCATTGAGCCCCTTCCTCCAAGGCCTTTTATGGGGTTGTAATACCCAGGAATATAGGGCAGCAAGGATAAAACAGAAGATAACATTTCAAAGAAATCTGACGGCTTAGTCTGAGTCAGTGTCTGTCAGGAAAGGGGGTTGAAGAAAGTTTGGGAGACGTACTCATTTCCTGCTTGAACCCTTAACATATGAATGAAAGCACTCTTAGCAGAGCAGATTTCACAGGCTTTTCAGAAATTCTTTGTGATGCCAGATTTTTCCCCCACTGGGATTCCCTCTGACAAGGCAAGGAGCTGCACCCCTCCCAATCAGGTATTCAGGTTTAAGGGGATTAGAGCCAGGAAGTGCTTCTCCCAGAGGACATGGGGACTCGGGCTATGTCACATAGCTGGGGAGGGACAGGTCTATTTCTCGCTCTTTGTTGCAGCCCCCCAGAAGTCCTTCCATGATGGCCTCCCAAGTGGTTGAATCTGGCTTAGGTTGCTCCCCACTGTGAGGAGACTTACCCATCATGGATTTCCAACTCAAGCTTGGAGGAAGGGAGAGGAAACTGGGGCAGTGTTTGCTACGAGACAAGATCTGTCTCCTGTGGCTCACATTCCGGAGCTCACTCACAGCCTTAGCCACAGGGAACAAGGGGCAGTGTTAGGGTTACAATTCCTGAAACCAGGCAGAGAGGTCCACAACAATCAACAACCTGAGAAATAACAAGTATTGGAGAGGTTGTGAAGAAAAAGGAACCCTCTTATGCTGCTGGTGGGGATGTAAACTGGTACAGTTACTATAAAAAACAGTAAGAGGTCCCTTAAAAAATAAAAATAGAGCTACCATATGACCTAGCAATCCCTCTTCTGGGCAACTACCAGAAAAAAATTTAAAAGGTTGTTCATATAGTTATATGTAGCCCTCTGTTCATTACAGTGCTATTTGTAGTAGCCAAGACATTGAAAAAACTGAAGTTTCTTCCCATAGATGATTGAATAAATGAAATGTGGTATGTATATATATAAGGAATACTACTCAGCCATAGAAAAGATAAATATTGTCATTTTCCAACGTAGATTGATGTTGAGAATATCATACTGAGCAGAATAAGCCAGACAGCAAAGGACAAAAACCATATGATTTTGCTCCCATGTGCACAATAACATAAAGTAACAAATAAATGAACAAAACAAACAGACACAAAATTCATTGACATGGACAGCAATATTGTGGACAACAATACCAGGGGAGAAGGAAGTAGAGGATGGTAGAAGAGAGTAAGGGAGTCATACATGTGGTGACAAAAGGAGGCTAAACTTTGGGTAATGAACAAACAATGCAATATACAGATGATGCCTTGTAATATTGTACACTTGAAACATAATCTTATTAATTAATATCATCCCAATAAATGTATTAAAAATATGTATGCTCCTATATAACATTTATATATTTTTTAACTTTTTAAAAATCTTCACCTGAGGATATGTTTATTGGTTTTAGAGAGAGAAAAAGAGGGGGGCAGAGAGGGAGAGAGAGAGATGTGAGAGGAAACATTGACCTCCTGAACTCCCACTGACTGGTGATGGAACCCACATCCTTGGTATGTGCTGTGACGGGGATCACAGCCACAACCTTTCTGTGTATGGGACAGTGCTCCAACCAATTGAGCCACCTGGCCAGGGCCTTGTTTTGTATTTTTTTATGGTTAATTGTTTTAATGAAATATTATTGATGTGTTTATTTTATTTTTATTTTTTATATTTTATTTTTATTAAAATTATGTAGAATTATGAGGAAATATGGTATTGATATAAATAAAATGTTTACACTAAAAATAATGGTGTGAGTTTTAACACACCTACTTTATGATTTTTCAATATTTTTCAGTTTCTTTAGTGTTTTGCACAAAATACGCTATTTTAGAAAACACATAATTTTTAAAATTTTATACACTTTTTCTTTTCCTCAGGCTCCAATATGGCTAAACACAGCACTGTCAGATCATGTCTTTATCTAAATTTGGACAATTTTGTATCATAAATTTTTGCGTTAATTTTGATATTCTAAAAATATTTCATTAAAATGTTGTGTATTTGGACTACTGAGTGTTTGGCACCCCTTAAATTCTGCATCCTAGGTCAGTGCTTCCCCTACTTTACCTTACTCCTGGCCCTGAGGGTAACTTGTTTCTTTATTTATTCATACTTTTTCATTAACTTTCCTAATTTCCCCGGTTCATTTTCTACTCCCTTGACTCTACTTCTTGGGATTCCTTTCCAAATAGACTACCCAAATTCTTTATTTTAGGAACTGCTATAAGAGGAATCCAAATTAAGATGCCCTCTGTGGTCTAGCAACAACTGACTATCAGAAACACTTCTATCTCTATTCTTCAAACCTATGCTTAGCCAATTTAGGGTGTCTCCTATTCCTACTTTATTTAACTATAATAAAATACGTGAAATCCTTTTATTTGAAAATATATAATCATAAATGATTGTTATTAGCTCCTTGCTCATCTATAAAACTCCTTCTCCTTAGATTTCTTTTATTCTATATTTACTAGATGAAATATGTCATGCCACTCTCCTCATAAAAGCATTATTCCCACATATTTTCATTCATATTTATTTGTTTTTTGACTCCATATCTTATTGGCAACCGTATGGTAGGCTCTATCTCATGTACCTTATATATCCTGGGTATTTTAATACTCTTATCACTTCTATTAGACTATCAATCTGAAAAAAAATGGGGAAATGGGGATTACAACAACTTCATCCTGCCTTGCAATGGGCAATTGCACATTAAATGCCTAGTGAGTTAAATTAAATGAAGAATTTAATAAATGTAGAACAAAATGCATTCCACAACAGAGCCTTCGGTTTGGTGAACTGAGCAGGTGGAGATATACACAAATATATTCAAAACAGAGCCATCAGGGAACACAATGTACCAGATCAGTTGGCTTGATCTGCTGCCTGGATAGGTTTAGAAACCTGCCCACCCAACAAGCTGGAGGTAGATTTGGCAAACCAGAGTACACAGAAATTCTTGGCCTCCCCCAACTGCTAAAGGTTCTCCATTAAAGGTTGTGCTGTTGCTGTTACCAAACTCTCCTTGATGGTGTTGCTTGCCTAGATACACATCAGGTAACGAATATCCCTAGCAGGTGTCCTCAATTAGGTCCAAAAATGGTGCAAGAGAAAAAATAGCTGGCATGTCATCTACTCTGATCCTGATGATAGGGTTGATTTAAACCCTGGCAAGCTTTTAAAAAAACCACCTGGCGGCAGATCTCATCACACCCACACATGTAATTCAGTTAGCAATTCATATGACTTTTATAAATATCCAGGTTCTCCGATCTGTTCTATCTATGGACAGCTGAGTTTTCCCTGGCCATGATTCAGCTGTTCATGCCATCTTTCCCCCCACCATGCCAATAATTCAGAGGATACAGTGTCCAAAAAAATCATCTATAATTCTACCCTTTCTCTGCCATCAAAGTTACATATCAACTTCTCTAATATAATATAATTTATCATAGGGTAGAACTGAGAAGAAACCTAAACCACAGAGTAATGATTAAGCAAATTATTGCACTTCCGCAAGATTATATAGAGAAAAAATAAAAACAACAGTGATATATTACCTATAATATTACTCATTATAATAATTTGGATTATGCAAACATGAATGATTGTTTCCTTTTATTCATAATCCATTTTAATGCATTTATGAATATTATTCTTTTAGTAACTATAGGAAATAATTATACATCACACATATTTTTAAAGAATTAACTTTGAGGACATACTTAATTGGAAAAAAAATCATTAACAAATAGGCATTTGGGGAAGAGGATTTCTAGTCTTATTCTTTGCTTTAACAAAGATGTTTAAAAATTCTGAAGATGGATGGTATTGATCTGTTTGTTTTTGTGTGTACATGTGTATATACAACACCTAGTTTTAATGTTTACAGATGTTTAACAACTGGCTCCAATAAGTACCCCAATTTGTAGCATTTGCTGATTTCCATGGTGTAAATATTCCCACTGTAGCCAAGGGTGGGGCAGAGAGGCACATGATTGATCTCACAAGGCTGTATGTAGGAGAGAAGCCAGCCTCGATGAACTGCTGGATTTCACCTTCCTGCTGTGTACCTCCTTGAGCCAATGGCTTCTAAAAAACAATTATCTGTGGTCAATTTGAACTCCTCTCCAAAAATCATAGCTCCCTAACAAGTCAAACCCACCAAAACACAAGATTGAAGGAGCAGATGCACACTGCCTTTGCCCATCTGTTCATTCTCTTCGAGTCTCTCTTCAGTGTTCTGGAGGCTTATTAGGTTATAAAGTCCAAACATCATCAGATAGGAAACATTGTGTGGGCTTTCTAAAGGGAAAGCACCTAGTTATAAAAAACATTAAATGTAAAATCAACTTGTGTAAAGAAAAGTAGTGAGAATAGATTGGGATTTATAAGTAAACATGGGAAAAATCATTGGGAAATTGATCAAGGAAGTGCAGGTCTGATAGGGACCTTGGTAAATATCTAAGCTAATATCTAAACTAACAGTTTAGATAGATAAGAGTGTATAGATAAGAAAATTGAGGCCCAGAAAATTTAAAAATTTTTAAAAGATTGTATTTATTTATTTTTAGAGAGGAAAGGGAGTAGAAAGAGAAGGAGAGAAACATGTGCAGTTGCCTCTCATGCATGCCGTACGGGGGACCTGGCCTGCAATATAGGCATTTGCCCTGACTGGGAATCAAACCAACAACCCTTTGCTTTGCAGGCTGTCACTCAATCCATTGAGCTACACCAGGCAGGGCAGAAAATTGAGGCCTAGAAAGTTTAGATGACTGATTCAAAGTCAGATTTCAAATCAATGTATTCTAATTCTAAGTGAATTGCTTTTACCATTAATTTGACACCATTTAAAAAATCATGCCAGTGCAAATTTTAGAGGATTATTATGATAAGATAGTTTAAGACAACAAAGACTCTAAAAATTTTTAGTATTTTGGCTAGTGGGTTTAGATAAGTAAATTGTTTTTTAAAAATATATGTTCAATAAATTTATATTCTAAATGGGAACTTTTTAAATACCTAACAGGAAAGCACTGGTGATTGTCAGTGAAGCTCTATCTTACATTTTTATGTTGCCTGATGCAAAATAGAAGCTAAGCTACTCCCATTCACCTCTTTCCATTTCATCAGAGTGAGTGTGTCCTACACATACACTGCAAGGAAGTCAAATTTGACTTTGCTGCTGATGTTAGTCCCTGAGGAATGAGATACAGAAATGACTTCCTCAAGAGAGCCCACAGCCTGATTTTGTTGTTACTGCCAGTAGGCGACATGTTTTCACAAAAGACTGTGTTTCTCAGGGAAAACACGAACACTTTGAAAACTCACAAAACTACCCAGTTAAAAATATAACAGTAGAACATGCTTGGAGGAAGAGAAAGAAGAAAAAACAGATGATAGACTTCCACCTGGGCCAAAGCAGCTCGTGAAGTAGTGGGAAGGAGGGATGGGGTGACACCACCTTCAATGCAGGTCACCAATGGTATGGCAATCTGGAAATCCCCTCTCTAAGAATATGACAGTGATGACGACTCTCATGAAATGTTGGATTTAACAGAATATGCAAGGAACCACCTCTGGTAGAATCATGTTTTGGGCCACAGTTCTGGACCTGTAGTAGAAAAAATACTAAGTAGCCACCCAGATTGTAGTGGGTGGGGTGACTGGTTGGTATGCAGGATTTTTGTTTCAGAAAGTTGGAAAACTCGCAGCAATTGCAGTGGTGGTGGCTTTCTTCACCTTCGGATTGCTAGTCACACTGACTATGTGCAGATCATCTGGAAAAATGTTAAAAGGTATATAGAAAGCAAAAAGACAAATTAAGAAATGAGCAAATAAAGGCAGCACGTGAGATTAACAACATAATTGAAGAGGCAACAGAATTTGTCAAACAGAATGTTGTGATACCCAGTGGGTTTGTGGGAGGCATTTTGTTACGCCTTGCATCTTAGGATATGAGTGCTCTACCACATTGGAGTCACCTGTGAGCAAACAAGTGGTGGTGACAAGGTGGTCTCTCAACATTACAGGCCACCAGAGTCTCCAGGGCAGCAAGAAACAACTAGCTGGACAACATGAAACTCACAGGTTAGCATGTTGCCTTCTGAAGTTTGGCAAATTAGTATCTGCTACAAAATGACTTGTATGTGTACAAAATATTCCTGAGCAAAAATGTCTTTCATTTATTTAAATCAGATGTTCTTTGCTGTGCTTTATAGTGCCAATAAACAAAACTGTATAATTGCTGCAACATTAGGGTTGACTTTTTTAAAAGATATGTTTCCAATACACTGAAGAACTCTAATACCCTTTTGTGAAAAAATTCAGAAATACTAGAATTATTAAATATATTAAACAGACTTAATAATAAAAAATACAATAGTAACAAGCCAAATTTGTATCTATGCCTATATTTTCACCATAACATTTGCTAATTTTATAAGCATGTCTTGGTGTATACAAACCAATACACTTACATCAGACACACTATACTGGTCCCCTGATTTGTTCACGTAACTTGGGATAGGGCTTCAACTGAGCATTTCTCATTAGTAGCATGCATGTATCTGTTAATGTTGTGTCACTTGCTAGAATGATGATTCAGTCTCAGGATGAAAATTAGTAACTCTTACTACAATACAAATATTTTAAAAGAAAATAACTATTTTGACAATTAAAACATTGACATAACCAACCTATTGTTTATGCTCCATAAATTTTGCAAAAATCTAAAAAGCATAATCTTCTGGCTGCAATGCAAATCGGAAAGCTTCTAATAGTCACTAAATTTATTTGGGGTTACTTTAGAGATAGGTTAGAAAGTATCTGATAGGCAGAGAATAATATTTGGGGGAAACAGTAGCATTATTACTCCAGAAGCTCTTACTTTGGTGGTTGGCATTTTTCCTGTAATCAAGGTGTGAAATTATAGAAAATCTAGTCAGGTGCTATCCACATTCATATGATGATTTATAAAATTTGGACTTCAGCATCATACTAATAGAGTTCTTCGAAATATCTCATGAGTATTAATTTATGTATTTATTTGCTTCTAGATCTGCAAGGTAACTTGGAGAGAACCAGCTGGCCATTTGCTACTCAGAGTGTAGTCTGGGACTCACAGCATGGGTACCACCTCGGAGACTTAGAAGTGCTGGATCCTAGATCTACTGAATCAGTCAGTCTGCATTTTACCAACATCCCAAGGAATCTAAATGCACATTAAAGTTTAAGAAACACTATTCTAGGTCTTTTTCACACCCGAGGCAATAGAGGAATTTCCGAGTTCTCATAGCTAGTTAATTGATGATCAAAATTCAAACCTAGGGTTGTTAACTCCAGAACTGTATCTTTTTCTGGCTCTCCTTAATTTTTTGACAAATTTTTAGGGAAAATGAACAATGCTTCCCATACAACTCCTTAATATTAATCTGGTTGCTATCAATGTCCATCATTGCCAATGATGGGTTTGACTGGATCTACTCTCTGCAGTGATTAAGTTTTGATATCCTTTTATGTTAACAGAGTCTCAATTTTGACATGGGTACAATGGTTGGCAAAGTCAAGAGAAATGTTTTTGAATTTGTTGGCAAAGATCAATCTACTTGGGACTGAACAAGAATCTTTGGAATATTTGTCCATTTACTAGAAAATTAGAGAAGCTTATCCTCCCTCCCTCACTTGGTTCCAATCAGAAAGAAGCAGAAATAGGCCTTGAAATAACTTATATTTTCCTGGAACCAACCATGCAAATGGAACTTCATTTAAAAAAAGATAGCTGTATACAAATCAACAGAGGGAAAATGCCTCAACTGATAACTTTCTGAAAACAGGAGACTCACTGCTGGTAACAGTGATTTGGACACAGATTATAGAATAAAATAGTTCATTTGCTGTCACCCTAAGAGAACTGAGTCGGAGAATATGGCTTGCTTTTCCATTGTCTTTTGTCAATGAAAAACAACAGCTATTACACAGCAGGAAAGGGGCAGGGAGGAGTCAGCACTGAAGCCATGTCATTACAGAGGCAACAATCCACTTCGTGTTTCAGTTGAAAGTTTGAAAACTAGCCCAATAGATTTTCAGTTGACTGTGATAACACAGAATTTTCCAGATCCTCATTTTCTAGTAAGATCCTTTTACAGTATTAAAATCAAAAGGGGTTATGAGAAGTCATTGCCATTTGACAGTTAAGGTTCGAAATACAACTTTCTCCAGATCATGTGAGGGTCGAAACTAGGATGAAGATCCTGTGTGTATGATTTTTTGTCCAGTGCTCTGACTTGGCTTTATACTCTCATTTTCCACCTAAAGGTTAAGCTACATTTCTCAAATGGAAGAAACCTTATTTTTTGTTTAACACACTCATGTTTCATAAAAACAGGGAGAAAATTCAGTATTTTGGGAAAATAACAAAAGGATATGGGTTAGCTTTGGAGGAATCTATTTTGTGAAATTAAAAATTTTGATGTCCTTTCATGTTAATGATACACAGATTTAGAGGTCTGGGTCAAGAATGAGGAAGGTCAAGAGAAATCTCTTTGCATTTGTTGGCAAAGAATAATGCATTTTGGAAGACTGGACAGGGGTCCTTGAAGTCTTTGGGGCTTAATTAATATCTCAGTTGTACACGTTGCTTTTGGTAGTGATCCTACTTCTGTTTCCTAACTTTAGGGAATGAGAATTTGGCCTCAAAGCTACAGCCAGCTGTGAAATTGAATGCTCTATTGGAGCATTTTAAATAGTACATTTGGTCCTTTGGAAGGAACTAAATGGATTCTACTTCTACAGATTTATATAATTTGCTCTTTACCCAAAATTCTACTTCTCCTGGTTGTCTCACTCCCAGTACCTCTGAATTGAGTCCTTCATTACTCACACTCCCTAAAATAAGTAAGGTAATCTGGGGTTGACTTCACACAAAGCTAGCAAAGCTTATTTTCTTTTAGATGCTAGTTGTATCTATCTCTTTTCCTTCCATAGCAACATATTGAAAAGTAAAAAATTCAGATAGTCTAGTCTTGCAAACTAGAAATGAAAAATATGGTCTAAGAAATAATTTTCAACCTTGACTGCACATTAGAATCATCTGGGAAACTTCAACTAATCCCCACGTCAGGCTGCTTCCCAGGTCAATTTCAACAGAACCAGTTCGGTGAGACCCAGGCCTTGGCATTCCCTAAGCAACTCATCACGTGAGTCCAATGTTTAGCTAGGGTTGAGAACAAGTGGTTTAAAATAGCCCTTATCAGAATTTGGTGAGAACTCGTATCTTCTAGACCCTTGTTAAATCACAGACTTCTGGGCCCCAATCACTGGTTAACAGACAACTTCCTCAATTCTTCTCAAATTGTGGCCTTCAGTCAGCACAAAGACATCATTGGAAATGCAGATCCTCAGGTACCACACGAAACTGAGTCACTGTGAGTGGAGCTCCTGAATCTTCAGGATTATTATTAGCTCTCTGAGTATTGTCAATGTTTACCAAAGTTGATCACCATTGTCCCAAAGAAGCTGGTAAGAACTCTGTAACAAGGATAACAGTAGAAAATAATATTTCAGACAATGGTAATATTCCAATCACTCATTAACTGCCTGATTTATTATTTGTAGCAGAAAACCCTGATAACAGTAGAAGGCCTGTTTAATCCATTTGTGAGCTGATTCCTCATTCCACCTTGTCCATCTGGATGAGTCTTCCTAATTCTCTCACAGACAATACCTATCAAAGCTGAGGTTACCTTGGATGAAGAGAACCCTTAATTGCTAAACCAACTTTCCATGAAAATTAATTCAATCATATGTTGGCCAAGGACCCAGATTTACGTTTTTCATCAAGATTGGAAGAGGGAAGTTTAATTTGAAGGCAAAGCCCATGTCATCTCTGGGAGAAGTATCCAGGATGAATATATAGGCAGGAAGTTTAGGATATTTGCTCCCGCTTTAATCAGAGATAATGTTCCTACTCAAGTCTCTAGTATGTTTCATGGGTCCCAGGCTGGACTCCAAACACATACAGAAGAAAGAGCTTCTACCTGGACCCAAAATTTAATCCCATCCTCCAGTTTATCTTCTTGCAACACATTTTCTTGGATATATCATCTGCATTCACCTTTCTTTGCCCCATTACCATATACCAGGTACTCTGAGGTTACCTGAGCCCCAGCATATTTTTTTCTATTCATCCATTGTCTTCCATTGGGTAAAAATTGTCTTAGAGCTGAAATAGAACATTAAAATTACTAACAGTTTCAGGGTTATTTTTCAGTAGTATATTTGACTGTGAGCAGGGCTACAAATGCTCTTGTGAACTAACTGGCCCCCTTTTAACCAGTGAAACTCCAAAAAAGGGATGTTTTGGATGCTTTGGCAATTGATACATAAGTCATGACTTCTGGTTTCTATAAATTTTAAGCTCAACTGCAAATGCTGTGACTATCACTTAAGAGCATAAGTCAAATATTTTTCCTTTAATTAAAATGCTATCTTACTTCACAATACAGAGTAAAAACAATCACGAGTGTTTCAAACACTAGATTGGCATCAGGGAAATACACTTGAAAACTAGGTTAAATATTTTTACTCTGAAATTTTGAGTGGTAGGACCAGGAATTTGCCTTTTTCTAACAAAAGAAAATAAGATAAACCTAAGAACAGTAGGGTGAAGTTAACCTAAGCCAGAACTCCCTAGAGAACAGAAAGCTTCTTATGCTGGATGTGGGTTGTGCATATTTTATTATTTCCCACTCATTTTGGCTTATAGAAGTGCAAGAGAAACAGCCTGCCCAGGATCAGGACAAATATGCCAATTAAATAATTACAAATAATGCTTAGACAATTGCTAGTCTCCAGCTAGGATTTTCCTCTTTGTTATGAACTTTAATACAACAGCTTCTTCTCCTAAAATTATATTTAAAAATTGGGTTCACTTTGTACAATGATGTAAGCACTTCTTAGGGAGGTTCTTTGTAACTGGGAAACTGAATGCTAATGTAGGGGTTGCTATAGTAAGCAATCTTTTCTATTGAGCAGGAGAAGAAATAGTTCTATGAATTCCTAAATCGGTAGCTGGGACTAAACAGGATATAACCTGTTATTTTAGCCCCTGATACAGGTTTGGAGCTAGACAATCATGGCTTGTCTATAAAATCCTAATATAATTATAGATGCTTCAAAATTTTGTGTTCACCTTTTGAAATTGATTGTTGATATTTTTTTCAAAGCTTTTACATAACTCTCTAACATTCGCTCAATAATTTTGTTTTTTAGCCAGATAAAGGCAGCTGAGAAAAAAATAACCTGTTGATTTTCAAAACTCTGAAAAGGAGTTTGCAGAATTAGAACCTAATTAATGAATGCTTGATGAGCTAGAAGCATTTAATGAACATAAAATAATAACAGTAAAATAGGTATGCATTAAAAACAGAATATGTTATAAACAAAGAGCTTTACTTTATTTCTTGAGAAACTATAACTCTCCAAATGATAAGTGTTCTTCCACTTCTCCTCTGGCTGTTTTCCATCTGGGGAAAAGGGGAACTTACCTTTGTGGGCCAATCAACAGGCTCCTTGCCCCTGAGCTTCCAGATGGATTCCTGTAATGGGAGGTACCATCCTGTAGATGGAAGGGAAGTGGGGTTTGACTCTCTCCTGCCAGAGTGCTGCAGCTTGGCTGAGATTCTTCACCTCTAGCTCCTGGGTGCTGGGTGCTGTCTCCACACTTTCACCCTTGGTGTAATAAATAACCACTCACTATTGCTGGCCAAAGGGGCTTCACTTTCTCTGTTGGTTCCCCTTAATCCTTACCATGATTTTATAAACATACTTCTTTACCTCTCCTCAAATTTCCTATTTGAGGGAGAATGTGATTCCTTCTGGAGTGCTAGTCCTTGAGAGTCTATTTTTCATTAGGATGAAAAACTTAGCATATTCAAAAGCATAATTATATTTCTATTTAAAAACATATTGTTAAACATATATTTTAGGATATAACTATGACAACTGGCTATTTCAATGTCAAATTAGCTACCTCTCTGTTGATATAATTTGTAAGGTCAAATGGATTTGCTCTTTCATATTTATATGAATCACTTGATTTATAATTTGTATTTTATTTTCATACTGTTTCCTGTACATTTTCCATGTCTGCTTCCCCCAAGTAGAAACTGTGAAGGAAGATTTTCAGATGGCTTTTGTATTCACCAAGGGGCAAAGACAGATAGGAATGAGCATAAAAACTCAACCTGCTGTTAAGGAAGGTGCTGTGATGAAGTTTTCCTCTGTGCATTTTGTCTTTTTCTCCCTTGCTCCCTTTGGTCACTTGTACCTTGGTGGAAAGTCTTTGGAAAGAGGCCTTCAATTCAGCATTTTTTCTTTCTAATCGAGGGTTGCTTGGATGAATTTACTGGTTGGGACCAAAACAAACAAACAAACAAACAAGCAAACAAAACAAAACAAAACAAAAAAGCAGGCTCCGAGCAAGACACTCCTTTATCCGTTACAGTGAGCAGGTACTTTACTTTGGAGCCATAAGGAATTAAGAGGTAGGGTATTTAAAGAGAAGTGAGGGTGTCTTTCCCTACGTATCTCTCTATCTTTTACTTTCCCCTAAGGGTTCTATTATTCCTTAAATTCTCAGATTCCCCACCTTCCACAGAAAGGCAGACATACAAAGAGGGAGGCAGTGCCAGCTCCTGCCCTGTCCAAGCACTCATCTCATTTAGCATAGCTTTTGAACAAGGCATGGCCTTCTCTGTGGGACTCGAAATGATAAATGACTCTGTTACTGGGACTCTAAAAGGATAATCATTTTCCAAACCCATTATCCATTCCCAGGAGAATATTGGATAATGGTATGTTAGGGCCTTTTCCCTGTGTTTGACTGTGTTGGTGGCAAGAACCTCCATCTCTTACCAATCTATGAGTAATACACTGCATATAGCTCCAGGGAGATAAATAAGCACAGCTTTCAAAGCTGCCTAATTTGCAACCACACAACATCTTAGGCCCAGAAAAATAGGCTTATTGAGATTTAAGTGGAAAATCACAAGGCTATAACTGAAACACAGCTTACATGGACCTATGATTAAGTTTACACCACTCTCCAATCAAATTCTTAAAATAGATGCTATAAGTGTGTACTAAATATGAAAATATAGGGACTTCCGGCCAAGATGGAGGTGTAGGTAGATATACCTACTGTGCCTCCTCACATAACCAAAAGACGGATAATAACAAATTTAAAACAAAAAACAACCAGAACTGCCAGAAAATTGAATTGTATGGAAGTCCGACACCAAAGGAGTTAAAGAAGAAACACTCATCCAGACAGGTAGGAGGGGTGGAGATGGGCAGCTGGGTGAAGAGGATTCATTGCAAGGTGATGGCTGGTTGACCAGGTGGGTAAGGAAGCAGCTGGCAAACCCAGCAGTCCCACATTTGCATGTGGATCAACCAGGAGGAACACTAGGAGAGTGAGACAGAAAATGCAACCCAGGATTCCAGTTCAGGGAAATAAAGCCTCAAAATCTCTAACTGAAAAAAACCTTTAGGGGTTGTGGCAATGGAATAATCTCCCAGCCTTACCAGAAGAGTTGGCTGGAGAGACCCACAGGATCCTAGAACATACACAAAACCACCCACCTTGGAATCGGCACCCGAGGGACCCAGTTTGCTTGTGGGAAGAAGAAGTGACTAAAAGGTGACAAAGAGCAGAGCAAGCAGCATTGTTCCCTTTTAGACCCTTCCCCCACATACAGTGCTACAATACAGTGACTTGAGTTGACCTGTCCTGGTGAATACCTAAGGCTTTGCCCTTTATGTGTAGTAGAAATGCTGAAAATTAATAATAATAATAATAATAATAATAATAATAATAATGGTCCAAATGAAAGAACAGATCAAAGTTCCAGAAAAAAACACAACTAAGCAATGAAAAGATAGCCAACCTATCAGATGCACAGTTCAAAACACTGGTAATCAGGATGTTCCCAGAAATGGTTGCATATGGTTACAAAATAGAGGAAGAAATGAAGGATATGCAAAGTAAAATACAGGAAAATGTACAGGGAACCAGCAGTGATGGGAAGGAAATCAGGATTCAAATCAATGGTTTGGATCAGAAGGAAGAAATAAATATTCAACCTGAACGGTATGAAGAAACAAGAATTCAAAAAATGAGGAGAGGCTTAGGAACCTCCAGGACAACTTTAAGAGTTCCAACATCAGATTCTGTGATGTGGGTCGGAGGGTGGGTGCACAGAGGGGAATAAAGGGGGGTGGGAAATGAGACAACTGTAATAACATAATAAATAAAATGTATTTAAAAATAAAAATATTAACACATAAAAAATCCTGTGACTCAGTAATTTCACTCATAGGTGTATACCCAAATGAAATGTATTCATAGGTTCAACAAAAGTCATATAGCAGAATATTCACAGCAGCTTTATTCCTAATGGCCCAAAACTAGATGTTTCCAAGTTGTTAATTATTAGTAGAATAGAGGATACACAGATATACTTCATCTGATTATACAGATGAAGTAATTCTTTATAGCTATATGTAGAAATATGCATGAATCTTACAAACTGTTAAGTGAATGAAGCAAGACACAAGAGTACATACTACATGACTCCATTTATCCGTATATATGAGTAAACAAGCAGAACTAACCTATATTAATCAAAGTCAGGATTGTGGTTACCTTTGGGGGGAACAGAGTCTGGAAAGGAGCATGAGGTGCTGGAGGCTTCCGTTACGCTGATAATATCTTGTTTCTTAACTGGGTCAAGTTTATAGTTCAATGGATTTTCCTAAAATTAACATGCCTCATAGAAAAAAAGGTGGCCAGATATCCAATCAATTCTGATTTAATGCAGAATTATTAATCTATTTGCAAGAAACCTTTAAGCTTCCCTTAGAATGGGGACAGAGCTGAATTAATGGGAGGGCCATTCAGAGAGCCATCTGAGGTGCCATTTTATAAGGAATGCTAATGCCTGCAGGGGAATAGAAGGTATAGAACATTGTACTTGCCAGATTCCTTCCAGAGATGACATTTTATGTATTTAAAAAGGACTGACTGAGGCAATCACTTAAATTTGGTAGAATACCCCAGAAAACAATTGCAAATATCTCTAGCATACTTTGATTAGAAACTATACTGGGTTAAATAAAATGGCCACAGTTTATTCATAATTCTGTGATCACTTGGCTTATCATTCAGCAACTGTTCTCTCTCTGCTTTCTTCTGAGAGAACAAGCCTCTTGCTGTTAATCTTGGCCAAATGATCTCCTTCGGCCAGTGGAATGTTAGCATGTATACCGACACACTTCAGGACTAAAGCACCATTCTCCCAGGAGTATAGGGAAGGTGAAAGAAGCTTACGGATATATAGGTATCAGGATCTTGAATCACCTTCACTAGAAGAGATGTCTGAAATGAGGATTTATAAATTGATAATTTATTGAAATGGTACTTTTAGGTGAAACTAGAAAGAAGCAAGAGAAGGGGAGAAAGTGGGTCCTTTTCCCAAGCATTAAGTTTGGCAGTACTCCTGGCCTATATCATCTTGTATCTTTCCAGGCCCTAGCTCCCATGCCCACTACACAACAGGTCCTCCTTACACCATTGTTCTATTGATTTAAGTTAGAAATGGAGGAGATCAGTAGTTGTAAAGTGCATTAAAGTAGTTTATAAAGTTCAAATTGATGTGGCAATTAAGTACAACCCCCATCTTATACTCCATGGAAAGTTTAGTATCAGGTGCCTGTGGCCAGTTTTGGTCTTGTTTCAATTCAACTTAAAAAGTTTTTATGAAGTCTTACATTTAATTCAATTACAACACTCATAACTGGGGGAGAAACACTCATACTACAAAACTGAATATAAAAAAATGTATAACCTTTTTTAAAAACCAGACTCCATTCTCTCCTCCCCATTCCATGGCAACCACAGTTTTCTTTTTTATAATTAAGGATTGCCATATTTTATTTGAAAAGGAATCCAGAATAGGTGAGCTTTTTTTGTGTCTTCTTTCACTCAGCATAATGTTTTCAAAGTTCATCTTTGAACTTGAGGCATGTATCAGTACTTTGTTTCTTTTTATGGCTGAATAATATTTTACATACATTTACCATAATGTGTTCATCCACTGATGGGCATTTGGGTTATTTCTACCTTTAGGATACCGTGAATAATGGTGCTATAAACATTGGCACTCATGTACAAGTTTTTATGTGGACACATGTTTTCATTCCTCTGGGGTATGTACTAAAAATAAAATTTCTGGGTCATATGGTAATTCTGTGTTTAACTTTTTGGGGAGGCACCAACTGCTTTCCACAGCAGTTACACCATTACCCATGGCCCCCAGTAATGTATGAGGATTCCTATTTTTCACATCCTCACCAATACTTGTTATTTTCCTTGTATTATTATTTGTTGTGGTATCCTAGTATATATGAAGTGGTATCTCATTGTGATTTTCATTTGTATTTCCTCAATAACCATTGAGGTTTCATATCTTTTCATGTACTTGCAGGCCATTTGTTTATCTTCTTTGGAGAAATGTTCATTCAAGTCCATTTTTGATTTTTTAATTGTACTCTCTGATTTTTTTTCATTGTTGAGTTGTACAAATTCTATATATAGTCTGAATGCTAACCCTTCATCGGATATATAATGTGAAATATTTTCTTCTATTCTGTATGTGACAAGTCACTTCTCTCTTGCTGCTTTCAAGACTTTGTCTTCCAGTTTAATTGCAATGTGTCTCTGTTTATATCCTTTCGAAGTTATATTCCACAGAGTTCACTAAACTTCTTGTGTAGGTTTATGTATTTCATCGCATTTGGGGAGATATTGGTAATTATTTCTTCAAATATTCCTTCTGCTCTTTCTCTCTTCTCCTTTTGGAAATACCATACTAATTATGTTGGTATTCTTCATGGTGCAATATAGGCCCCAAAGGCTCAGTTCAGTTTTCTTCATCCTTTTTTCTTTCTACCCCTTAGGCTGGAGAATTCTAATTGCTCCATCTTTGAGTTCACCAATTCTTTTTGTCTGGCTGTTGAAATGTGTTATTGAACAACTCTGGTGAGCTTTCTATTTCAATCATTGTGTTTTTCAATCCAGAATTTCTATTTAGTTCTATTTTATAGTTTCTATTGTTTTATTTGATATCCCCTACTTCTTATGCATTTTCTCCTGGTTGATTTCAGTTCTTTTCCCTTGACTTCCTTCAGTTCTTTGAACATATTTATAATAGTTAATGTGAAATGTTTTTAAAATAAATCTAATATGTTGGCTTCTTGAATGGTTTCTGTTGATGAGCTTTTTCCCCCCAAATGAACCATATTTTTCTGTTTATGTGCTTAGTAAAATTTTGTTGAGAACTATATATTTTCAATATTGTAGTGTGGTAACTCTGGAAATCAGATTATTTTTCCTCACTGGGGATACTGTTGTTCCTTGTTTGAGGGCTTCAGTCACCTGTTACTTTAGTGACTTTCCAAATTATTTTTGCAAAGGCTGTATTTCTTGTCTCTAGCCTTGAAATTCATTGTTCTTTTGTCTTATAGTCATTCAGTCATCTGACAGAATTTTTTTGAGTGTCTAAATCTAGTAAAAAAGAAAGAAAGAAACAGAGAAAGAAAAGAGAGAAGGAGGGAGAGAGATGTGTTCTGCCTTTTCTAGTTCTTACGTGTGGTGCCTGGGAAGCCACATTAGTTCAATGGGTTTAAAACAATGAACAGTCCCTTTGCTGGTCCCAGTGGCCCCCACTAGGCAAATCAAAACACACAGCCTCAAGTTTTGGACAACACAATACTTATTTCCCATCCCAGTACCAGCAATTGTACCAGGGACACAGGCTCGTGATCCCCCTGCTGCTTGCCACAGGCTAGGAGAGGAGGAGGTTGCTGCTGTGTAAAATACACTGAAGTCAACCAGTGTCTTTCCTCATCAACACTCCCTTGAACAATGTAAGTGTTTAACTAAACTCCAGAGTTCCCAAATAATTGATCCTAATTGTCCTTGCCGGTTCAATTGTTGCTTTGATAAACAGGTCAATTCCTGAAACTTTCTACTTTGCCATCCGTAGTGGTATCCCTCAGAATATTTTAATATTTGGCAAACCAGATTATTTATGCTGCTTCTGTTGTTGGGTTTTCTCTAGCCACCTCTGTACATCGATATTTTTCAGATAAATAGTAGAATAAGTATTGCCAATTCTTAAAAAGGAGAGACCTTACAGGCAAGAAGGGGCTGGAAAGAAGTATTCCAAGTCATGAAATCCAAAGACCTACAGCCAAGATTGCTTTATCCAGCAAAGCTTTCATTTAGAATGGAAGGACAGATAAAGTGCTTCTCAGATAAGATCAAATTCAAGGAGTTCATCATCACCAAGCCCTTATTATATGAAATGTTAAAGGGGCTTATCTAAGAAAAAGAAGATGAAAAATATGAACAGTGAAAGGACAGCAAACTCACAGTTATTAACAACCACACCTAAAACAAAAGCAAACCAAGAGGACAGCTAGATCAGGAGTGGAACCATAGAAATGAAGAACACATGGAGGGTTAGCAACAGGGGAGTGGGAGGAGGAGAAGGGGGGAGAAGGCACAGAAAATAGCATAGATGGTAGGTAGAAAATAGATAGGGGGGAGGGCAAGAGTAGTGGGGGAAATATAGAATCTAAAGAACTTGAGACACGTGGTTATAAACTAAGGGGGGGAGAATGGTGGGGGAGGGAGTGTGCAGGTGGAGGGGGATGAGGGGGCGGAATAGAACAACTGTAATGGTATAATCAATAAACTATATTAAAAAATAAACAAAGAACTTGTAGGCATGAAGAGAAAAGGAAGACAAATAAAATTATACTCATTATTTTTAAATTGAGTTCCATATATTGATTATTTTAAGACAAGTGGCTTACTTTTAATATTATATGTTATCCACATTAGATATAGTTTTCCATTTATTCAAGTCTTCTAAGTTCCTGTGTAAGCTATATATTTTATATAATACCAATAAAAATTCCATTTATTGTGGTATTTGTTGTTTATTGTCTCCCATTTGTGAAAAAGTATTAGTATTTACAACTTACTATTGTGAATACAATTATTTTCTGTAATATAACTTCTTAAGGGATATTACTATATAAGAATCGTAGGGGAAAAGGGGATGGACTCACATGAACAAGTATAAAGGACACATGGACAATAACTAAGGGTGCGGGGCAGGAAGGGTTGGGAATATAAGACAGAAAGCTGTACTTGAACAAGAATTAAATAAAAAATTATTAAAAAAAAGAAAACTATACTTGGTTATTTATTATGTGATTAACCACCCTACTAAATTCTCCCAGTAATTCTAATTGTTGTTGCTCTTCTTAAAATTTGCGGAATATATAATCACATAATTTGCAAATAATAATTATTTTTTCTACTTAAGTATTTATATCCTTTATATTTTCAGAAAAATTATAAAGAGTAGTGTTGTTTGGAATTGTCCTTCTTTTGTTCTTCATAAAAGGGAAAGTACCTGGTGTTTCAACATTTATTTTGATGCTGGGTATTATTGTGTGCTATACATACATATATAAACCTAGCTATATAAACACATATAAATATATGAAAATTATATTTTAATAAATATAATTATATTATAATATTATCAAAATTATTTTGTGCCTTAGATACTTGAACTGCATTATGCGTCTTTTTAAATGTATTAAAGTAGTTGTAACTTTTATTTTTTTACATTAACTTATTAATATAGTAAATTTGTTAGTAGATTTCTGAAAATTTAGATTTTCTGTGTTTTTGGTATTAACCTCACTTAATCACTGTAATGGCTTATATGTCCTATGTATACTTTATACTTTTACTGAGTGTGATGTAAACTGGCCAGGTTTTTTCCACCTGTGCTACTTTGGTTTCAATAATAACTGCATTTATTCAGTTCACTGAACATTTTTTACCTTTGTTTATTCTAAAATTGTACAAAATATTGACATAAGTGGGCTTACATTTTTGCTATTTGGAAGTATTAATGATGAAAATCTATATTATTTTCCTTTTTTTGTAAGTGGATGTTTAACTATTTACTGCATAGTCTACATGATTATTTATTAATTTACACTTTCTTTTAAAATCATCCACTTTATCAAATTTTTAAATTTAATAACATAAAGCTATGCAAATAGTCTAATAAATATCTATTTCCTCTACAATTTAATATTTTCCTTTAGTTGTGATTTATTTGATAAATTTATTTTGTGACTACATACATGTGTATACATATGAACATTATAATTTTACACATATTTATGTATTATATAAGCATGTAATACTATTACATGTTTCATTCATCTTTCAAAAAACACTTTTCATTGTAGTTTTCTGTTTTATAATTTATGTATTACTATCTTCCAATCTATTGAAAAATATTTGATAATGGGTTCTCAGACATGTCACCAAAAGCACTCTAGTTTAGAAATCAGTAAGTTAAATTTAACTGAAAATTTTTTAAAAGTTCCTTTGTAAAATACCATGCTACAATGATAAAAAGACATACCACAGACTGGGAGATATTATTTACAAATCAAATATCTGACAAAGGACTTGGATATAAAATATATTAATAATGTAAACTCAAAAGTAAGAAAATGAACAACCCAACTATAAATGAACCAAAGCTTGGACATTTCACTAAAGGGAAACTAAAGATGACAAATATGCATATGAAAAGTTGTTCAACATCACTGGCCACTAGTGAAATGCATGCTAAGGCTGTGATAAAATACCACTGCACACTGATTAGAATGACTAAAAGAAGGATACAGTACTAATTACAAGTGCTGGCAAGAATGCGGAACGACCAGCTTTCTTATACATTGCTGGTGGTAAGGTAAGATGGTACCACCACTCTGGGAAACAGGTGGACAGTTTCTTGTGAAGTTAAACATAAACTTATCATTTGACCCAGTTATCATATTCTTGGCATTTATCCTAAACTCATGAAAATGTCTATTCCCATGAAACCTGTACATAAATGTTTAGAGCAGCTTGACTTGCAATCGCCAAGAATTTTAGACAACCCAAATGTCCTTTAACAGTTGAATGACAGTTGTACATCCAAACAATGGAGTACTCAACAATAAAAAATAATGAACTATTGTTGTATGCAACAACTTGGGTAAATCTCAGACATTATACTGAGTTTTATTAAAAAAGCTAATTTTGAAGGGTTATATGTTGTGATATATTTATATATATTTAAACAAAATTATGTGTGTATACACACACATATATATACCTATATATACAAAATTTAATGTCTATATCCAGGTAACAAAATTATAGTAATGAAGAAAATAGGTCGGTGCTTGATAAGGAGTAACATCAGGGAGTTTCTTTATGGTGATGGGACAATTCTGTATCCTAAGTGTGTGGTGGTTACTCAAATCAAAACATGTGACAAAATTTTATAGAAATATACACAAAAGAGTTCATATAAAAACTGGTGGATTCCAAATAAGATTTGTGCCTTGTATTAGTGCCCATTTCCTATTTTTAACAGGTGTATGGTTATGTTATCTTATCTTTTTCTAAAAATTAATCTGATTGCATGGAACTAGATACACACCCATAAATGCATGTAATATTAATGAAATGTGCTTAAACTCTGTGGATTACAACAATGCCAACTTCCTGGATCATACATTGTACTGTGATTACACAGATGTTATCACTGGGGGAAACTGGCTGGAGAACAAATATGACATCCCTATAATTTTTTAAAACGCTCATGTATCTATACTTATTTCAAAATAAAAGTTGTAAAAATATTTATCTCATTATTTTGTTGTGAAAACTACTGTTTAAAAACACTGGTTTCAGCTTCTACACATAAAGGGCTTGCAAACTGTCACTCCCATTCTAACAAGAAAAAGCTGAAAAAACTGAAAATCAATGGTTTTTCTTGGATGCATATGAAAACTGAAGTTTCAGGATAACCATCCACTCTGAAATCTGGAGAGACAGGCTAACCTTGCGAGTCACAGCTGAAATCTGCTTACCTGGAGCAAAGCCACTGGAACCATAGACGGGTAGGAGCTGTTAAATGGTGATCTTTATGAGTTTCTGGAGACTGAGTATGAACAAGCGTGAGAGTGAGGAACTATGAAGGCTCCAATGTTAGGAGGTTGCCATATGTTGCTGGGCATTACTTCCAGGTACCTCACTACATACCCCACTAGGTTCTCACAGTGAAGCTCTAAGACAGATCCCCTCATGGTTCTGACTGGAAGGGGCCAGATAATCACTTTGGAATAGGCCCAGAAGCTTCTGTATACTGGAAGCCAGTGCTCCAGGGTAAAAACTTTGCCAGAGCACTGTCTCATCATCTAGCAGAAAAACATTCCTCCCACTTGAGTGTCCTCTAGCCTTTCTGTCTCACCAAAGGGGGGAAAAACATTGTCAACAGAGGATAGGGCTTCAAGAATATCAAGCAGGAATTCTATAGCCAGGTAAGGCAACAGAATTGACATGGAGGGAAAACAAAAAAAGCATTCCACTGGTGAAACAGTTGTAGGCCCACTAAAACACTGATATTTATATATAATATTAAAGAATGCTTTTCCTCTGCCACACTTGACTGCAACATCATCACACCTACAGAACAACTGTGGACTACAGCTGAAAGATGTGACAGTTTCTCATTCAACAGGAACACTCAGGGAAACCCAAAGCCAGAGGAGACAAAGACAAGAACACTAGAAAAATTCAAGGTCTTTAGTATCTACAGCTAGAGCAAACATCACACACAACCCAACTCTTAGCCAGATTTACTAAAACCTCATAGTCAATGCCTAGTTACTTCAATTCCTATTACCTTGTACAACATGCCCATCTTTCAACAAAGAATTATCAGTCATGCCAGTAGACATTCACAAATTTGGGGGTTCTCTGTTATGCAGTATTTTATAATAGCAAGATGGCTAATAAATGATCTCCTTTAAATATCATCTAAATTATTTGCATCTTGTTTACGACATATGCATTTGTTTATGGCATAAGACTAAAATCCCAGGGCCCCAGTCCCTGAGCCCTGTGATCCATCCCTGAGTTAGCTCTGAGACCATACCTCCCATAGGCTGCTCCCAGCAGTGACAGAACAGATCATAGCTCATTCCAAGGCAGGCCCCTTTCTAAGAGATGCTGGACTCCTCTGGTAACTGGCTTTGGCTCACAGATGACCTGATGGTTTTGCTGAAACTTCAGTTTCAAAATGGCCTGGGAAGCTTTCATTCCATCTTCCTTCGCTCTCATTTTCACTCCAGGTCAGATGTACATTGTGTCCTGACAGCTCTCCCAGCTTTTCCCAGCTCCCTTGTGTGTTTTCATAGGTTTCCTCCTAAAAAAATCCTTTGCGTTTAATTCTTTCTTGGCATATGTTTCTCAGAGGACCTGGACTACCATAGTCTTTTATTCTTTCACTATTTCACACTTACAAACAGTGTTCCTTGGTGGGAATTTTTAAATAACAGATATTTGTGGATAGATATTGTGTTTTTAGACCTTTTCTCCTAGGAACACAGAGAAATTCAGGGAACTTCCTCAAATGCACCATCAGGATTTTTCTTTTAATATCTTGAATTTTAACCTGGAATGTCTTTTCAGAAAGCAAATGCCACATCATTTGCTGCAAACTAGCAACATAATAAGAAGAAAATGCTAGATTTGGGAAAAGTAGAGTCGGTCTTTCAGTCTTCATATGATACCCACACACTTCATAGATTGTTAAACAACGCAGAAAAAAATGAAATCTTAAACATACTGAGATTTTGTGGACACATGGCCCCTGAGTTAGCTCATGAAATGACTGGGTTAATAGGATGTAGTTGGATCTTCACAATTATATAGCTATGGTTTTGGTTTTATTTCCCTAAGGCCTGAGGGATTTAGAGGCTAGGAACAAATTTTAAATAGATTAAGCAGTGTGTATGTTGTGTGTGAAATAGGTCAGTTGTGTATTTTTAACTTTCACAGCAGGGTATATGTGTGGTTTAAGAATTGTCTCATTTACATGCTGAATTTTGAACACTATACGTCATCTAAAACCCACACAGAAGATTAAATGCTTATCAAAAATAAGTCCATTGAAGCCAGCTTTTTATTTGGCATTTTTAGGGACAGTGAATATTCTTTTTAGTGTCATATGTCCAAAAATTCCCTTGAGGAAAAAGCTCCTTAACATTGATCTTGACAAGGAATTTTAGATATGACACCAAAAGTATAGGTATCAAAAGCAAAAATAAAAACTGGAATGACATAAAAATAAAAATCTTCTGCACAGTGAAGGAAGCAATTGACACAATGAAAAGGCAACCTACAGAATGAGAAAAAATATTTGCAAACCATATATCTGATAAGAGGTTAATTTCCAAAATGTAGAAAGAATTTATCATACAACTCAATAGAAAAAAAGAAAAACGATGACATGATTTAAAAATGGGTAAACGACTTGAATAGATATTTTTCCAATGAATACATAAATAGCCAAGATGCATATTAAAAAGTTCTCAGCATCACTAATCATCAGAGAAATGTAAATGAAAACCACAATAAGATATCACTGCACACCTGCTAGGAGGGCAGTTATTTAAAAAACAAAAGATAAGGAGAGCTGGTGAGGATATGGAAAAAAGGGACCCCTCGTACAATGTTGGTGAGAGTATAAATTGGTACATCCTTTATGGGAAACAGTATGGCTACTCCTCAAAACATCAAAAATAAAAAGCTGCCATATAATCTAGCAACTTCTGAAGATACACTCAAAGATGAAATCAGTATCTCGAAGAGATACCTGTACTTCTATGTTCATGGCAGTGTTTGTTATTCCTAATATCCAAGATCTGTGAATAAACTGAAGTCAATCAGTAGATAAGTGGATAAAGAAAGAGCGGTGTATACAAACAATGGAATATTATTCAGCCTTAAAAAAAAAAGGACAATACACCATTATGACAACATGGATGGATCTGGAGGACATTATGTTAATTGAAACAAGCCGGACATAGAAAGACAGATACTGTCAGCCTGTTAGTGACCAGGGGGGAGAGGGGAGGGAATTTCAGGGGAAATAGGGGAGAGATTTAGAGGAACATATATAAAGGATACATGGACAACAACTGAGAAGGGTGGAAATGGGAGGGAGGGGGGAGCACAGGGGGTGGGATGGGATGGGAGTAATAGACAGAAAACTGTACTTGAAAAATAATTAAATAAAAAAATTGGAAAAAAAAAAGAAAGACAGATACTTTATGCTCTTACTGATATGTGGAGTCTCAAAAGTCAAACTCCCTGGAGCAGCAGGTAGAATGTTAGTTACCAGGGCTGGAGGAAGGAGAACATAGGGAGATGTTAGTTGTCTCAGTTTTGCAAAGCCAGTAAGTTCTGGGCCTCTAATGCAAAGCATGGTGGAGCCAGGTAACAATTCTGTACTGTGCAGTTCAAACTTATAAACAAGGTTGATCCTAGTGTTGTCACCACTAAGAAATAAAAAAGGAGTTGATGCATGAAGTGATACATGTGTTAATTGGTTTTACTTTTGTGATTATTGCCCAATGTACAGGATGTGGCAAAAGTAAGTTTACAGTTCTAAGTATACAAACCAGTTTATTCTTGTATTATTATTTATTAATTATTACATTATTTTCCATACAAACAACTTTAAACCTATTTTTCCCATCCTGCATATGCATATAAAATCAAGTTGTACACTTTAAATATGTGTAATACAAAAAAAATTGATCTTAAACCCAAAATTGCTTGGGTCAAGATGGAGGTGAGGTAGGAAGATACAACATTTTTAGACAAGTGTGTTACCTACAAGTCATTTGAATTTTCTGTGGGAAAATGATTCAAAGCAATTCTGTGTGTAAGCACTCAGGTAACTGCATACCTGAAAAACACCTAGATGAGCAGCCGTCAGTCCATAGTGGGTGTTCTCATGGGCACACCTGATCTACTATAGATCTATTAAATCAAGTTCGGACAACTGGCTATTCATCAAGATTGCCAGGGAAAAGATAAAAGTTAACTGGCAAATGGTTAATCCTTGTTTCTGTTTGAAAGAAACTTAATTGGAAAGGTAGAAAACATTTTTTAATAAAACATATTTGAACTGCCAATATCTTATAAGAATAGTATGAAGTAAAAGGCTCTCATTAAAATGAGTAATTCCACACCAGAATACTTGGAATGCATGCTTTTTTCATAAAGAGGAGGAGTATTTCTTTAGTCAGAACTCAATTTAGCATTTTCTTGATTTATAGATGAAAAGAACTCCTATTCCTTATTTATTTGTAATACCTGGCATGTGAACCTCTAGCTGGCTCAAGTAGTTCTGATGAAATGCAAGACAATGACACCTTGAAAGGTGGTGACAGTGAATCCACTTGAAAAGTAATTGCTCCTGGCTTCAAGCACAGTAACTTCAAGATAGAAAATATATTCAGAATAGCAAATGCCAAGAATGCTTCTAATTCAACTGAATCCCTCCCTTATCATTTTAGGGAAGCAGGTGGGATAAAAATAATGCCAAAAAGCACAATTTACCATATCAAAATTTAGTGTATAGTAAGTAGTCTATTTTCTTTTTTCTCTCTTTCTCTACTTTTATAATACTTTTCTTATAAAAAGCTTCTACTTAAAACTGTTAACTGAATTAAATTTTCAAAAGACTAAGTAGACTTTGGAAATGTGAAGTTCTGGACCATTTGGCATTTTTATTGTTTTGCATTTAAATTAATTAATTGTGTTAAGTTTCAAAGAACATTGACTCAGTTGGATTCATTTTATTTTTTCAATATGTAATGTTTGATGCATACAAAAGAATTATATAAAATAGATGTAAAACATGTAGCACAACACTAAGTACTCATGTAATTCCCCTCATTTTATTTAAGCCATTATTAATATTGATGCATTCACTGTTTTTCCCTTCTTCATCTTCCCTCACCCCCTGAAATAACTATTATTCTGAATTGTTTTTATTATTCTCTGGTAGCTCATGATTAGCCTGTCTGCTGTATAAATAATGTATTATTTAGCTTTGATTGTGTTAAAAGCACATCATATGGTACACAGTGTTTGTGGTACTGGCTTTTTTCACTTACTAGTATTCTTATTTTTAATTCATCCGTTTGTTGTAAGAGCTGAATTTCACTTATTTTCACAACAGTCTAGTTTTCTCTTTTACAAATACATAAAAATTCAGTGTGCTGCACCTTGATTGACAAGTGGGATGTGATATGTTGCAACTATCTTCCAGTTTGCGGCATGCCTTTATTTTCACTATATCTTTGATAAAATTTTTAATTTTGTCAAATGTACTTTTTTAGTTTAGCACTTTGTGACTTGTTTAAGGTAGCCTTCCTTCTCCAAAGTTATAGACATATTCTTCCAAATATTTTACTTTGTCTCTGAAAATCATCTTTAGTCTATCAGAAATATATTTTATGGGGACTATTTTGTTATTTGAAAACAAGTTTAGTTTCCTGTTTTAAATTTTTATCATTATACAAAAATCCTTTTCAATGTTAACTTTGCTTTTTATCCTAAAGGTTTTTTGGACTTATTTAATGTAATTATACCAGATTTCTCTTGGTTAATGCTTGCCATATATTTTTCTACATGTTTCCCTAAAGATTTTATTCATTTATCTTTAGAGGGGAAGGGAAAGAGAGAGGGAGAGAAATATCAGTGTGTGGTTGACTGTCATGTGTCCCCCACTGGGAACTGGCCTGCAACTCAGGCATGTGCCCTGACTGGGAACCACGATTCCCAGTTCATGAGCCAGTTCCCAGGCTCATGCTCAATCCACTGAGCTACACCAGCCAGGGCAGCAACTCTACTCCTCCCTGTCGGGGATCCATATTTTTATTCTCATGTTTTTTTGTAGTACCTCTTATAAAGAACGTGCACATGGATTTCTTTTAATGCAATCTGATTATATTGCAGGGACTAGAAATAAACAATGAAATTTATCCTTCCAGTTAAGAACACTTTTTTAAAAACTGTATACCACTTAAGATACTGAGGGCATTATCTTATAAAAATAACATTAGATTCTGTCACACAATTGACTATTACCATAAAGAGGAATCAGCAAGTTTAAAAGAAATTTATAGCCCTGGCTGGTGTAGCTCAGTGGATTTGAGCACGGGCCTGTGAACCACATGATCACGGTTCGATTCCCAGTCAGGGCACATGCCTGGGTTGCAGGCCAGTTCCCAGCAGGGGACGCATGAGAGGCAATCATACATTGATATTTCTCTCCCTCTCTCCTTCCCTTCTCCTCTAAAGATAAATAAATAAAATCTTTAAAAAAGAAATTTATATTATCTCCAATCTGATTCTTTCAGAACAACTTGTGGGAACACAGCCTTAAATGTATACCATCCCTTGAATCATCTCAATTCTCATAAGAAAAATTCTCCAAAGAGAAACAAAAATATCTCTATCAAGTCTTATAATACATTTAACCATATATTTATTAGGGGACTAATCTAAGCAGGGTGAATTTGCAATTACTTAATCACATCTATTTTTTATTGCATTTAGCAATTTGGCAAGAAAAATGCTGAGTTATGACTAGAGAGGGCTTCGGAAGATGTCTCTCCCACACTCCTCCCTCAACCAGGAGAGTATTTTCTACTAGGAAGATTATTCAAGTCACAATTGTGGTTCTGAAGGTCTGGGCTGGTGGAGGAAAGAGATTATTCACAGGGAAACTCAGCCTTCATGATTGTAGGCTGTAAAAGAAGTTTTTTGGTCTTGGTTGGGCTCATCACATAAATGGGTGTCACTGGCTGTTGGCTGATTTAAAATGGGTTGGACTGGGATAACTCTGCTCTATGCTACCTATCTTTCATTTTCCAGTGGACTTGCTAGGCATGTTCACGTAGGCATGTTCACAGAGAGCAACAGAAACAACCTCAGCATGCAAGCAGTCTTTAAGCCTCTTTCTGTATCACACTTGCTAATATCCCACTGGCCAAAATAAGTTATATAAACTAATTGAGCTTAGAGTCAGACTCTGATGGTACTATGATGCTACAGGGCAGAAAGTGAGGACACTGGTAGGGGCCAGGTAGTGGGGCCATTAAGGCAATTAGTCTACCACAGAGACCAATTTCCTTCCCTAAGTAAGAAATGCAGACTAGGAGCCAAACAAACCTTTTTGTTAGAGAGGATTGACAGGAAACCACTGTCCCCAAGGAAAGGCAAGTTTCAGCTGGACATGACCTCTCTAAAGGACAAGCTTCTCCTTTAGCCTGGGCCCCTCACCATTCTTTCCTTGCTGTTTGACCGTCTGGAGCGTCTAATTGCCTCGAATCAATTTTTACAAGGAGAAAGAAGCAACCAAAAAGCAGCAGAGTCCTTTGTTTAACTTTGCATCTGTGGCAGAAAGCAAGAAAAGAAAGTGAGAGTTCTCATAAAGGCATGGTACATTTCTTGTCAGGGGCACAGAGAGCTTTTGGGAAAAAAAACAAGCCCCTTGTAACTGCTGTCAGGGACATGTTGATCCTTGATTTGCACAAACTGTGGGCATATCCTTTGAATTTCATAAAAATTGCAAATTGAGAAGTGCAGAAACATTGATAGGAAACAGCTAGATTTATGAGGCACAAAGTACTAAAGAGTCTTGATTTGGAAAAATAAAATATATTCATGATTTTCATATTTTACATTTTGGGTACATTACTCTCGTGTGTATGTGTGATAGTCACCCTACAAACCTGTTTTATAATTTTAGTTTATTTAAGTTGATTCCACGGTGTTACATTAATGTATGTTTTTGCATTCATTGCTAGCAAACAGGGCAATAAATCCTAGGAGATTCAGACCTAATTTGTGTTGCCATATCAGAATGAAAAGCTAGGATTTCTGCATATATTTTAAGCTGCTTCCTTCCTTAATGCATTGTGTCATGTTCTTAGCCGTTTCTCCCATAGAAGATAGGCTTTCATCGTGCATGTCGGCTTGGGAGAAATCTTGCTCCTATGTATTAACTGCTGAGTCCTTTAATCCTGTTAGAATTTAATTTCCCTTGATTGAATGTGGTGTTATCACCAGGTGCTGAGTGGCCCTTTCCTATCAGTGCATATAAATCCTGTTAGTTCTTCCCGGACTCCAAATGTACCAGAGTCTTCTGAGGTCAGGCTGTTCTGAAGGAGCATTTGCTCTCAGCTTCATGGGACACAGAGAAGGAAAGTCAAACTTTGGGACACAGATGTCTGGTTTATTGGTGTCTGACTGTGTGACGCATCTCTGTAGATGTCTTGTGAGAGTCCCAGCGGTTTTCAGTGGCTTCTGCATTAACAAGTTCAAGGGCTTAAAAAAGCCTTAAACTAAATTGTGAGGTACTTATTGATTAGCAAAATACTGATCCATATCTTTATTACTTCTAATACTTCCAATTTTACTTTTTATATATATGACCTGCTTTAACTCCTTGTCCCAGAAAACCCTCCTGAGCAATTGCTGGGAATTGTAATGAAATCGATTTTCAGTGCTCCCAGTGCCTTTGGCTCCCTGTGAGAGCCTTCCTGTCCCCAGCTTCCCCTTCTGCGTCTCTTCTGTTTGCCGTTTTCTGCTAATTACCTTCCTTTACCAAGCAAAAGAAAGCCAATTCTACTCACAGTCAGTTTTGCTACTTGTTAGCACCTCTAATTATTTTTTCAAAAGTTTGATTTGTGAAGAAATTATTGGATAAATTGAGGTGTTTACGGCTTCTGTGGATTTCAGGCATTAATTAAAATAAAGTAAATTTTTATTCCTAATAATCAAGTTTGGTGAGTGCACTAATAATTTTTTAAAGCCTTAACCATTTCAGTGACATCAATCTAGTCACCAAATGTGTTGTGAATATTCTGCAACATGCTGTGATATAAAGGTAATTCAGATAAAGTACTAGTCTTCAAAGTGATGAGAGTTGACTATCAAATTTTTTTTCAAGGATCTCAAATTCAGAAGCATTCAGGTCAGCATTACAGAAAAAAGTGGTCCAGGTACCAATGTGCTGATCAAAGGTCATATCTAAAATGAGAGAAACCAGCTGTATCAAGTGTGTTACTATATAGGAAGGTTGATCTACTGCTCTCAGGACTTCTGATTTTCAAGGGGAACTGTGATTTTAAAGCAATATCTTATAATTTATAAATGTTAGTAATTATTTAAATTAAGATATATTTTTAAAGTTATGGACTGGGTTTATCTTTCTATTAAACCTCTTTGGAAAAAAGAATTATAGAGCTAATAATAACTGGCAGTTGGCATTTGCTATTGCCTCCTGTAAGATTGGTTGTCAATTTCTCTGTGGGCAATAACTTACATGTATACCATCATCCATGTATTGTTCTAGAGGTGTTTCTCATTACTTGACCAGAAAGAAAGTATTTTACACCTAGATTAAATAAAATATGCTAGATCATTAGAGGGTACTACAAAGCAAATACAGAAAGTTTGAGTCAGCTGATGAGAGAGATAGGCATGGAAGTCATGCTGGGCTCTAAACAGGATGAGAAAGTCAAAAGAGCAAATTACAGAGACAGTGGACAAGAGAAAAGAAAAGATTAAAAAATATGAGCCCAGAGAGAGGAAGACCCTAAGATCCCAATAGTTTTCTATTTCTTGAATTATTTTTCATTGTAGCTAGGGTATATTTCCTGCACGGAGGTTTTATTACTTTTTCATATTCTTTAATAACCTGCCCCCTTTTATATGACAAAGGTATGGGTATATATATATATATATATATATATATATATATATATATATAATTATTAGTTCAAAGAAGTCTGGTATAATTATATTAAAATGAGTAAAAAAACCCAACAACAATTTAAACCAAAACCAAGGTTAAGCTTAGAAAAGACCTTTGAATAATGATTTAATAGTTTTAAACAGGAAAATATAAAATTCTAAATACTAAACTCTAAATTAAAATACAAATTGAAGGAGGACTATTTCATTGGTGCAAATGACAGAGAATCATGTTTAGGTCATAAGGGAAAAGGGAGAGATTTGAATTCAGAGCAGCTAATTTTTGTTCCCACATTTTGTTATAAATATGCATTATGATGTAGTTGATACTTTTACATGTTCCTGGTTGCATTGAGTTATGGATTATATCCTCTGAAAGAGTTGAAACTGTATAATACTAATAAAACTTTGCACTGAATGGCATGATGATACAGATATCTAATAATAGAACTTCAAAACATATGAAGTTTGACAGAATAGAAAGTAGACTAATACATATTCATAATGAGATTTTAATATAACCATCTCAGAATAAGCAGACAAAAAATTGGTAAGAGTATGGAAACTATAAACAGTTTAATTAATAAATCAGACCTAATTGTCCTGTTCAGAGTATTGTACCTATGAACATCTAAATTAACATTATTTCAAGTGTACATAAAACATTTATCAAAATGGATCATACGCTTCACTATAAAACAAATCTAAAAAAATTTATGAGATTGAAATCACATATATTCAGAATAGAATTAAACTGAAACTTCATAAAAACAAATACAATTTAGGAGATTATTATATGTGTGGAAATTAATAACAGACTCCTAAGTTATAAGTAGGTAAATTTAAAAAAAAGAAAGTATTGAAAATGAATGATAACAAAGCATTTTTAAGAATAAAAACCTGTGAGCCCTGGCTGGTGTAGCTCAGTGGATTGAGTGCAGGTCTGTGAACCAGAGGATCGCGGTTCGATTCCCAGTCAGGGCACATGCCTGGGTTGCAAGTCAGTTCCCTGCAGGCCAACTCCCAGCAGGGGACGCATGAAAGGCAACCATACATTGATGTTTCTCTCCCTCTCCTTCCCCTCTAAAGATAAATAAATAAATAAAATCTAAAAAAAAAAGATTCAAAACCTGTGGAACACAATTTAATCTATGGTTAGGGGAGCTTTGCAACCATATGTACACAGAAGAGAAGAGACACTGAAAATAAATGATCGGGACATCAATGTCAAGAAGTTAGAAAAGAATAGAAAATTGACCTGAAAACAGAAGAAGTAATAAAGATTATGGAAGAAATTAATGAAATAAAAAGTTAACCTAAAATAGAAAGAATAAACCCAAGTCAAAAAATTTTAGTTTAGTTTTGCTTTGTTTGAAAAGAACATGAAGTTGATAAAAACCCTGGCAAGATAGATGAAGAAACTAAGAGGCACAAAATGTCAAAATACAGAATGAAGACTGGGAAGCCACTATAAGCAAAGGAAAATAGAATAGTATGAAAGCCTTTGTGGTAAAAAAAATAATTGAGATACGAAGTGTAAACAAATCTTGCCAAATTTGGTACAAGAAAAAAAATCCAATAAGTCTGATGATTATTTAAAATTTAAATACATAATTGAGAAACTTACTACTAAAATAACTTTAGACTCTGAATTTTTTACTCATGATTTCCACCAAGTGTTTAAGGAAGAAATAAGATCCATTTTACATCAATTATTCCAGATAATAGAAAGAGAGGAAAGTCACCTGGCTCCTTTAAAATTTTTTTATTTTTCAATTAGAGTTTACACTCAATAATATCTTGTATTACTTTCAGGTGTACAGCATAGTGGTTAGGCAATCATATACTTTACAAAGTGGTTCCCTCTAATATTTTAAGTATCCATCTAGTACCATACATAATTATCACAATATTGTTGACTATACTCCCTAAGCTGTACTTCACATTCCTATGACTATTCTGTAACTACCAGTTTGTACTTCCTAATTCCTTCAATTTTTTTACCCAGTTCCCTATCTCCCTCTCCAGTGACAACCATCAGTTTATTCCTGGTACCTATAAGTCTGTTTCAGTTTTCTTTTTTCAATTATTACCTTTTTTATACACCCCATATAATAAGTAAAATCATATGGTATTTGTATTTCTCTGTCTGACTTATTTTGCTTTGCATAATACCCTCTAGGTCTATCTATGCTGTTGCAAATGGTATGATTTTATTCTTTTTTTATGGCTGAGTCACATTCCATTGTATATTATTACCATCGCTTTTTTTTATCCACTTGTTTATTGATGGGTTCTTGGGGCTTCCATATCGTGGCTATTGTAAATAATGCTACAATGAACACAAGGGTGCATATATTCTTTTGAATTAGTGTGTTGGGGTTTTTAAAAATATTTTATTTATTTATCTTTAGAGGGGAAGGGAAGGAGAGAAGGAGAGAAATATCAATGTATGGTTGCCTCTTGTGAGTCCCCTGCTGGGAACCGGCCTGCAACCCAGGCATGTGGCTTGACTGGGAATCCAACCATAATTGGGTGGTTCACAGGCCCGCACTCAATCCACTGAGCTACATCAGCCAGGGCTTGAATTAGTGTGTTGGGGTTTTTTGTATATGTATCCAGAAGTAGGATCACTGTGTCAAAAGGCAGTTTCACTATTAATTTTGGGGGGAAATTCCATACTGTTTTCCACAGTGTCTGTACCAGTCTGCATTCCCACCAACAGTGCACATGGGCTTCATTTTCCTCCATTTCCCTGCCAACATTTGTTTGTTGATTTATTGATGTTAGCCATTTTGATAGGTGGGAGGTGATATCTCATTGTGGTATGTTTGCATTCTTTTGATGATTAGTGATACTGAGCATCTTTTCATATGTTTCTTGGACATCTGCATTTCACCTTTGGAGAAGTGTCTATCTGGGTCCCATACTCATTTTTTAGTTAGATTGTTTTTTGATGTTGAGTTTATGAGTTCTTTATAATTTTGGATATTAACCCCCTATTTGATGTATCACTGGTGAATACTTTCTCTCATTCAATAAGATGTCTTTGTTTTGTTGATAATTTACTGTACAAAAACCTTTTAGTTTGATGTAGTCTCATTTTTTTTTGTTTGTTGCCCTTGCCTGAGGAGATATATATATATTACTGAGGAGAAAAAATATTACTAACAGAGATGTCAGAGATTTTACTGACTATATTTTTTCTAGGAGTTTTATGTTTTTGCATCTTACATTTAAGTGTTTAATTTACTGGGTCTCTTTTAATGCAGTCAGCATAACCTTAATACCAAAACTTAATATGGACATTATAAAGAAGAAAAACTACAGAGCATTTTCCCTCATAAACATTGATGCAAACCTAAACAAAATATTAACAACAAAAACCCAGCAGAATATAACCAGAGTAATAATGCATCATGACAAAGTAGAGGTGGTTTTGAGGATGCATTGATAGTATACATTTAAAGCTCAATCAATATTATTCACCACATGGAGAGATTAAAGATAAAGTATTTGATAAAATTCAATATTTGTGATAAAAACTTTTAGCCAACTAGGAACCGAAGTTAGCTTTCTTAATATGATTAATGGTGTATAAATAAGCTTTCCTGATGATATTGAGAAGGAGGAAAATACACCTGCTATCATGACTTCCAATCATTATTGTATTGGAGGCCAAACCAGTGCAGTAGAGAATAACAAACAAAGGCTGAAAGAATATGAAATGAAGAAATAAATGTATCATTAATTGCAGATGAAATAATTATGTATGTAGAAAACCTAAAATAAAAACTTTTAAATTTTTTATTTATTTACTTTGGAGGGGAAAGAAAGGAAAAAGGGACAGAAACATCAATGTGTGCTTGTCTCTTGTGCGCATCCCCACTGGGGACTCAGTCCACAACTCAAGCATGTGCCCTGACTGTGGATCGAACCAGCAACCCTTTGGTTTGCAGGCCAGCACTCAGTCCACTGAGCCACACCAGCCAGGGCCTAAAATAAAAACTTCTGTATAGCCTTCCTGTCAAGATGGTGGCGTAGGCAGACATGGTTGGCCTGTCCACACAACCACATCAAAATTACAACTAAAATATAAAACAACCATCACTCAGAACTGTCAGAAATCAAGTTGAATGGAACTCTGACAATAACGGACTTAAAGAAACCACATCCATCCAGACTGGTAGGAGGAGTGCAGATGCAGAATGGTCTGGTCCCTCAACCACATGTGATGAATAAAGATTCTGGAAAGATATCTTGGAAGTGAGGAGTCCCAGTACCACACCAGGCTCCCAGCCCAGGTGCCAGTGCCAGGAAGATTAAGTCCCACAACTTCTGGCTGCAAAAACCAACTGAAATTGAGTCAGTGGAAAGAACTGCTGGAGCCATAAGCAGTTCCTCTTAAAGAACCCACATATGAACCCACTACTCAAACTCACTCCCTCTGAATTGCAGCACCAGGGTAGCAGCTTGAAAAGTACCAGTGGCACAGAGGTGCCTTGTATCAAAATGAGCAGAGACCATGGTCCCTTTTCTTAATCCACGCCATGCAAAGTCAGCAAGCTGGTGTTGTATCTGAGACTCCATCAATCCAGATAACACTATTTGATCTGTCTTCGAAATCCCCAGAGACTTTTCCCCACCCAACTTACAGGCCCACCCCAGCTACTTTTCCATATTAATGACTGGTCTTGGCTCATAATTCACAACTTCCTAAATCCTATCAAACAAGCAATAGCTGGCCTCATTGAGCCCCAGGTACAATACTGATTCACAGCCTGATTTTGCCTGGGAATCTCCAAGCTCAGTACAAGTAGCAGTCATCTCAGATTACCTTATAGCTCAGGAAGGGGGACCCCAGGGCAAGGTAGGAACTGCTTTGGCCTACATTACCAGGGGAACCCCAAGCTAGTGTACCCAGTGGACAGCTATAGACCATGTCAGAACACCACTGCCCAGCCCTACAACAGTTGATCCTCCAAGAGCACAGAGGTTGGTGGTCAGTGATCACAGCCAATCCCTGTAGCTGACTGGTCTGGTTAAATCTCTTCCATTGGTCTGCTAACAGCAACCAAGATTCAACCCCAAGAGGAGGGCATACCCAGCCCACACAAAGGGTGTGCTGTGAGTTTGCAGCTTGTATAATAGGGGAGGATGTGCTACTGGATCCTACAGAACACCTACTACATAGGCCACACTACCAAGACATGGAGTCAAACCAGCTCTACCTAATACATAAAACAAACACACAGAGGCTGCCAAAACAAGGAGAAAAAGAAACAAGGTCCAAATGAAAGAACAGATCAAAACTGCATAAAAAGAGCTAAATGAAATGGAGATAAGCAATCTATTACATGCAAAGTTCAAAACACTTGTTACAAGGATGCTCAAGGAACTTAGTGAGAACCTCAGAACACAACATAAAAAAGACCCAGTCAGAAATGAAGGATTCACTAACTGAAATAAAGAACAATTTACAGAGAAATAACAGTAGAGTAGATGAAGCCAAGATTCAAATCTGTGATATAGACCATAAGAAAACAAAAACAAACAAGAAGAAAAAAGAATCCAAAAAATTAGGATAGTATAGGCAGTCTCTGGGACATCTTTAAGAAGTCCAACATTTGCATCATAGGGGTGCCAGAAGAAGAGAAAGATAAAGAAATTGGAAATTTTTTTGAAAAATAATGAAAGAAAAGTACCTTAATTTTGTGAAAAAAATAGACATGCAAGTCCAGGAGGCACAGAGGATCCCAAACAAGATGGATACAAAGAGGCCAACTCCAAGACACATCATAATTAAAATGTTGAAAGTTAAGATAAAGAAAGAATCTTAAAAGCAACGAGAAAAAAGTTTGTTTCCTACAGGGGAGTTCCCATAAGATTGTCAGCTGATTTCTCAAAAGAAACTTTGAATTCTAGAAGAGATTAGCCAAAAATATTAAAAGTCATGAAAAGAAGGGACCTACAGCCAAGATTGCGCTACCCAGCAAATATACCATTTAGAATCAAAGGGTAGACAAAGAGCTTCCAGACAAGAAAGAGTTAAAGGAATTCATCATTACCAAACCATTACTATGTGAAATGTTTAAGGGACTTATTTTTCAAAAAGATCATGACTATAAACAATGAAATGGCAAAAAATACAAATCTATCAACAATTGAACCTAAAACACAAACTAAACAAACAAGAAAAGCAGAGACAGAATCATGGACATAGAGAGCGTTTTGTTGGTTGCCAGATGGGAAGAGGGTGTGGGGAAATGGTAAAGTGGTGAAGGGATTAAGAAGTACTTAGAGAACAGCCCTGGGGATGTAGAATATAGTATGTTGGAAATGGAGTAGCCAAAGAACTTACATGCATGCCCATGGACACAAACAATGGTGAGTAGATTATTTGAGGGAATGGGGATGCTGGGTTAAGGGTGGGCAAAGGGGGAAAAATCAGAACAGCTGTAATAGCATGATCAATAAAGTATAAATAAAAATACCTTTTGTATTAATTAATAAAAATAATAAGGTCACTGGATACAGGATTATTTAGCAAATCATTTCAAGAAATCCTATTGAGAAATAGAAAATGCTTTGCTTTTAATTGCTATCTTTCACTTAGGCATTGAAAACTCTTACATAATTCCTGCTAGATTAACTTTCTCTCTGAGATGGTGGAGATCATAAAATTGATGTGAACTTTCTTCATGCTCCTTGGTGTATTTTAAATTTTATTTAAGTATCTTACGTTTTTGTTGTTGCCATTCCAAAATACAGATATTTTTACCAAAGTGCTAATAAATATTGAAATTTAATTGATTAAAAACACAATTGAAAATAGTATTTAGAAATACAACAGTTAAAAATCTAATGAAAGATTTTTAAAATATCTACAGTGAAAAATCTAAAGAAACTAAAGAAATTCTTTTTTATTTATTTTATTTTTTTAGTATATTTTATTGATTATACCATTACAGTTGTTCTATTCCCCCCCTTCATTCCCCTCCACCCACACACTCCCTCCCCCACCATTCTCCCCTCCTTAGTTTATAACCATGTGTCTCAAGTTCATTAGATTCTATATTTCCTCCACTATTCTTGCCCTCCCCCTATCTATTTTCTACCTACTGTCTATGCTATTTTCTGTACCTTCTCCCCCCTTCTCCTCCTCCCACTCCCCTGTTTCTAACCCTCCATGTGTTCTTCATTTCTGTGCTTCCACTCCTGATCCAGCTGTCTTCCTGGTTTGCTTTTGTTTTAGGTGTGGTTGTTAATAACTGTGAGTTTGCTGTCCTTTCACTATTAATATTTTTCATCTTCTTTTTCTTATATAAGTCCCTTTAGCATTTCATATAATAAGGGCTTGGTGATGATGAACTCCTTGAACTTGACCTTATCTAAGAAGCACTTTATCTGTCCGTCCATTCTAAATGAAAGTTTTGCTGGATAAAGCAATCTTGGCTGTAGGTCTTTGGATTTCATGACTTGGAATACTTCTTTCCAGCCCCTTCTTGCCTGTAAGGTCTCTTTTGAGAAATCAGCTGACAGTCTGATGGGTACTCTTTTGTAGGTGACTGTCCCCTTATCCCTTGCTGCTTCTAGGATTCTCTCCTTCATTTTAATCTTGGCTAGGGTAATTATGATGTGCCTTGGTGTGTTCCTTCTTGGGTCCAACTTCTTTGGGACTCTCTGAGCTTCCTGAACTTCCTGGAAGTCTATTTCTTTTGCCAGATTGGGGAAGTTCTCCTTTATTATTTGTTCAAAAAAGTTTTCCACTCGTGGCTGTTTCTTTCCCCCTTCTGGTACCCCTATAATCAAAATGTTGGAACATTTAAAGATGTCCTGGAGGTTCCTAAGCCTCTCCTCATTTTTTTTGAATTCTCATTTCTTCATTCCTTTCTGGTTGGATGTTTCATTCTTCCTTCTGGTCCACTCCCTTGATTTGAGTCCCAGTTTCCTTTCCATCACTATTGGTTTCCAGGACATCTCCCTTCATTTCAATTAGTTTAGCCTTCATATGTTCCTCTAATTTGTGACTATAATCAACCAGTTCTGTGAGCATCCTGATAAACAGTGTCTTGAACTGTGCTTCTGAGAGGCTGGCAATCTCTTGGTCGCTTAGAGCTATCGGCTCTGGGACTTTGAGTTCTTCTTGCGCCATCTTTTGGGCTGCTTGTGCCTGTTACATAGCAGGATCAGAGCCCTAGGTTTTCACCAGAGCAGAGCAACTCAGTCGCTGTGTTGTGACACTGTATGTGGGGGTGGGGTCAAAGAGGAGCAATGGCGTCCTGTCTGCTGCCTCCCGCCACGGCCCCCACAGGTGCCACGGCTGCCATCGTCACTGGGGCCCTCGCCTTTCATCCCACTGCACGCGAGTGTGCCACCGCTGTTAGCCCTCCACCACTGGGTTCCCCACTGGTCCGTCTCACTCTGTGCGAATGTGCGACCGCAGTCAGTCTGCCCCACACCCTGACTGGGTCCAGGCTGCCTGCGCGCCTAGGTCTGGGGATCGTTCCTGTCCCATCCTGCTCCGCTGCTGGCTCTGCCCCTCTTACCATCCCGATTGAATGGTTAGTTGTTGTTGGACTTCCGTATAATTCAATTTTCTGTTATTTGGCTGTGTCTTTGTTCTCCAAACCTTTGTTGTATTCAAACTTGGTTGTGGGAGAAGGCACAGTGTTTCCACCTATGCCTTCATCTTGGTGGAAGTCCTCTATAATAAGAAATTCTTTAAAAATGTATAGATTCACTATTTTTATATTGAAAGACAGCATATTTTAGATGTTAATACTAAAATTTATCTACAAATCTAATATAATCTCTTTAACAACTGTGATATTGTTATTAGAAGTTAATAAGCTGATACTAAAATGTATAAGTGAATAGAAGCAAGTGAGTAGGAATCAGAGGGGCCAATAATCTGGAAGATCAAACTCCTGGTTTTGAGACTTATACTACCTGTTATTAAGATAAAACCCCAGTAAAAAATCAGAGGCATTGTCTGGAGAATGGATAAGTAAAATTTTGGACACTGTCTGTACAATAGAACAGATAGAGTCCAAAAATAGACCATGCACATCAGACAAATATGACACTGTAGAATAATAAATAAAGAATAGTTTGTCAATTAGTGGTTCTAGTTCAATTGAAAGTTGATATAGAGAAAATGCAAACTTTCCTTATTATCATCTACAGGAAATAAATTTTAAGCTGATCATAACTCTAGAACAAAATATAAATGGCAAAAAATAAAGGTTCTGGGACATAATACAGAAAAATGCCTTTATGTGACTGAGGAAGAAAAAGGTTTTTTAAGCAAAAAGCACAAACCATCAAGAAATAAATCAATAGGTAGGACTTAATTATCAATAACTACAAAGAAATAAATGGATAAAGTGGGAATTAACTAAAATGAGAAACTTCAGTTCATCAAAACACACAATTAAAAATATAAAGACAACCTTATATCAGTAAAGATGTTTGCAAAATAAATCTGTATTTACAAAGAACGTTTATAAAAATAACAAACATTCTTACATATCAATAAGAAAAAGGCAAATAATCCAGTGAAAAATAGGCAAGCTTTCTACAGTTATTTTATAAAAAGAGACTATCCAAAGGGCCATTAAACATATGAAAAAGTACACAACTTCATTACTCATTGTGGAAGTATATATTAAAGTCATAGCATGATACCTATTGTTACATACCCACCACACTGCCTAATATTATCCAGAATGACAGTATCAAATATGGATATATGTATGGAGCAACTGGATCGCTCACACTTTGCTGGTGCAAACATAAAATGGTACAATGACTTGGAAACCTGGTCAGTTTCTTACAAAATTAAACATGTATTTACCATGTGACCAAGCAATTATAATTTTGCACTAGAACCCAGTAGAACTGTGGACTTATGTGCAACAAAATATATGTTAAGATTATTATATTAGCATTATTTTTAATATCCTCAAATTTGATGCAAGCCAAATGACTATTAACATTAAAATAAATAATTGGAATTATATCTATATAAGCAAGCAATGAAATATTATTTTGTTTTGAAATAAATATTTTGTTACCTGCAACAACATGGAAGAATCAGGCAAACATAAATTTGAACAAAATAAACCACTCACAAAAGAGAACATATTGCATTATTCCTTTATGTAAAAGTTAAATATGCTATTAGAAGATAACTATTGCGATAGACAGAGAGTATAGTTTTAGCATGAATATTATGGAATGTGGGGTTATTCTGGTTTGGGGCCTAGGCATGTTTACTTTGTAAAAATTCATTAAAGTATATACATATATGATTTGTTAACTTTTCTTTAAAAAAATTTTAAGTGTGTTTTATTGATTGTGCTGTTAAGGCTGTCTCATTTTTTTCTCCCCATCCCCCTCTTCATCCAGTAGCCCTATTTCCTCCAACATCCACCCCTTTAGTTCATCTCCATGGGTCGAAATATAAACTCTTTGGCTTCTCCATTTCCTATACTATTCTTAACCTCCCCTTGTCTATTTTTTACCTACCAATTATGTTTCTTATTTCCTGCACCTTTTCCCCCATTCTCCCCTCTGCCTTTCCCTAATGATAATCTTTCATGTGACTTCCATTTTTGTGATTTTGGTCCTGTTCTAGTTGTTTTCTTAGTTTGTTTTTGCATTTGTTTTTGTTTTAGGTTCAATTGTTGATAGTTGTGATTTGTTGCCTTTTTAATGTTCATGGTCTTGATCTTCTTTTTCTTAGATAAGTCCCTTTAATATTTCATATAATAAGGGCTTGGTGATGATTAACTCCTTTAACTTGACCTTATCTGGGAAGCACTTTATCTGCCCTTCCATTCTAAATAATAGCTTTGCTGGATAGAGTAATATTGGATGTAAGTCCTTGCCTTCCATGACATTGAATATTTCTTTCCAGCCCCTTTAAGGTTTCTTTTGAGGAATTGGCTAATAGTCTTATGAAAACTCCTTTGTAAGTAACTCTCTTCTTTTCTCTTGCTGCTTTTAAGATACTGCTCTTATCTTTAATCTTGGGTAATGAAATTATGATGTGCCTTGTTGTGTCCTTCCTTGGGTCCAACTTCTTTGGGATTCTCTGAGCTTCCTGGACTTTATGGAAGTCTATTTCCCTCGCCAGATTGGGGAAGTTCTCTTTCATTATGTTTTACATTTCTTGCTCTTCCTCTTCTCCTTCCAGCATCCTATGATTCAGGTGTTGGAACATTTAAAGTTTTCCCAGAGGTTCCTAAGTCTCCTCATTTTTTGAATTCTTGTTTCTTCATTCTGTTCCAGTCAAATGTCTATTTCTTCCTTCTGCTCTAAATCATTGATTTGAGTCCCAGTTTCCTTTCCTTCACTGTTCATTCCCTGTATATTTTTCTTCCCTTCACTTTGCATAGCCTTCATTTTTTCCTTTAATTTGCAACCATACTCAACCATTTTTGTGAGCATCCTGACTACCAGTGTTTTGAACTGTGCATCTGATAGGTTGCCTATATCCTCATTTCTTAGATCTTTTTCTGGACTTTTGATCCATTCTTTCATTTGGGCCATATTTTTTTGACCCAGCACACCTGTTACATTGTAAGGTGTGGAGCCTTAGGTGTTAGCCAGAGTGGGGCAATCCACTTTGCTGCATTGTGCAGCTGTATGTGGCAGAGCAGTCACAGAGGGAACAATGTCTCTTGCTCATCTCTTGGCCAGCTTTCAGTCACTTCCTCTGCTTCCCACAAGAGAGTTGTCCCTTTCAGGTGCTGTCCTCAGGCTGATTCCCAGGTGGGTGGATTTGTGTACATTCTAGGACCCTGTGAGTCTCTCCAATGGACCCCTCTGTGAGACTCTAGTTTTTCCCACTGCTACAACCCCCACAGATTTTTACAGCAAGAGGTTTTGAGGTTTTATTAATCCCCATGCTAGAACCCTGTGTTGCATGGACTGTCTTACTCCCCAGTTGTTCCTCCTGGCTTACCCAAATGTGAATGTGGGACCACCCAGTTCTCCAGTTGCCACCTTGCTGTGTGTCCTCTGCACCCCTGCTGCCCATCTCTGCTCCTCCTACCAGTCTGGATGAATGTTTCTTCTTTAACTCCTTTGTTGTCACATTTCCATACAGTTCTATCTTCTGGCAGTTCTGGTTGGGTTTTTGTTTTTAAATTGGTTGTTATCCTTTTTTTAGTTGTATGAGGAAGTAAAGTATTATCTACCTATGCTTCCATTTTAGCCAGAACCCTAATTAGTTAACTTTTCTTAATGTATTTAACACTTCAAAAGCATTTGAAATTTTGTTTATATAAATAAAATTATACACAAAATCGAGGCTAAAGGTTTTAAATTGTGCTATTGCAAATTTTAAGTCAAGATTTTGAAAAATAATGAGTAATATTCAATCTCATTGTTACTAAAATATTTTCTGTGTGTACTATTCATAAGTAAAACAATGTAATAATAATAATAATACTTAATAAAACAGAATAGAAAGCAAAGTAATGGCTTAAAATATTTACATCATCCTTTCTCAATTTTTACATTTTCATTTTCTTAGAGCTTTGTACAATATACCTTATCATAGCAGGTCATATATGTAATTTATAAATATATAAACACATAGTATATATACATGGTATACATACATAAGTACATATGATAAAAGTTTTACTAATAAGGTTAGTAATTAAAAACACGTGGATACCAGTGACATAACTGATTAACAATGTCACCAGAGTGATAATCTAACCAGCAGCTTAGAGTAAGAAAGTTCTCACAGGTTTATAACCTTAAGGAATTTGCAGGAGAAAAGTTCATGTATATATACAGGAAACATACCTTCTTAAATTAAAATTTTCTTTACTTAACTAATAATTGTTCTATTGGTTTCAGAGGTAATATGTTATTAAAAGAATCAATAAAGTCAGAAAGACTCAACTTTAAATCCTGGTTCCATATTTATTGGTTATCTAAACTTGTTCAAGTTTTTCATCTCTCTCTTTCTTATACTTGATCTATAAAAATAGACAGTAATTATCTCTAACTATTGATACTGACAGAAGTAAAGTAATTGTCATACCTAACAGTTCTTAGCACATGCCTAGCACATAACAGTTTACCAGTAAATGTTAATTCTTTTGTCCAACATTTCCCTTGTTGTTCAGAATTATTGTCACCCAGGTTGGTAGGCACTGCTTCCATGAACTTTACCAGGGATGAATATGAAGGAATAATTCTCAACATTGGAATATGCAATGCAGTTCCCCATCACCACCCTGCCCAAACAGAAATAACACTCCCAGACCATTTACACACTTACACGTTTATTTGGACAACTTTTTTTAAAAATAATTTTTTAATTTAATTCTTGTTCAGGTACAGCTTTCTCTCTTATATTCCCAACCCTGCCCACCCCCCGCCCCATGCTCCCTGCCTCCCTCCCATTTCTGCCCCCCACCCTTAGTTATTGTCCATGTGTCCTTTATACTTGTTCATGTGAGTCCATCCCCTTTTCCCCTACGATTCCCCCCCCTCCCCTCTGGACCCTGTCAGCCTGTTCCATATTTGAGTGTCATTGGTCATATTTTGCTTGCTTGTTTGTTTTGTTTAGATTCCTGTTAAAGGTGAGATCATATGGTATTTGTCTTTCACTGCCTGGCTTATTTCGCTCAGCACAACTTTTAATATTAGTACTGGTTTTAGGATTCCTTTACTCTTGGTTTAACTGAGCAACACAGATATATTATATGCAATATATTTTCAAATGTCCCCCTATTTACAATATAAATAGTATTCATGAAATCTGGAGCTGAAAATCTGTCTTCTAACTATTGGTGATATTTTGGAGATGAAAAATATTGACATAGCCTATTGCCAATGTGCATCAATATGTCTTCCATTGTGACATATAAACCTAGAAAATAGCAATGGTGATATTTGAACAAAGGTCCTCATTATCTTCTGCTTTACATCCACTTCCTATTCATTCCTTGCTTATTGCATTTCATCTGCCTATAAACTTGGTGCATAGAAGAAACAAACACACCTTGCCCAATTATTTTCCAGGATCAATTTTGTATTCAAATTGCCTTTTCATTTGTCTCAAATTTTTCAAAAGGAGTTTGACTTCTTTCTGTTTCAATTTCACTGTACCATTACCATTCAATTTTTGCATTTGACAGCCCTGCGGTAGGCCTGGATTAATAGCCAGCACAATGGCCTATGTCCCCTGAACCTACATCTCTCAATTGTGAAATTAATATTTTTTTCTGCTAAGGAAATAGAATGTGTATAGTTGACCCCATGACGCATAACAGAATCACATAGATAAATGAAATATGAAACTACATTATTTTCGAATTATAAGTCTCCATTCTATGGTAATAGTATTAATACTTTGATGCATTCAAAATATTTTAGTTGAAGTGAATCAAGGGTAAAAATCTCCCTTATACAGGAAATCATCACTTCATCCGCAAATAGCGAGATGTCTTATGCTTATTTTATGAACCGTAACTCAATGGTCTACGAGTAAGGCCATGGGAATCATCAAGGTCTGAGCCTATCAGCCTGCTGGGATATTGCTGGGAAGTGACTACACTCTACTACCACCTCAAAATGCCACCTAGCTACTTTCTGAAATTTTTCATGATACTGTCTCATGGACACTACTTCATAGAATTTTCCATGACACTACATTATGGCCTTATGCCCCTGCATCCTGCCTCCCTCATTAGCTATTTGGCAGTTTTCTTTTTTCCCTGAACTCCTCATTGAATAACCCCCATAATTACTCTAATATCAGTTGGCTCAGATTACCTTTTGACATTTAAGAGTCATCCCCATATCTCATTGGCCCAAATGTGGAAAAGGTCCAATCCTGATTCCTTAGAACACCAGAGTCCAGGCTGCAACTTTTAACAAGGCATTCTTGTTATTTGGAGGTAAGGGAAGAGGTACATGGCCACAGATTAATGGACAACAACACATACACAATTGTATCTAAATATTAGCTTGGCTGACCACAAGGTCATTATGGTCTATACTCACCAGGTCCATTTCAGACTTCACTAAGTTCTATAGTTGGAAACAAACAAACAAAATTTGTTTTTTAGAGAGGGGAAGACTCTTCTTCTTAATTTTGCTGTTCAATTACTCTTTAAATTCTATACTATTTTGTATTAGTTTAAGGTACACAGCATAGTGGTTAGATAATCAGATACATATTTTTTGGATGATAAAATGCATGTTTTTACACCCCCACCCACCCAATATAGGAGGAATAATGGTTGTTATTGCTGCGGTCCAGTTCTGTTTACACTTATATTGATTAAATATTATGTTATTTATGTTATTAAGTATTTTACCACATTTTTTGTTTCAAATTTTTTTTCTATTTTCCTCCTCTAAAACCTAGGTACATCTTATGGCCCCAAAATACGATACTTTACAAAATTATTCCCCCAGATATTTCAAGCACCCACCTGGCACCATACATGGTTATTATAGTATAATTGACCATATTCCTTACGCTGTCCTTTATACCCCCATAATGATTCTGTAACTACCAATTTGTATACTTTTTTGAGGTTTAAAAAAAATTATTTTAATTGTTGTTTAAGTACAGTTTTCTGTCTTTTACTCCCATCCCAGCCAATTTGTACTTTTTAATCTTTTCACTTTTTTCACTCAGTCTCCTAATCTCCCCTGTGGCAACTATCCAACTGTTTTCTGTATCTATGAGTCTATTTCTTTTTGTTGTTGTTAATTTATTTTGTTAGATTCCAGACATAAGTGAAATAATATGGAATGTCTTTCTCTGTATGACTTATTTTCTTAGGATAATACCCTCTAGGTCTACCCATGCTGTCACCAATGGTAAGTTTTTATTCTTTTTTTATGGCTGAGTAATACACCTTTGTATAGAAGAACTACTGCTTTTTTAGCAGAGGTTCTACTCATCTTGAGGAGTTCTACTCAAGAACTACTCATCTATTGATGGACATTTGGGTTGCTTTCAAATTTGGGTTATTATATGCTACAATGAACATTGGGGTGCATATATCATTTCCCATTACTGTTTTGGGTTTCTTCAAATAAATCCCCAGAAGTGGAATTGCTGAGCCATAATGCAGTTCCATTTTTAATTTTTTGAATACCCTCCATACTGTTTTTATAGTGACTACACCAATCTTCCTTCCCATCAACATTTCATGAAAGTTCTCTTTTCTACAAATCCTCATCAATTCTTGTTATTTGTTGATTATTAATCATAGACACTCTGACAGGCATGAAGTGATAGAAAGAGAGAGATTCTGATATAGCCTTCTTTAAAATTTGTGAAATAAGCTAAAATACACTCCCCCCAAAAGATATGTCTATGTTCTAATGCCTCAGAACCTGTGATCTTAGGGCAGAAGATAAGAATATACTAAGTATCTTGAGAGGGGGAACTTATCCTACATTATCTGGGGAGACCCTAAATGTAATCACATGTACATAAGAGAGAGTTTTGAGATTGATATACAGAGGAAAAGACACACAAAAGGATGCTGTGTGACCACAGATACAGAGATTACAATGATGTGGCTTCAAAAAAGAATTGGCAACACCACCAGAAGCGGGGAGAGACAAGGAATGAACTCTCCCCTAGAACCTCTGAAGGGAAACAGGCCTTCCAGCACCTTGATCTCACTCATCTGGCCTCCAGAACTGTGAGAGAATAAATAACACATTTCTGATATTTTAAGCCACCAAGGTTATGGTAATTTGTCATAAAGATCCTAGGAAATCAATACAATCTTACCTCCTCAAATTTTCATTCCTTTCCTAAGGGCAAGCTCCTTCTGTTTCAAGGGCAAAATTCAACACACTCTGGGTAAGTGTCTGGGTAAGTGCTTTCTTATGAACTGAAATTTTTTAATTGGACCCTGAATTAATGTGGGCAGGGCCCAGTTAGAGTGCTTCAAAATAGCAAAAACTTAGGTGTTGTTTTCTTTATTTAGAAAACAATAAAATAAGTTTCTGTGTAGTCAATGATAAGAGTTCCTGCACCTCTACCCTGTACAAGAGCCATAAGCTAGGGCACCAGCATTTTGCTGATGCTTACTGTATCTGGCTCCTGCTGAGAAGCTAAAGGCCAACTTCTGTGAAAGACTGTGAGCCTTGAGAGCTTCCTAAAGCTTTGTCTGCCCTTGCAGGGGTTATCATTATTTTAAATGAAGCTTACTTTCATTCTATTCTCTTCATAATTCCATGCTCCCCAATATCACTCAAGCCATCCCAACCTTTATGTTGGGGGAAGAGAAGATTAGAGATATAAATGTTACTCAAAATAAAGTTATCTAATAGCAGGTGGAAAAGAACAATTACACAAAGCAAAAATAAAGGACTCAGACATGGATCAATCTTCCCATGAATATGTGACTAAAAGAGACTTTGATCTTATTTTTTATAGATTTTATACACAGCAGAAAGAGTTAGTAAAAGGCTTCTTACATGGATAATTCATTACCCGGATAATTGATTAAGGAAACATCAATTTCCTTCAGGAGAAACCCAACCCTAATTGCTCTCATGAATGGCATAAGTGCTCTTATAAAAGAATCTGCAGACAGATCCTTTATCCCTTTACCATGTAAAGGAGTGTATACTCCTTTGTAAACACTTCTAAGCCAAGATCTAGAACATTTCCAGCCCCCCAGAAGCTCCCTTGTGCCTTTTCCAATCAGTACCACCTGCAGGGTAACAATTATTCTTTTAGAGATTTTTTTTTAAACTCCAAGTAACTCCTATTACCAAATTCTTTCTTGCCCTTTATTTTCTAAAATAACTAGATAAACTAGTCAGGCTTAATTTTACAAAAAAAAGTTTGTCTTACCTCCAAGTGTTCTGTTCAATGAAACAGTTGATGAACCCACTTTTTTGCAGAAAACCCACCAGCTTACCAGGTGTATAAACAAGGCTACTCCCTGTTGTTGCCAGAGACATTCTCATTGCAAAGCCTTCCCGTGATTCACAAGACAGCACGTACCATCAACCCAATAATTCCATGTTTTGCCAAGTTTCCCAATTTTGCCCTTGAACTACTATAGCTTCTTAACAGATACATTTCTGAATAATTTGTGCCAAGTAAACTTTGCATCTTCTTCAGTGAAGAAATTTTACAAAACCTGATTGTAATCTTTTAAAAGCAAACCAACAGCATTTGGAAGGCAGGAATTTAATAGCAAATCTTTATGAAAAATGAAGAAGTTTTAAAGTACCGTATGTTGCCATCCATAATGTGCACCCATGTTTTTAGGCCGAACTTTCAGGAAAAAAAATTTTGTTTTAATTTTTTAATTAAAGTTTTTGTTCATTTATATTTAGATACATATTTTTATATTAATAAGAAATTTTAGCATTTATTTTTGAACATATGGTACAAGAAATTGTATGTAACACATAACTACAAAACACAAGAACAGATACAAGGTTTTTGGGGTACTACCCATGTATAATGCACATCCTTATTTTTCCCTCAAAAATTTGAGGAAAAAAGTATGCATTGTGCACAGCAAAATGCAGTAATTTTAAACTATTAATATATCAAATATCAATATTGGGTGTTGATATTGAATATATCCAATATTATATATCAAATTTATCCTCATATATCCAATTTATTTTTAAGAAAACTACATGTATAGTGTTGATAATAATATTGTGGTCAGAATTTCTATACATCACTGTAAAAGGACATTGGTTTGTGTTATAAGAAGAACTTAAAATTTAACTCAAAGCGCCCTGGCTGGCGTAGCTCAGTGGATTGAGCGTGGGCCTGCAAACCACACAATTGTGGTTCAATTCCTAGTCACGTCAGGGCACATGCCTGGGTTGCAGGCCAGTTCCTGGCAGGGTACTCACAGGAGGCAACCATACATTGATATTTCTCTCCTTCTCTCCTTCCCTTCCTCTCTAAAGATAAATAAATTCTAAAAAAAATTAATTCAAAGTGATGAAGCTTAGCTACCCTATAATTAGAATTTATCCAAAAGATTTAATGTGGCTATACTAATTACCTGGACAGACATGCTTAATAATGGTTAATATTGATTGTACATATCTAAATTGTACAAATTTACATATCTGTTTGGAAATATACTGTATCGCTTAGCTATGGTGCTTAATAAACTACTCCAAAATAGGATAGCTCAAAACAAGAATCAATGAGCTCATAATTCTATGTGTCAGTTGCACATTTCTTCTGGCTTGGCAGGGATTGGCTGATTGTAGCTGAGATGACCCATGGTAGCTGGAATCTAGCTGAGGGCTGCTTGGACTTGGAAGCTTCAACTTGATGGCTGATCTCTGTTGAACTGGTTCCTGATCTTTCTGATCTTCCAGCAAGCCAACTCAAACTTTTCTCTTCTGCAGCATTTCTAGAGAGAACAGAATTGTACAAGGCTTCTTGAGGCCTAGATGCAAAACTAGTCTCAATGTCATTTTTACCACATTTTGTTTTTTGTGATAAAAAGACAATGTTAAAGACACACAGAAAAAAATACAGTACATCCAGAGGAACAAAGGATGAAATGTGAAATTAATATACAAAAAGATAATATATCACAAACAAGTAAGGCTAATCTCAGAAATGCAAGGCTGGTTTAATATTGGGAAATTAATTTATGTCATTTTATTATAAGGCTAAGTAAAAAATATGGTCATCTAAATAGATGCAGAAGAAATATTTAACAAAGTCCATTATCTATTCCTGCTAAAACTTTCCAATGACGTAAGAATGAATAGAAGGGAACTTCCTTAACCTGAAAAGCTGCATTTATCAAAAACCTATAGCTAATGTCATACTTAATATTTAAATACTAAATCCTTCTCCTGTAGATCTGAAAAAGACAAGTATATGTGCTCTTGTCATTTCTGTTCAACATTGCATTTATAAAATTTGATAAAATCTTTTAAAAGTGACTAGAACTAATAAGCAAGTTTACTAAAATTTTAGAATACAAAATCAATATCCAAACAGGAAGTGTGGAAAGAGGAATTACCAAGAGGCATGACAACACTTTTGGAGGTGATGGATGTTTTCATTATTTTGATGCTGGTAATGGTCTTATAGATTTATACATATGTCAAAACATCGAATTTCAATATATGCAGTTTATTATATGTCAATCATAACTCAATAAAGCTGCTTTTTAAAGAAGTGGTGTTCTCCTGAGATAATTTTCATTTTCTCTTTGGGAGTTTTGCCTTCAAATGCACTGCCAGGAAGGATATATTTGAATGAGTGATTATACTCTGAATTGTAAAATATTGACCAAAAATATTCATTTTTTTTATAATTCAGAGAAGCACCAAGGGTAATTTTTATGAAGATAATCATTTGAAAATACTGAATGAAGAAGTCCTACCCTCTTATTGTAATTGCTTATAAAATGTGTTTAAGAGAATCCGTGGGGATTCATTCAGTGCCATTGGTTTGATATGTTCCCTGAAATGTTCTTGTTACTACATTCAACCACAGAGAATGAGGACTGACTCTACATGGATTTCTACTCTGTGTGTTCTTATGTGACTTCTACTCTGTGTCTTGCTTGAATTTGGAGTAGGCCAACCATAGAACTACTATTTTATGAGGACTTGAATAAAAATATGCATAACCACTACTCAATTAAAACATAAATACAAAGGGTCAGAGAATTAGAGAATTCTCTACACCATTAGCTTTCGACTTATTTTTCTAAACAGAATTTTGTGAGGTATTTTGGGGCTTTCTAATTTTTTCAAATTTTTCTTTTAAAAAATCTTGAATTCTTTTGAAACTGATTTTTTAAACCCCATATATTAAAATACACCAACTATACTGAGGATTACTGATGCTTTAATTTACTCTTGTGAGGAACTCATTTTTGTGTGGCTCTCTAAGTAAAAGCCCTCTGGCTGTCTCAGTTTAATTAAAGTGTATCTTGAGTTTGCAAAGGCTCCCCATGCATTTGGACTTGGTGTAAATGTGTTATGGATCTGAAGGTTGCTGTTCTGTACTCATCTTTTGTGGTTTCAGGTCTATTCCTGTCCTTCTACTTAAAACTGGACAAGTAAATTCAAATTTATGAAACAAGCACACCATGCTCTATTAAATACGAGTAGATCCAGGCATATCAGTTTAGCATACCTCCCTGTTATAAAATCCCAGTTGGCTGTGCAATAAATAACAAGAGAATGTGTACTATACTACGGTAGAGTAGAAATAAATTATGCAAAGTTTTGTGTTCATTGCACATTTAATGTGGCTTGCATCTAATTTTATTCTTAATATATTTTTCTGTTAGGATGAAACAATTATTATTTAATCCAGAAAAGGATCAGTAATTAAAAACAAAATACTTGATGTGAAAATTTGATGATGTAATTGACAAGACCAAAAATGCGGAAGATGAAACTAAAAATTATGTTCTATCAGCACCAATTGGATTCTTGAGCTGGTACTAATCACACTGAAAACAGTTTATAAAAGCAAACATGTTCCAACAAAAGTCCTCACACAGTCACTTGCAAATACAAAATAATAAAAACCATAACTAGGGAGTATGAATTTACTCCTACATATTATGATAAAAGAATAATCGTGTATTTTTATTTTTCTAAAAATTGTCTGTCTCCAAGCCACAGTTGGCAAGGTTTGTCATGTTTCCTACTCACTCCTTTGACTGTACATTACTACGTAAGTGCTAGCCTTCATCACAATACGGGCAGTGATGATGACAAGGAGAGGGGCTGTGTCCAAGACCTTCTGCACTGAGCCTTTTAGACTCTGCACCCATCCCCCTGAATTTGAAACTTTGTGATCATGATCTAGGTATGTTCTTGGCAGTCCTAGAAGTCCTGCCACCCCGTAGCACACTGTGTGGGAGTGGACATAAGTAACCACCATGCTGCCAACCCAAGCCTTTCTTGTCCTTACTCTGGAGTCTCTCATCCGCTAACACAAACTACTTCTAGAACCCACAAGAGCCAAACTTTAAAAACAGCAAATGTTACTGTTACTCCTCCTTCGAAGTCACAGAAACTTAGACATTAGAACAAAAAGTTTTCCTAGCTACTTCCAGGGCCCAAGTTCCACAGACTATCTGTATGATGCCTGTGTTTGGAGGGTGTGCAGTAACCAGGATGCAGAAAGGAAATATCCCTCATTCTTTTGCAGATACCTACAGGAGAAATCAAACAATTTTTTCTCCAGGTCATTCTATGATGATAGTTATTTGCTATCATGGCTCACCTTTAGAAATTTTGCAGAACAATCTTACTTATTTTTGCAAAATAGTTTTATAACCATTTCTGTGAAGTAATGATGTGATTTAAAAAAATTCCTCACCAGAGGATGTATTTATTGATGTGTGTGTGTGTGTGTGTGTGTGTGAGAGAGAGAGAGAGAGAGAGAGAGAGAGAGACATCAGTCAGTTGTCTCCTTTACGTATCTCAACCTAGGTATTTGCCCTATGAAAAATTGAACCTGCAAGCTTTTGGGATACAGAAGAGGTAAAAACTCAAATAATTGAGCAACTTGACCAGCATGTAACAATGTGATTTTTAAACAAACAAAACAATTTCAATGTTGACTTAATTTATTGCCAATAAAATGTTGTCAAAATTTTATGAAAAACTAATAAAATAAGCTTATAGCATCACATATTGTTAGTTAATTCTTTTCAATTTTCACATATTTTAAAAATGTGTTACATATACTTTTAAATTCATAAAAATTGAAAGCAAGTGACTTCATAAAACATATGTATTATATATGCATTTTAATTTCTTTTGTTGTTTATTATATTATATTATTATATATTGTTCTATATTATAAGCACACTGGTATGTTTTTCAAAAGTCAGCTCTTCTGCACATTGAACACTATCTCTTGTGTCCCCTTTAACGCTTGATCTCTTTTTATTTTATTTTATAGTAACATTCCTGTCCCAACATTTTATGTTTTGTAAATAATGTAAGACTGTGTTTTGTAAATGAATTTAATCATTTTTGTTTTTCATAGGAAAACTCAGCCTGTTCTCATTTAAGATAATTGAAGTACTGATTTTATTCTATTTAACTTTCTTTACATTTTTATTTATTTTACTTTGTTTTCTCAACTTTTCATCTGTTTCTTTTGACATTAAAGTGTACTTTCTAATTCCTATAGTGTTTATCTTCAAAATTCCAGCAGACATTATCAAACACACATTTCTCTATTATGTGAAAAGAAGTTACCACTCATCTCCCCTTACAAAGAAATTGTCTTTCTCCACAATTCTCATTCTAACAAAATGAATGCTTTAGATGCCTTAATTTTTGTAAATACATTTTATCAAGGAATAATTCACATATAGCAAAATATATAAATCTTAAGCATGCAGTTACAAGAATTTTACCTATGTATGCAATTTGGTGAACACAGCCCAAGTCAAGATGCAGAATATTTCCAGCAGCCCTCAGCATTCTTCCAGGCTCCCAATATACCCCATACCCAATGTAGCCACTATTCTGATGATTCTTGAACTTTTAATAAAAGGAATCATATGATATGTATTCCTTTGTGCCTGGCTGTTTCTATTTGACACAATGTTTTTGAGATTCACAAAAAAGTCTGTCAGTAAGCCATTTTTAAATTATTGATTATACTTTATTATATAAATAAACCACAAATTTTCCACTGGTGGACATTTGCATTGTCTCCAGTTTGGGCTATTATTAATCATGCTGTCATGAACATTTATTTGCATATGTGGCTTAGGAAGATACGGGACATCATTTTTCTCAGGAATATATATCCAGAGTTGAATTGCTGGGTTATAGAGTAGGTGCATGTTTAACTTTATGAAAAACTGTCAAATTACTTTCCAAAGTGCTTTTACCAATTTGCATTCTGATTAGCAATATATAAGAATTTCTGTGGTTCTTAGTCTATTCCAACAGCTGATACTGATGTTCTTCATAATTTTGGACATCTTCATGGGTCTATAGTTACATATCAATGTCTTTAAATTTAAATTTTCTTGATAATTAATATCTAAAACATCCTTTAGTGCTCCTATTAGCCATTCATATATGTTTTATTTGTGACACACATATTTAAGTGTTTTACCATTTTCAAAAATTAGTAGCTTTTTCTTATTGATATTTCAGGAAGATAAAATAGTAATACTAGGTATATCCCTAAGAATTAGTAAAGAGGACATGGAAGAACTCATTTAAAATAAATAACAAAAAGATTACATGTAAAATAAAAAGAGACGAACTATTTGAACATGTAATTTATAGAAACAGAAATCTAAATAACCAATAAACATAAAAGGAATATTTCACCTCATTGAAAATTTAGGAAATGCAAATTAAAACATTAATAAATCCTCAGTAATTTTGATCAATTGTTCATAAAACCAAATACGTGATATAACCAAGGACTTGTGAGGATGAGGAAAATTTAGAGCCTTTATAAACTACTGTTGGTCATACCCACTAAACCAGTGCCTTGAAGACCCATGTGCCAATATCTAAAAGATTTGAAAGTGCACATCACTGATATTTAACCATTTTGCTTAGTGAATATGTACACTAGGAGACATAGAGAAATGTGTTCAGTGCAGCCTTGTTTATAAGCAAAAAGTTGGAAAAACATGTATAAACATCAATAGAGATATGAGTATACAAGTGTTCTAGTGCATTTAATATGAGTAAAATATATATAGATATGTGTCACATGTATAGACAATAGGAACAAAGCTTTGCATTATAAGAAGTGGTACATTATCAAGTATAGAGTGCTTTCTTTATAAAAATCAGATAAATTATATAGAATATATTTGAAAAGTGAAAAATAATATGTATTTAAGTGGTTCTCAAAATCTGGAGCCTGGACCAAATTAATTAGCATTTTCTAGGGACTTATTAGAAATGCAAATTCTTGGGCAGTACCTGAGATTTACTATATCAGAATCTCTTGGGGACATTCTTGGGGCAGATAGTCTCTAGCTGTCTACTTTTACAAGCCCTGCAGTGGATTCTGATGTTGTTAAAGCTTGAGAGCAACATATACATTATAGTTCTACATGTCAGAGAGATATTTATTTACTGAAAATATAATACAGACAGCTGGAGCAATAGAAAGAAATTTCCTGACAGTGGTTGCCTTTGGAGTTGGAGCTGGACAAAAAACTCAAATATCTGTGATGTCGTGCCTATAAATATAAATGAATATCATGCCAAAATGCTAATCTTTATTAATTCTTAGTGATGGGTATGATGGCCTTTGTTATTCTCTGCACTCCCCTGAAATTTTTATACTTCTAAAAATAAAAAAGGAAAAAGAACTCAAGACAGCATGGTTTAAGTAGTTATCGAATAATGTAGAGATTTAATATATTGAGGTTGGGTAAGATTACATATAAACAAGGCATCTCATTGCTTTACAAATGATACTGAACAAAGAAGGATTTTAAAAGAAATCAGGGCAGGGAGATATTGTGAAAAAATAAGGCTTAAGCATTAGACAACACTGAAGAAAACCTTGTGCTGTGGGAATAATGTGAGAAGCAGGAGGACAGTGTGGCTGAGGAGATGAGGACTCACATTGGTCACCAAGGCCAGGGTGAGTAGCGAAGACAGTTGAGGCATGAGAGAGAAAGTAGACTGCAGTTATGGAGCTCTGGACAAAAAGTAAGTATGCAGACTTGATGTAAAGAGTATAAAATGTTCCTTGATTTATAAAGGTCTCATTTATAAGTGTCCTCAATCCATGCCACGCACCTTTTGGAAAATCATGCAGAAAAATAAGATCTTCCCTGGTTTATCATTATTGTCATGAACTAGTATTAATATTGTATTGTCTATCACATTCTCCAACACATGTTTCATTCCCATTTTTAAAAAATATTGTATTTATTTATTTTTAGAGTGAGAGGACAAGAAGGAGAAAGAGTGGGAGAGAAACATCAATGTGTGGTTGCCTCTCATGTGTCCCCTACTGGGGATCTGGTCTGCAACCCAGGCATGTGTCCTGACTGGGAATCGAACCAGTGACCCTTTGCTTCACAGGCCCATGCTCAATCCACTGAGCTACACCAGCCAGGGCTCATTCCCATTTTTTAAATACAAAATTGCATGATCATTAGAGGGATTTTTCAAAAATGGCCAAAAATACGGAAAATATCCATTGATATTTATTAAGTGCCTAAGTGCTTTACATTTTTGACCCAGGTTAACCTTGAAATAACCTCATTATCTTTGTTTTAGAAGGAGATAAATGTAGTACAGAGATGTTAAGTAACTAGTGCTAAGGTCACAAAGCACATAAGCATTGCTACAGGACTGGACTCCATTGGTTATAATATCAGAGCCATACGCTTAGACCACTCCGTTGAGTCTACCGCCTATCTCTGTTACCAAAATATGAGTTTAATTTCTGCATTAGAGTACATGGAAGGTTTGTACCACAACCCTTTAAGTATTACTTAGTTATTAGACATTGTGTCTGTCTGAAAATGTTTCTGCTTGTAAATAATGCAACACTGAACACATTTACATAGAAACCTTTACAAGAGTATTCATTTATTTCCTTAAGATACATTCTTACAAGCAGACCTTCTAAGGAAGGCACAAGAAAAATTTAAAGCTTATATGTTACTAACATACTTCCAAAACTTTGCCCATATATACTGATAATGAGACCACTCCCAATGTGTAAGCAAAAAGACACTTCACGGCATCTTTTCTCTCTAATTCATGTTTTAATTAACAGTTTTACTTTGAGATAATTATAGATTCACACAGAGTTGTAAGAAATACTCCAGAGAATTCTCATGTATATTTTACCCAGTGTATCCCAAGAACAGCTTGCAGTAAAGCATATCTCAATGTCACAACCAGGACCATTAACCAGATTCCTCACAACCAGGACCATTAACCAGATTCCTCACTTTAATAGCCACACCCACTTTCTTCCTGTCCTCTCTTCCTCCTTATTTTCCGGCAACTACTAGCCTGTTTTTCACTTTTGTATCTTTGTCATATCAGGAATGTTATATGGATGAAATCATACAGATGTAACCTATTGGCTTCTTTCTTTACAGAGAGCATAATTCTTCAGAGAGCCACCCAGTTTGTTGCATGTATCAGCAGTGTGTTCCTTTGTATTGCTGAGCAATAACCTGTTGTAATGATGTACCACAGTTTGTTTAACCACTCATTCCCTGAAGGATATCTGGGTTGTTTCAAATATGGAGCTATTACAAATAAGAGTACTATGAACATGTGTGTTCCTGTTCTTGTATGAACATGCGTTTTCAGTTCTCTGGGATAAATGCTGAGCACATAAACAGTTCTCTGGGTGCAATTTCTGGGTCATGTGGCAGTTACATATTTATTTTTACGAGAAACTACCAAAGCGTTTTTCAGAGTGGTTGTACCATTTTTCATTCTCATCAACAACATATGAGTGATTCAGTTTCCTTGCATCCTTGCCAACATTTTTTTACATAAGTATTTTTTTCTTTAGCCATTCTCATAGGTGTGTAATGAGATCTAACTGTAGTTTTAATGGATCTTGTTACTTGAATCTTTATTAATTAAATACAATAAAGTAATTTCTCATTTTAATTTGGAGTTTCTTCTCAATTTTTGACCTTTTGTGCTTCTTCTATAATTTATAGTTCATGTACCTTTTCTAATTTCTTATGTTTTAATGCTTTAAAAATATCTTTTGTGTATTTATATACTAGTGAAATTAATCCTCTCTTTAAAAAATTCCTTTCTTCTCCTGATTTCCTTGGAATTACCTGAGCAAATAAATGTTTAAATATTCTTATAAAGTTCTGTTTCTGAGTTTTGAATGACTAGTACTACACTCCAATAGATGTTTTCTAACTGCATCAATGCTTGATCAGTTCAATTAATTAAATTAAGTTGAACTCTGCATTTTAAATTCTGCATAGAAACTTTCCCTACATATTACACATAAATGTACTCTATTTCTATTAGTGTTATGCGTGGTGGCTATTTATATATAGTATTTGCTATACAATTATTATTTGCTAACAGTGGGTTATCAGTTCTCTCTGAAGCCAGGCATTTTTTTCCTGGTTTGTGGGAGACCGCCAGGCCGCAGGGGACCAAGGACAGAGTCCCCCACTGTGAAAATGGTGGAGGGACTTGGTTTCTGGTCCCTGGAGCCGGCGGGTATCTTGACATCTTCCGGACCTTCTCCTTCTCAGCCTTGAAGGAAAGAACAAGATCTTGGCATATGCGTCATGTTCCAAGGAAGTGATAGTAATGAGGACACTATTATCTTCGGGCTAATGTTCTCAGGATATGAGAACATCTTGCCCTCTTGATAGCTTTCGGGAGTGTACAAACTTTTGTAAAACAACATTGTTCTCAGGCCACTGCAGTTCTGCATATAAGCCAGCAGTTCCTTGAATAAAGTTGCCATTTGCCAGCAGAGCTTATGGTCCTCTCCATTCTTTTAAGTCCCTCGCCTCACCTCTCGACCACCCTTGCTGCTGCGGGCAGCGGCACTGGTTAGTATTTTATAGTCCTTGATCAATTTCATAGTCTTGGAAGGCATCCACTTAAGCCCATAACATGTACAGAGATTTCTGAATAGACTAGGGATTGCAACTGGAGTCAGAAGACGCGCAGTTTGAGAACTGTGTACCTGTGCAGGTTCATTCTGCCTCAACAACATTCTTACTCAGTGGCCTTAGGAAAATTATTCAAATCCTTGCCTTTTTTATTTCTTTGTCTATAAACAGGGATCAGACCATTTTCTGTCTCCCTGGTCTTATCCAAGAAACTTTACTGATGAGATAAAGGCCATGGAAAGGTTCCAACAAAAGACAGCCTTCATTTGGGAATGGATTCATTTTAATTATCCACCCAGGCAACATTGGTGTTTGCAGGTACCCCTTCTATCGACTATCAGGTAGGGGGACAAACCAAGGTCTTCAGCAGAAAGCACAGGGTTAGGGTTGCATGGGGCTAACCCAAGAATCAAGGTGAGCATTAAACAGCTGGCCACAGTAATGCAAAGCACCATGAAGGGCAGCCTCAGAAAGTTTCTTTTTATTTTCAATTATTTTTATTCTATTGCAGTCATCTCATTTTTTCTCTCTTTGTCCTCCAACCAGCCCCCCACTCCCACAGTCCATTCCCACACCATTTTCCATGTCCATGGATGATTCAGACATGTTCTTAGACTAGTCCCTTCCCCTTCTTTCCACCGCTGTCCCTCTATCTCCTCCCTGCTGGCATCTGTCAGTCTGTCCCGTTTCCCTGTCTCTAGTTCTGTTTTGTTAGCTAATTTTATCCATTAGATTCCACTTACAGGTGAGATCATACGGTATTTATCTTTCAATGACTGGCTTATTTCACGTAGTTTAGCATAATAGTTGTCTATTTCCAACCATGCTGTTACAACAGGTAGGAATTCTGTCTCTCTTTCTGCTGCATAGTATTACATTGTGTGAATGTACTACAGTTTCTTCACAAAGCCAGGAATTACTATGAAGAGTTATTGTTCACAAGCACAATCGCCCTGCTCTCTAGAAAACAAATGAAAGAACTCGTGGCAACACACAAAGGTAAAACCATCTGAGGTAGGGATGCATGCTGTGGGCTGAATCTGCTGCTTGGAATCTGAGAAAAGTAATTCCTTGTCAGCCCAGAGCAAACTCTTCCAGCAGGGTGAGATTCAGTGAAACATCCATCTCTCCCTGAACCACATTTACCTGCACAAGGCAAGACCTTTTTTCTTGACTGGAGAAAGTCACTTCCCAGAGTATATCAAACAAGGCAAAATCCTTGCACCCCATCATAACTCTTGACATTTTGAGGTTCATTTAGGTGGGGGTCAACAAGCCAAATATATCATTCCACCATGTTTTTGTATAGCTTGTGAGCTAAGAATAATTTCCATATTTTGAAATAGTAGAAAAAATCAAAAGATGAACAATATTTCATGACACATCAAATTTTATGAAATTCAAATTTCAGAACATAGGCATATTTATTTACATATTTTCTGTGGCTGCTATAGGGATACAGAAGTAGATTTGAGTGATGAAGCCTGCATAAATCAAAAGACTAAAATAGTTATTTTCTGGCTTTGCACAGAAAAAATAATTATCTGATTCCTGATCTAGGCCATCCTCCCACACAATTCTTGTATAGGCCCAGCAGACCATCACCTGGCTTTGTAACTCACACCTGTCACAGTGTGTCACCTCATAAGCCAGCCTGTAACTCTGACAGCAACAAACATCAAAATTATCTTTATCCTGAACTCAAAGCTCTAACTCACTGGGCCTAGTTATGCTCTATTGCAATGGCCTAGAATAAGTCCACTCTCTTCCACGCATGAAGGCAAAAGGAAATGAGAATTCTCCCTTTGTCAGAACCACACGCATGAAAAGTTGCTGGCTGCTTAACACCACTGAGCCTACAGAGAAATTTTGCCTATTACTCATTGTTAACTCTCTTCTCAGTATTGCTCAGGAGAATTAGGGTGTGCAGAATTAGGGTGTGCAGAGCTGTGTGCAGAGCTGTCCATGTACTGTGGAAACCCACCAACTGCCACAAACCACGCTCTTGGTTATGGCTGATCCCAGGAGCCAAAGCTGTGGTCATGAAAGAGTCACATGCTCTTTCCATTTGGTGATCTCAGGTGAGCTCACCTCCTGGGTGGCATGTTGACCCCTCATTTCTCCTAATAGCACAGCTCAAGCCACTGAATTCCTGCCTTTAAACTTTTACCCCCCACATTTTCACCCCTCGAGCTAGAAAGCTATCTAAGAAGCAAGGAAAAGTATTTTGAGTCATAAGATAATCTCAGGTATCATTTTGTCCGCTGGTGCTCAAAAATAGGTCCATGGACACACAGTATCCATATCTGCGAGGAGCTTGTTAGAAATACAGAGTCACAGGCCCCATTCAGCTCTTCCAAATTATAATACATTTTCACAAGATCTCTAGGCAATTCATACACGCACATTAATCTCTTCATGTCTCATGAGTCACTTAGCTAAAATGCATACACAGAAATTCTTAAATAAATATCTATCTTTCATGGGTATCACACTATGCTACATCCATACCATTCATATTACTCAGTAATAGAATGAATAAAATTATTAATATACTTGGCTTAGATAAACCTGAAGGAAAATATGCTGAATGAAACAGCTTATCTCAAAAGGACAAATACTGCATGACCCCATCTAGTTAACATTCCTGAAATAGCATAATTAAAGCAATGGAGAACAGGTGACTAGTTGTCATGGATCAGATTTGTGGGGAGAGGGTGACTGTGTTTATAAAAAATATATAACAAAAAGGAGTCTTATGAGAAGAGTTCTGTTGTATTTTGATAGTGGTGATGGTTACACTGAGATACACTACTGATAAAACTGCATATAGCTACACACAAACACATACAGAGATACACCCAAACACATGAGTGCATGCCTAACTGGTGAAATCTGAATAATCTTTGTGAATTATACCAGCATTGACTTCCTAATGTTGATACCATACTACAGCAGTTACATAAGATGCTTGGTGAAGGGTGCACAGAACCTCCCAGCACATTTCTTTGCAATTTTTTTGTGTATCTGTAACTATTTCACAGTAAAAGTTTACAAAAAAAATTAAAAATAGATGTATTAACATATGGATGAATGAATAATAAGCAGATCAACAAAGAGATCCATAATAGGAGTGGGAGAGGTGGGTCCATTTCAAATGAGAATGTTTTCTCAATTTTTTTTTTTTTTGTTATCAAATGTTACTAAGATTTCATCAGCTACACTTTTGTCCTCTAATTATGCTGGTTTTCACTAGAAGCTATGGTCTTATTGGCATTCAGGGGATAAAGGGACATTTTAGACTCTGATAAGTGTACCTGAGTTATGGGTCTATAATAAATCAAGACCTCAAAAATATGAAAATATTTATTAGAAAAAAGTCATTTTCTGTAAAGCCACAAGAATATAAAATGTATCATGTTTCATACACAATACTTTTTTCTAGGACATCTATTTGGGGCTGAAAGGATTGAAAACACATTCACTGGGCTTTGAAGTCAAGATCTTAATATACAACCCCTGTCTCCACCTCTTCATTCTCAGATCTTTTTAATGTCTATCTGAAAGTAAAATCAAACTGGGCCATGCATTTTAACATATTAGCCACTTTTGCCCTTGTACATGTAATTCCTTAAATTTTAGTTTTAATGTTCCCTCTCCCTCTCTCTGTAATTATAAGAACAATTAGGTGTTAGAGTTCAGAGTTTCTCAACATTAAGAAGAAAGGGACAGCCCAACTAACTATTTTCTGCCTTGAAATACCAACCGCTTCTGCAGTACAACTAATAATTTCCCAGTGCTTTGCAACTGATAATATACTTTCACTTACAGAGATTCTTTTAGGGATCAACTCAGGCAATATGAAAAATGGTGCTAAAGCGGTTAAACTTGGAAAAGAGAATTGTATGGAGATTTTCCCACCAATCAGAAAAGGCCTGACTAGGTATAATAAGCTTATTAATTTCAAAGTGGGACCTGTCCAAAAAAATCTCTTATTCTGACATTTTGGTCTCCTGACCATGACCGCTATGACTCACCAGGAGGACTTGCATGTGCCCTGAGCTTGGAGGAAGGAAACAAATCTAAAGGATGAACCAGGGCTTGAATCTACCAAACAATGGTGAACTTAATAGCTTGACATTGGAGAGCCAGAGTTCACTTCCTGGGTGAAGGCATTCCGCTAATTAGCTGTAAAATCTACTCAGAGACCAACTTCTTGGTTCTTTGTGAGTCCCAGATAATAAACTTGTTGAAAGCAAACAGGGCAGAGTATTCCCATGGTTTCCTGAAAACACACATTTATTGAAGCCCTTTAAGTATGTGCTTTAAGAAAGCAATTCTCACCCAACTCTGCAGGGGATATTGAAATGGGTGGAACCCAGAGCCAAACCAGAAACCCATAACAAAGTTCAAAAGCATAAGAGGTAACCATCACTAAATAAGAGAGAAGAAGAAACAGAAAAAAAGCAAGGGGGACACAAAGCCTGGAATTCAAGCAGCAGGACAGATGTTGTGTTCTGCTGCTGTCCTTTACCTGTGCCATGCAAAATGTAGGTAAGGCAACTAAGAAAAAAGATCAGAAGAAGGAAAAACGGATGACGTGTGGAGAGAGGGGAGTAAGACACAGTTATTTGCCTCAAACACCTTATAGTACAGTGGAGAAGTTAGATGCATTCACTAGTAATACAAAAAATAAGCAGAATACGGGAAGTGTCTTGTTTAAAAAGAACAAATAAATATAGAAAATATGAGAAAAAATAAATTGGTTTTGATTCAGGGCATCTTGTAAGGCTTCATGGAGGGAGAAGCATGGACTGGATTTTCATAGAAAGTATTTCAATAAGCAGAGATAGTGAGGAAAAAAACATTCTGAGTGGAGGAAAAATGAGTTCAAAGACAGAAAAGGTGAAAACATCATAAAGCATCCTTGACCTGTATTTCTTGAACATATAGATAGCAACTGGTACCTGGCAGGACAGTGGACTTGGAAAAAATATTGAAAGACCAACTTAGAACATTGTAGGCCTTAGCTGAGGGAAAGGGTTATCTGCATGGTAGATGATGTAGGGAATGGAGGAAGAAGAAGGGGAGGCAAAAAATGTCAATGAGGAGAACATGCAGAGAGGTTATGAGGTTCTTGACTGATAGCGTTAAGGGAGCTTCAGAAGTGAGCAAGTCTGCAGTCAGAGGTTGGCACCTGATTAGAAAAAAGTTTATGGAAGAAGAGTCAAAGATGGCTTTAAGATTTCTAATCAGGGCCCTGGCTGGCGTAGCTCAGTGGATTGAGCACAGGCCTGCAAACCAGAGGATTGCGGTTCGATTCCCAGTCAGGGCACATGCCTGGGTTGCAGGCCAGTTCCCTGCAGGCCAACTCCCAGCAGGGGACGCACAAAAGGCAACCATACATTGATGTTTCTCTCCCTCTCTCCTTCCCCTCTAAAGATAAATAAATAAATGAAATCTTAAAAAAGAAAGATTTCTAATCAGTATTACTGGGAGATGGTGATGCTATTTTAAAAAGTATTGATGGTAGGGTTGTATAAGATGGTCTTAAATATTTTTCTTTTTTTTCAAATGATTCCTATCAAAGATATACTCTCTGCTTATTTTGAAAAATCAGTTGCCTATGAGACTATTTATAATTTCAAAATATTTTCCATATTAATTTGGCTGGGTTATTTAGGTTGCATTCCCTAGAAGCAGAGCCTGAGACAAGAATCTGGGGCCAAACTCATGACTTACTGAGAGTACCTGTGGGAGAAATCTGTAAGGGAGAAAAGGAAGCAGGAGAACAAAGGAACTAGCTGAGCAAAATGTGGGCTTCCTTGGAGTCCAGCCCAGCCTGACCCCATGGAGCTCTCTAGAGCATGAATCGCACCACAGACTTGAGCCCACTTAGAGGCAAAAGGAACAGCTTCTGTACTCTGGATAATCAGTTTTTGGCTTCTGCCTCTCTCGGGATCGAGGAAATGTGTCTATCCGTTTGGGTATGGAGCCCCACCTCTGGCTTAAGGAAATTCTCTAGAGAAGGGAGCAGGTTCTAAGCCTTTAGTCGGCTTAGAACAGCAGGTGAGCATTGGTGTATCTTCCTCATACAGGGTATCTGGGTGAGGTGCCAACAAGTCCTCAATATTTATGGGTTTAGGTGTTCACTTTAGATAATCATATCCTACATTATTACAAATAAATGACATTTTGGTAACTCTGTATGTCTAATTTTCTCCTGTCTCCCTTGAGGATAAGCTGGAAAAGAATATTCTCCAATTCATATATCTACTGGGGACACCTTGGACCATGGTCTTAGGAAAAGCCAGAAAGCTGCCAAAATAATGTCAAGCTCTCTGAACTTTTTTTCATTTCTAAATCAAATTTCTCATAGTCAGAATATAACCTTGTCTGAATTTATGTCTTGTCTGAATCTTGGCATGATTTTCATCATCTGGTAACATTTTAGCTTGACCATCCATTGATCTCAAATTGTAGGAAACACCTCAGCCTAGAAGTAGAATGAGCACTGAGTAAGAATACAAAGAAGTGAACAGGCTTTGGTACTGACATTCTAACTCAACCAAGGCCATTTCTCAGGAGGACTTTTTGATGAGCACTGTGTGGTTGATAAGCAAGTGTAAATAATTTTTAGGATAAGTTGGGGTCATAACTTAGTTGATTATGACACAAAATTAATAAAGTAGGTGATTCTAGATTTTATCAGTGCATTAGATTGTGCATTTCTGGCATACGGGCATAGAAAATGGTCTGTCAGTAGCTTTGCTTGTTAAACCAGAAAGTTTTAAGAAAAGTACTAAAAATAAAAAATAAATATGAGGCTATGTCATAAGGACACAGGAACTAGGCCCTGGCTGGTGTAGCTCAGTGGATTGAGCACAGGCCTACATACCAAAAGGTTGCTGGTTCAATTCCCAGTCAGGGCACATGTCTGTCTCTCTTTCTCTTTTCCTTCTCCTGTGTCTAAAAATAAATAAATAAAATCTTTAAAAAAAAAAAAGGACATAGGAACTGGTTGGAAGAAGCCTTTGCCAGCCAAATGTAGGACAATTTGAGCATCAACATGTTTAAAGATAATAATCCATGAATCCATACCAAAAAGCACTAGACAGCCCTGGCTGGTGTAGCTCAGTGAATTGAGCATGGTCCTGTGAAGCACACGATCGTGGTTGGATTCCCAGTCAGGGCACATGCCTGGGTTGCAGGCCAGTTCCCAGCAGGGGACTCACATGAGGCAACCATACATTGATATTTCTCTTCTTCTCTCCTTTTCTTCCCTTCCCTTCTAAAGACAAATAAATAAAATCTAAAAAAAAAGCACTAGACAAATCAATAAATAAACAGTGGGGAAGGAGGGTTCTCACCTAACCGAATGCAGATTATTATCTGGTAGATGCATCAAATGAACTGAAGTTGAAAAATAAGTATTTTGCAACCATCATAGCAAAGATAGGACCAAGTGAGAATCATCAAAGGGTGCTAAATGCATGGAGAAATTTTTATGAGAAACAAGATAAGTACATAGTTTTAAGTGTCTTTTACAAACTATCTTATTAGTTGCAAAGGAAACACATTGACTATACCATGCAGAAATTGGACAGCCCTTGATGGGGAAGAACTTGGACAATATTTCCAGTGATAAAAATTAACATTATTACTAAGGAGTAGGTGAATTTTCTATGTCTCTGAATGTGATATTTTGACAAGGGCACAGCACCCCTCATGCAGTATTCTGGCTGAGAATGTACAACCTTAGTCTAGTCATGAGAAACCCTCAGCAACTCCCCAATAAAGAGCACTCATTTAACATTTAACATTCAATTAAAAGGAGGGGGGTTGTATTATTTTTAAAATGTCAATATAACTGAAAAGACAGGCTGAGGAGCAGTTCCAGATTAACAAAAACTAAAGAGACATGGCAATTAAATAAAATGCATGATCCTAGACTGGGTCCCATACTGGCAGGAAAATAATGCTATGAATGTCCTAAAATCCACACGCAGTTGTGGTTATTAGAAGAGTAACCTTATCATTTGGAAATATACACTTAATAATCTAGGGATAGAGAGACATAATGCATGCAAACTACTCCTTAATGGTTTATTAAAAAGTATATTTAATGCATATGTGTATATATGCATATGTGTACTTAAACAGAAGGCAAATAAATAAGTCAAAATGTTAACAATAGATATATGTGAATATTTCTGCAGCTTTTCTGTGAAATTCCAAATAAAAAGTTATTTGCAATTAAGATGTTTTAAAAACCATAGAGGCAAATCATACAAATATATCAATACCATTATCCCCAAGTTATTTCTTGTCAGCTGAACAAAATGGAGTTCATTTCTTCTACTTTACCTGAAACACACAACCAACGGCCGAGCACCTATGCCATAAAGGTGCTTCTGAAGGGGTCTCCCAGTCCTTGAACTCTTCATCTCTGATCACTTGGCCTACGAGACATGAAATGAATTACCCTACAGCAACACAGTTAAGGTGGTATCTCTCTTCTGCAAAACCTTTAGAGGGCCCTTAGTTGACTACCAAATACAGGCCAAACTGATTTGCTTGATCTTCAAGACATTCCAAATATGACCCTAAATCAGGTATTCTTTTCTTTTCTTCTACTCATTTCAGTGACAAAAAGTGATGAAATAAAACATGAGCTTTGGGGTCAGAAAAACCCTGAGTTTCCATCTAACTCCAAAATGAGTTGTTTGAGATGAGGAAACTTTCTTAACCTCTCTGAGGTAAAATTCCTTCATTTGTTAAAAGAGAAAGAAATTCTAATACAGAATATATAAGATGATGATAAAAATTATATTATTGTGCCTCATAATAATATGCCTTAGTCTATAATAATTGCCATTCCCAATTTTCTACAGAAGTTTCTTCTGACCAGAATTCCATTGCCATTGACTTTTTTCTCTTTGAGAGCATTCGTTAACTCAATCTTCATCTTTATTTGTGGAAATTCTTCCCCACACATTTGTAAGTGTTCTCTCTTTCATAGCCCATGTTCATATCTCTATTATAACTCATATTTTATTCCCCCATCCTTTTCTTGGTACTGGACCAAATAAGGTTTCTATGAGTTCAAGGCCCTCTTGGGAGCATTGGGTGCTATCATATGTAATAAATGCCTGTATGACAGTAACTCCCATTTTAGACTATACTTTCATTTAGGGAAGTGCCCTTGTCTTCTATTCATCTGAGTTCCCCATAGGATATTCAGCAGAGTGCAATAGTCTTCTATGTCCTGAATTTTGCTGAAATAACAATAAAGTAATTAAAATTATGATAATAATAGCTAACACTACTGAATACTAAGTTCTTTGTCCTGTTCTAACTACTTTACATATATCAAAATATTTCATCCTCATGATGATTTTATGAGGCAGACTCTATTATTAGTCCCATTTTCCAGAGAAGGAAACTAAAACTCAAAAAGGCTAAATAACTTTCTATAGTTAGTAAAGTGGCAGAGCTAAGGGTGAAACTCAGACAGTTGGGCTTCAAAGCTCATTCTCTTAACCATTACACTATAATATTTATCCTTAGACCATTTTACAGTTTTTACCTCTGAAGGACAGTACAATTTGCCACATTGATGGCAAGTAGAATATCCTCAAATACAGAAGATTGTCACAAAGGTGTCAATGCCACAGGGGAGCCACACCCCCGGTCATTCTCAGAAGGTCATGTGCTTTTACAGACTTACATCTTTCCAGCAGGACACTGCTTTTTGCCTGTGGCTTCTTCCCTAGTCCTTCTCTTAAACCAGCAACTCATCCTTCACTGCAAGTTTATCTTTGAAGAACCCATATCACAGATGCCTCACCACTCAGCCTCTGCACATGATCCGTCTAGTAAAGCTGTGTTGGCCAAAGCAAGTTGCATCAATCCCAAATTCACAGGATAGAGATGCATTACTCCGCCTACTCTACTGGAAAGAAGAATCATTTGGCAAAGGACCATGGTCATATAACTATAAAATACAATATAGCATTTTAAGAAAAACTGAAAAATTGGAAATGGTACACAATTCATAGACCCCTCTAATGTCCCAGAGACAGCAATGCAGTTGGCTCCCAACACAATTAGGAACAGCATGATGCATATTTCACCCTTGGACTCCAATGTGTACTCAGCCCTCCAGTCATTGGGAAGTAGGTGGATGAAACCACAGCATCAGGGATGGCCCGAGAATGTGCTTCTGTATAATACACATGCCTCAGAAATGCCATGTTACCCCAGCTTGAATAAGTGGGGTACCGTATGCAACCAACCAACAAATAGCTATTGAATACCTAAACTGCAATGTCCACTTGGTGCTACTGAGTCCAAAAGAGAAGTGGTGTGTCAAGGACCAACTAACCTCCCTGGGAAGACGTGACCGACACACTTGCAACACTCATTGAGCAAGCCAGGGTGTGATTAAGTTCTCAGCCACACCCAGGGGCTCCCAGGAAAAAGGGCAGTGTCTTTTCAAGTGATAATTGCACAGCATGGAGTGCGTGCAGAGAAAGCCTTGGGGAGCTGAGAGGTTTGAAAGAGGACCTTGAATGTCCTATAGATAAAAAGAGCAGATAGAAAATGTTAGATACACATTTCCAGAGAGGATAACAAGATGAATCAGGAGAGATGGGCAACAGTAATAGCACAGGGTATTATAGGATTGTCATCTAATAGAGTTTTAGAAAATTATATTCCAGGAGCAAGTGAGGGATGAAGGAAAATGGCCTGTACAGACAAATGCCTCAGCTACCCTGGTCTGGGACAAATTCCTAAAATGTCATTTTGAGTTACAGTTCTATTTTCTGTGTTATTTTTTTCCTGCTTCAATCCCATTAAATTTCTAACTAAACTGTGTGGAAAGAAACAAAATTTAAATGATTCAACATATGTCACCCAGAACTACTAGGCCTTGTCGTTCTTTGTAAAAGATACCCCCGTGAGAGTTCTATTTTCAGTTTGAGTAGATTTCCATTCCAACCAGAGCTCACTGGGATGATACTTTCCCTTCTCTCCTCAGTGAGCGTATAGGCTGGATTCTTCAAAAGGCCTGCTGTGCTGCTGAGTGCCCTGGAAGAATGCAGCACTGTGGTAGCGACCACTGAACTAATGATTCACAACCTGGAAACCTCAGCCATGGTGCCCTCCTGTTTATCACGAACAAAAGGAAATGCAGGGCCTTTTTTTTCTACCTCGGTGGCAATGTAGCACCTATAGAATATAATAGGAGGAGGGAGTATTCAAAGCTGACAGCTAGACATTTTCCTAGCTTGAATTAAAATGTTAGTCTTGGACTACTAATGTCATTACAGAGATTCCTGGTACTCACTCACATCTGGATGTAAGGGCACAAGGAAATTAAACATTCCTGCCACTTGGCTGTGGGGTGGAGACATCTGACTGCTCCTGGACAGTGAGCAGTAGAGATGTGCGTGAAGTAGCAAAAAGCCCAATCATGGGTTTCTCTAGGGTCTCTTCCCCTGCCTGTTGAACTAGAAGGTCACTTTTTCTTCGCTGGTGCAGCTCGTAGTGACATCCAGCATCCTGCACCACTGAGTTACTGGAAGGAAGTTGTCCTGAAGGATTTCCTGGACTCTCAGGAAATCCCACAAACAAGAAATATATTTTGCTGTGTTCAGGCACTAAAGTTCCAGGATTTTTTGTTACTGCAGTTTAACTTTTCAACCCTGACTTAAAAATGCTAACCAATGTCTACAGCTGTCTCAAATATAGGAAGCCTACTTTAAGCTAGAATAATGATGACTACCAAAAACTGGAGCCCTAGGGCAGAGATGCCTGGGCGGCATACACTTATCCTACAAGTGCCACTGTGGGCTCTACTCACAGCTGGATACCTTGACATCTTATTCAGACACCATTTACTTTAGATACAATTCAAACATAATTTCTTCTTTCTAGATTGGAAAAGAAAGTTAGAAGGGAAAGTGTTCAGAGTCACACTTGTAACAACAAAGAGAGACACCTGACAACTTACCAGCATTGCTGTTTTTGTTGCGTTCTTGGTACTGAATTACGTGAATTTATGAGTTCCCCATTTTAATGATTGATTCTCTGAAATGTAATTTACATTGTATCTTGACATTGACTGTTTAACATCTTCTCTGTGACCCTTACCACCCTGTAATAACAAACATTTCCTACAGAGGATACTGCGGGGAAAATATCAGAGTGTGGTGTTGTCAATGAGAAGCCAGTGTAAGCACATTCGCTTGAACATGCATTTGGGCTTCTTCCCACTGGTCCACAGCATTGGATCTGTGTGTAGACACAAAACACCTAAGGGCCTGTAAGGCATCAGCTTCTTATTATCAAAGATTTACAGTGAGAATTCATTATACAAACACAGACATACAACACACCTCTCTGGTATTGCAAGCTGCATGCTTATTGGCCACAATCTCTAGGGGACTCATTTCTAAAGCTAAGTCTACCTGCGATTGCAGGCGTATAGTAACCTCAGGTGTACAGAGCTATAGGTCTTTGATTACCATTTTCTCCTGCACACTTCACCACTGTTCATAAAGACCAAAGTTGACAAATAGTGTCAAGGGAGATTTAATGAAAGCAAACAGATCACACTGTGCTATTAAGATTAGACATGTATAACCCACCTCCTGATGTTCTTATTCATAATCCATCTCCAAGCTAACTGGATCAAGTGGTTTACTGTGCGCCATCTGTCACTTTCTACATCTGAAGTGAAGCAAGGAGGAAGTGACTAACAGAGAAACTATGGTGAATTTAATTTTCTAACTGGTTATCTGCCTGAATAGATAAATTTTTATGAAAAATGCCTTGGAATTTAAGAAGGTGAATGTCCTATGTATTTGGCCTACTCATTTTCCAGAATGGCATCTGAAATTTCCTTGTCTATTAACACCAGCTAGTGTTTGTAATATTTAACAACCAGGAGTTGGGAGCGACGTTGAATAAAAGATAACTAAAGGTGAGTCATATCAGGTAATTAAGTGTGGCTTCCAGGAGTTTCCATCTCTCAGTGGCATAATGCAAAGTATACTTGATAAAGAGTCCACTTGAATTGGGCAACTTTTACAAAGGAAGAAGTCAGTGGTAATGAATTCTGTCACAAACTGAGTGGAAGAAGCCAGGGCCCCTCCTTCTACCTCCCATGGCCGCAGGAATAATCAGAACTGCAGCAGTCATTTACAAAGTAGACAGTCAGACACAATTATTTGTTAGCCCAGTTAATCATAATCAATTTGTGGGCTGGGTTCTTAATCTCAGTTGTACCTTTTTCTATACTCACAGCAAACGGTCAGGCTGTGGGAGGTAGAAATGATGAGACTAAATTTTAAGGAGAATTTAGAGTGGACGTGTGGGTGCCTCTGGTAATTACGTTCTGATTTTCAAGAGTAAGATTCACCTGGCTTAAGAACAAATATACTATAATTTGGGACATGTCTTGATCTAGACTCAAATAGTGACATGCAAAATAAAAAAAAATAAAGCAGTTAAGATGCTCTTCTGTCTGATCTTCCCATTTCTGTGAGGAAATTATTATTTTATTTCCCCACTAAAAATAAAACAAGTTTCTGTTGTAATAACTGAGGCCATAGTCATCAGTGTTTGCAGACTCAAGAATGCATATATTTGATTGAGGAATCAGCATTTGCTCACTTTTGAAGAAATTCCTCTGCATATGTGACAGTTAACAACAAACCATTATAAGTAATTACTTTAGTGTCACTTGGCAGAGATTTTACTTAGTTCTGAGGGACCATGAAAAGAAGGATTGAATGATTGTATTTTTTTCCTCTCAAGGCTTTAAAAGGAGAGTTATCTGCTATTTCTGCTCCCACAGGTGTAATATGGAGGTCTGCCATTTGCTGGTAAAAAGATGGGAAATGAGAATGCTGTGAAAGTGGAGCGTATTGTTTCAACAAGGTGCTTTTCCTATAGGAATCCAGAGCAACTGAGAGGCAGGTAAGCATAGAGGAATAATTGGCGTTTCAATAAGGAAAGTTGTTAAAGATCTATTGATTTTTTCCTCGATTAAGTGATTCTGATATAAAAATCAATAGAAGCAGTCTGGTGAGTGTGTGTGTGTATGTTTATGTGTGTGTAAGAGGGGGGATGGAAAGAAAAATTTGAAACACTTCCCAAAACTTGTGTGACTACATAGGTCTGTCAACTTAAACTTATCCTTAACTGCACCTGCCTAGGCAAAGCTCATCTCAGTTCCTCTCCACGTTCCCCTCTGTTTCTTCTCTTTGCTTCATTTTCTCCTCTCCCTTGACCTTTGATTAATCATGATCAGGGGCTCTCTAATGAAACTGTTTCCTCATGGGTGCTAACTGCAAAATATAGTATCTCTTTCAGCACTCTTTTGCTCTACACTTAGAAATAAAACAAAGCAAAACACAAACAACAAAACAAAGAGTGAGAATTTACAACAAAGAATCATTCTGATAGAACTTTAGACTTAAGGGTCTCTACCACCCCCTTTCCTATGTCACCAGCAAGTGACAATATTATGCTACTTACAGGCGTGTCTGATTCTAGTCAAGCCATTCCCTTAAACTATATGAAATCACCAAAAAGGCACAATTCTAGTTCAATAGGAGAAAAGTCAGTCAAACTTGATGAGAGAGTTAATAAGGGTTGGCTGATTTTCACATGAATTTATATTCTGATCACGTAGCTTATCTGTAAATTATATAATTATATCTAACAATCTCTGACCATAAAATAACCTGAATCAGTGCCCTCTCCACAAAGAGAAAAAGGGTAGGGTAAAACAAGAATCGCTTATCTCACTTTTTTAAAAACATAGACAAGCATCTTCCAGAAGTGCAGGCAGGGGAGTGGTGGGCACTTTCTTAGCTTGCACTGCTCTCCTCTAGCTCAGAGCAGCTGTTAGAGTCCCTGTCAGCTCTTACCACACCCAAGGAAAAGCTGGAAGCCCAGCTCAGTCTTTTTATCTCCCTCCTGAAGTAGCTCCAGCACCTTCTCCACTCCCTTTCTTCAAAAATACACCCAGATCCCTAAGGGCATTCTTAACATGAATAGACATCAACTCCTTCCTCCTGGAGGGGAGGATGTAGCCAATTATCTGTTGATAGTTCTGAGAAAAAAAATGAATATGTATAATGAAAATGCTTAAATAAGCCTGAAAAGGGGGATTATTTTAGACCTTCCCTGCAGTTTCTGTGAGTCCCCTGTGACACTCCTGAAACATAATTATCTCCCATATTTTGCCCACTTTTCTGAGCTATGGTGGGTGTGTGTGTCTCTGTTCCATTATCATTAATGGGAATTGGGAGCACTTAAGTGGAGGCAAGCCTTTCCCTAGAGATGCAATTTTGTGCATTAAGATATCAAAACATGAGAGAATACACATTGATCTGTGGTGGATTCATACAATTGTCTCCATTAACACTAATGGGAATGAGGCCCATGTGTCCCCACCACACTGACTGGGCAGATATATACACCCCAGCGCTTCAAGAGGCCCAGGCTTGCTGACTGACCTCACCCTTACATGCAGTTTCCTTTGTTTTCAAAAGCAGCTGGATAAATAGAGCAGAGTCCCCAGATTTAATGTAGATACAAGGTCCTCAGCCCGGCAGCAGGCAGTCTATGAGGTATGGCTTTAAATGAATTCATGAGACTGGTTCCATAAACCACGTGTAAACATTAGCCCAAACCACTTACGGTCACACCTCTCAAAGAATAGACAAAGCAAATTCACAGTATCAGGTTTCCCAGAAAGGAAATGCAAAATACTGAAACTCAAAGATCTACAAATGGCCACCTCAAGCTATGTACAGGACCAGCCATATGCTGATGGGCTCACTGTCCGCATCATTCCACTCTAAGTCTTACCTGCCTTTCCTCCATTAGGGTAAAATTTGTACTGAACTGCCTTTCCTTGGATATCTTTTCTCTGTCATACATTCTGATATTCTCTCCCCACTAAATGTTTTGCATGTTTAATATTTGCTTGATTATAACATCCTAGCCCCCTCAAAATATAAAATTAAGAAGAGGTATAGCATCTTAAGGCAGATGACCACGCTGGTCAAATTATTTATTACGAACCATTAGTCAGCAAGAAATAAAGATCAAGGATCCAGAGAAAATTAAGCAGTGAATTGTAGCAGTTAAAACCATGGAGTTAGGTATTTCTGATTTACAATCAATGTTTAATGTGTGATCTTGGCCAAGTCATTTAACCTCTACTATTTCTACTTTTAAAAAATCATGTCTCCATTATAGATTTGTTAGTAAGCTTTGGATAGGAATCTATGGCCACAACCATGTTGTACAAAAAACGTGCACAAAACCTAAGTGACTTATGGCAATAAACATTGATTTTGCTTATTAATCTGTGAGTTGGCTGTGAGTCTCCACAGACCTGCCTTGGGCTTGGCTGACTGGACGATTTGCTAATGCTCTTGGAAGAGCTGGTTGGTCAGTCATGTCTGGCTGGTCTAAGATGGCCTCAGTTGGGATGGCTCATCTGTGCTACATGTGCTCTCTCTGTGTCCAGCAGTACTACACAATTGTTCCCTGGCGACAGGGGTCCAAGAGAGAAAGGTGCAGTGCACGTGGACTTCTCAGGTTTAGAGCTGTCGCACAATCATATCCACTGCATTTCATTGATCTAAGTAAATCACGTGGCCAGACTCAAGGGGTGAGAAAATAAATTCTACCTCCTCATGGGCATTGCTACAAGATATTGGCTAGGGTATTAGAAGAGAAAAAGACTATGGCCATGATCCAGTTGGTGTTGAACAAAGCCAAACAAAATTGTGTATGTAAAGAGCTTAGGGCAGTGCCACGCACACAGTAAATTGCTGATAAAATACATCTATCATTAAAACTAGTACATTAATAATGTAATTCCTAGTTATTAATTATATAGTATTGCATCTGACACATTTTATGTGTCTCTTCAGATTCTCTTGGTGACAACCTTCCCTATATTCATAGGCACTTAGTCTGTTTGAGTTACTGTACAAATGACGAACTCTGCTTGGACCTCTGTGGCCCAACCACATATTTCTTTCCACAGGAATGTCACAAGTAATGAGGTTGCTTCCAGGACAGATTGCGAGACAGGCATTGAGGCAGGGATTGAGAGGAAAAACAAGGCTTTTTAATGCCACAGTTAGTGCTGGTTTAAAGTTGGATCTGAGTCATGCAGCTGGAGATGTTTTGTAAAACAGGTTGGATGGGTGGAATGAGTGCAAGGACTGGCTGGTAGAGCTGTGCAGTACCCCATGCAAAATCCAGAGTCCAGAGAACCGAGGCTTTGTCTATAGGGTTTGCACATCCCAAATAGGACTCAGTTGCCCTCCTTTCATACCCGGCTCTAACACATATTTCTCCCATCCTGTATATTATGACAAAATGCCAAGAGCATTTCCCCAAATGAAGAAATTAAAAAAAAAAAAGGAAAGAAAGAAAAATGCTCTCAGACCACAGAAATAAACCAGCAGAGAAGGGAGGTTTGTTCGCTCCTGTCATTCTTCCCAGATTCTGCAGATTCTTAGGAGAGATGCTTCAGAGCCTCAATATCTTGAATATTTGATTTAAAAGAGTTTCTCTGGAGTTGAAAAGGGTGTGAGATTGAGTGGACATGATCAGAATCATACCCTAAAGTTATTTGTTAAATTATGTACCTAAGTTGGTATGTCCTCTTCAGTTTATTGGGAGAAACTGTAAAATAGACTGCGAACTAGACTTTGAGGAGGAGCCAGACATGAGTTCAAAGGTGGGTTGTCATCCTCACTGAACTTGTGGAAAGATTAAACAGCTTGTATAGTGGATCTTTCCTTGGTGTTATATTTGATAATAACATCCCCTTAGACTAGTGTCTTAAGAGAGCTACCCCTGTGATAAGAATTAATATACAAGGGATCTTTTAAGAAATTGTCCTCAGGTAAGACCAAGGGAAAGTGGTAGAAGGGGAAGAAGCCAAGTGAGGAGTGGAATATTCCAGTAAATTTCCAGCTTCTGCATGATCCCAAGGGGAGCTGCAGAGTATAATTACACCCCAAAGTTTGAGCTGCATCAGAGCAAGTGAGCTGAGCTCTCATATTTTGGTACCAAACAGTAAAACTCCCCCCCCTCACTTATAAAATGACAATCATACCTTCATTATTGGGACACTCCATTCATCTGAAGCATTCAGCAAAGTGCCTAGAGCATGATAAGAATGTGACACTTGGTTGTGTATAAAGTGATTGTCATTAGTGTGAAAGAAATTGAGCAAATTACACAGTGCCACACGTCTAGAGGAGAGACTTGAAAGAGGGCATGCACGTGATTCTTTCCCTTTGGACTCCCTGAGGAGTCACAGAAACTCTAAGCTACATGCTTGCACTCTGGGTCATTTGGTGCCCAAATGTCTTCTGATTGGTTCTAATTCTAAAATCAGCCAGAATTAAAGTTAAGTTAGTAATAAAAGTGATTCTGCCATGTGATTCTTAGAGTTGTTCTGATAATCTGAATATAAGTGGTCAGACAATTCAAAATGTATTCATCCATGTAGGTACATTCATATAGAAGCATACTTCAATCAGAAATATTTCACATTAACCAGGGTTAAATTTTTGTTTGAAAGTACAGTTTCCATCTCTCATTAAGTCTCTAAAGCACACTTAATACATGGTAAAAAAAATGGATATATATTACATGAATAAACCTATATTCTTTCCTGAATATATTCAGCATTTGTCCATCTCACTTCTCCCTCATTTGTTTCTAGTAAAGATGCCTTAACTGATAATTCTTTAGTGCTGAATTATGAAGTCCCAGTTCCCTTGTCATGAGATAGGACAAACTGTGGAGTACCTCTTAAGGTCAGGCTGAGCTGGAAATCCACTTGAAATTTCTCCATCCTCACTTGGTTCCTTCTTGTTCCCTGTCCAACTTCCCTCACTACTTAACCAGACTTTTCTGGGAGGAATTTTTTAATAAATTACTGATAAGTGAATCTTTGTGTAAGGGTTGGCTTCTGGAGTCCTGAACTGAGACACTGGTACAAAAGAATTTTTTTTAAACAATTCTAAGACCAAAGCAAGCTAACAACACTGCATGAGAAGAATTAACATTTTCTGCGTGACTATTATTTATTAGGAAATGTGTAAAGTAATCTCTAAGTTACATTATCTGTGGGTTAAGTTACAAATAAGGAACCCAGCCCTGGCTGGTGTGGCTCAGTGGATTGAGCGCGGGCCTATGAACCAGAGGATCGCGGTTCGATTCCCAGTCAGGGCACATTCCTGGGTTGCAGGCTGGTTCCCTGCAGGCCAACTCCCAGCAGGGGATGCACGAAGAGGCAACCATACATTGATGTTTCTCTCCCTCTCCTTCCCCTCTAAAGATAAATAAATCAAAATAAATAAAACTCTTAAAAAAAGTTAATGATAACAAATAAGGAACCCATACAAATATAGGTTAAATAACCTGTTCATAGTCACACAAGTAGTTAGTGACTAAGCACATTTTGATTCAAGCTGTCTGAGAGTAAAGCCTGGATTCTCAACCAGCCACCACCTTTGAACCCTTGAACTTATAATTGGAAAAACTGTGAAAGTAGATACTTTAGTTCTTATTCCAAGAGGTATCATTTGAACCTGTGGGTCAATAGTTCAAGTAAATTTTGTCTTTGTTTTCAGATTATCTTCTAGGTCAGCTTTGTCAATGTTTATGAATTTTGCATCATATTCTGTGGGGAAATATGTGGACTGACATTTCTCTTGCATTTTTATGTTTGTCTTGCTTAGATCTTCTCAGAGCCCCTGTTGAGTTCCAGCGCCTGCTGCCAGCGACTCTCCATCAGGGAATGGGGTTTAAAATTATCACCCATAATAAAGGCTCATCTACCAGAAATGTAATATCCCTGAAGCCTGACCTTCTTCAAGTTCAAAAGGCAGTATCAGTAAACTGAAAAGAAATCCTTATGTGTAGGGTTGATGTTAACTCTAATGAGGACCAGAGTTTCAATCTGCTTCCCCAGTGTGTTGTAGGAGAAGGGAAAAAAAGAAAAACAAGAAAGTGGAGGCGTGTTTAACTCAGTAGAATTCAGTACCACAAATGTGTTGAAGGTCTTCTGCACTTACTCAGTTTGCTATATTGGCAGCACCCCTGTGTATTCTTTTTGAACTCCATTTTAACTCCTGAAACTACATTCGGCACAGTAACAATACTTTACAATGACTCTAAGGATGATACTACCTTGGCATTTCTTTACCAATCATAAAATATAATTAGAAACTGAACAGCTAAGTGTCATAAAAAGTAACAAACACAAATATACAGCCAAAGAGAAGAGCCATGGACTTAGAACCTTTTCCTCCTGCCATGTGTCAGCTTAAAGAACGATAGTAGATCCATGAGACACCTACATTTTTGGATTTTGAACCATGTGAAAGGTATCATACCAGGTACAGACAACTTCTTTCCTACAAGAAACTTACATCCTAGATGGGAAGTGAGAGTTTCAGGCTGATGGATATAGTGTGAAATAATGAGATCCTTTTTATGATCGTATGGGTTTAGTGGATGAAGGAGTAATTTAGAGCCAGAAATCAAGGCAAACATTGTGAAGGAATTTGATTTGGAACAGTGGCTTGCTGTGGGCAGGCTGAGATGATCAGAGTCTGAATAAACAAAGGTGCAGCAGGAGAAAATTTACAAAACAAATCTAATATATAATGGGCCTACATGCGACAAAAAAAATGTAATAAAGTTTGAGCTATTTTGACTGGGGCTAAATAGACTTGCAAATATTTTTGAAATGTCAAGAACTTCCCTTAAATGCCTATGGGTTGTTGCTGAATAAACCATATTGTTGGGGACCACTTCGTGTGGTATCGAAGACTGTAACTCCATGTGAGCAAGGCCTTGAAATGGGCCTACAAGTCTCGACCAGTATGACGGGAATGCAGGTGGCAGGCATGACCTGATAGTAACACTGAGGGTTCCTGCAGGAAATCAGGTCTGAAGAATACATTGTTCCCTTTGAAGCTTGTTTTGCTTTGTATGGCTCTGTTGATATAAACTGGATATTTAAGTTCAAGGCATAAGGAGTGAACTCCTATCTCATGAAACATGTCTTAAAGACCATCTGGCATCAGCATGTCTAACAGACCCTGACCTGCGGCAGATCTCTGTGTTCCTTCAACTATTACCTATAAATAATACCTATTTTCTATAACTATAGCCTTTTGACATTAATTGATAAGCTATGCATGCATGCTGTATGCCCCTACACATACTGATCCCAATAAAAACTATTTTGGAGAAGGGCTTGGTGCATTCTCCACTAGAGGGAATCACCATGCCCTTTCCCACTGGAAAAACAGATTGTGTCCGAGATGATTCATTTCATCCATGACTGGGAGGACTCAGTGGGACAGGGTTCCCCTCACTGTATTACTAATTTGTTTCTGTATAACAAACACCATGAACATAGTGACTTAAGACAATAACCACTTAATGTACTCATAATTCAGTGGATAAGCAGTATGGACTAGACTCAACTGAGTGATTCTCCTCTTGGTCTAGTCTAGTTCCTGTAGCTTTGGTCATACAACAGCTCAAATGGGGCTGGGTACTTTTGATGGTTTTGAATATATATCCCTGTTCTGGAGACCTAAAACCCTGATTCATTCATGTTGGGGACGTATGTTCCAGCCACTACACTATCTCCATCCACCCCCAAACTCATTCATTTGTTCTACTCTGCACTATCGGGGACTGGCTCAGGGGCACTGCCCTTCCATCAGTGCCATGGTGAAGACTCTGATGAATGAAATCAAGAGAGATGAGAGTAGTGGATCTGAAGTCACAACATTTACCATGCTCTGTGATGGCTAGATTGTTAAATGGCCAACCCATCTTGTTGGGCAATCTACAATAAATCATGGAAGGAGTCCTTGGTCTTAGAAGTACATAGCTGTGATGAACCTGAGCCATAGCAGTGACATTTTTTATTGAGTGGGGAGAAAACAAGTCTGTGTACCTTGGTACATGTCGGCAGGCTCTGGCCTAAATATGGAAAGGACAACTTTCTCCCTTTCAGCTTAGAGAGGAAATGCACAGCATACTAGCAACCTCTTCCTCTTCAATTCCTGCATGGAGATTTGTCAATACCTGAAAGTAATATTTATTTTTATTTATTTTCACTACTGAAAATCTAGCTCCTTAGCCTCCTGATATTTAGTGACCTGAAACACACGCTTAACTAAATGGTGCCCAAAGCAGTTAAAATTTTTAACAGCTTCCTAAAAGAATCCAAGAGAGCCTTTCATACAGGGAGAACAGTTTTTTGCAATTACCTGTCTGCCAGTAGGAGTTTTCTTGGAGGGTGGGGAGGGTTCTCAAAGCACTTCAGAATGTCAACTCACTTATTTCTCAAATGTCCTTAATTAATGTATAATAATTTATCACCATTTTTTTAAAAGTCACTTTAGCATCTGTCCATGTTTCCTTTGGCCCTAACTCTGTGGTGCACATTGATCTGACATCAAAGTGTCACCATTTACATCTCTTTTGCCTGAGGGCTTTTCTTGCTACCAAATTTCTCCGCTCTTATTACAGCAGGCTGAAAGAACTAGAGAATTAACAGTCCCCAAGAGCAGCCATCAACTAATGAGTGACAAAAATCAAATATGGGTATACAGCGCCTCTACCTCCAGCAACCTCTCTCCTCTGGTGGGATAACTCTGAAGCCCATGTTCTACACAGGCGCCAGGGTTACCCAGCAGGATTGAGCTACAGCTCCTTACTGTGACACTAAACTTGAGGATCTACCCTAAATCACCTGCCATGTCCTGGTGCTTCCTAGGATACCTCTTAAATAAATCACTTGCACTCAAATTCTTTTCTCTTATTCTGCTTCTGGAGAAAACAAAACTAAGACAAACAGTGATTCATGGAATAAAACCTTTTGCCTTTAATGAAATTAGGCCTAATCTTTAGTTTGAGGATCCAGAGCTCCTTTCTTAAGACCATGCTCTTGTTTTTATATTTAGAATTATGGGGTTTATAAATTTCAAAGACGGTAGAGAGTTTTATTCTAAACCCCTCATTCTGCAGATGAGAAAACTAAGAGTGAAATAGGTGGAAAACTTGCTTCTTGGGGATAAAGCAGATCATCTTTTTGTTTCCATTGTCCACACCCACACTAAGGTGCACCAATTATTGTTGAATGCCTCTATATGTCTTTCATCATTGAATATGATGAAATCAAAATTACCTACAAAAAGGGACAGAAAGTTGAACATAGCAAGAAAAATAGGCTACAAGAAGAAATCAGAAAGGAGTAAAGGAAGAAAAAACGATGTTAGCCTAGCAATGGAAGGTTAAGTTTAATGTAGCTGTTCTCAGTTCTGCACCCTCATTGAAATTACTTGGGGAGCTTTTAAAAATGTTGAGGCCGGAATTCATTTGCCGGAGATGCTGATATAATTGATTTAGTGTGAAGCCTTGATACTGGGCCATTAAAAATGTCCTTAGTTGACACTAATGTATAGCTGAAGTTGAGAACTAGATTCGTGTACCAAACTGGGCAATTCTTCCACTATTGAGATAAGAAATTACATCACTTCAAGTAAGGCCTCTCAGAAATCAAAGAGCTTCCAAGGGTATTTAAAAAAATGAAGAAATACCAGAAGAAGTTGTAAAAATGTTGGTATCCTTAAATGGTTTACATTTCATTAGTTAACACTTATAAAAACACTGTGCAATACACTTATACTTTAATCATAGTGATTGTTGTAGGGCAACCAACAGCCCCAAAGATGTCTGTGTCCTAATCTTCAGAACCTGTGAATATGTTACCTTACTGATAAATGGGATTTTGAAATGTGATTAAAGTAAGGATCTATAAAGGGAAAGATTAGCCTGGATTACCTGAGTGGGCCCAATCCAATATAATTACAAGAGTCAAGAAGGTTGAAACCAGAAAAGTGAGGCGAGACACAGAAGTTGGAGTGATGCCATTGTTGGAAGGGGATCAGGCACCAAAAATGTAGGAACCCCCAGAAGTCGGAAAAGGTAAGAGGTAGATTCCCTTAAGGCCCCAGAAAGTATGTAGCCCTGCCAATACCTTGATTTTGACCCCCTACACTCCAACTTCCAGGACTATAAATGAATAAATTTGTGCTGCTTTGAGCCACTAGGTTTGTGGTCAATTATTGCAATGGCAGGAGGAAACTAATACAGGGACAGTGGTGTGGGTTTATAATGAAATGACTTTTAAAGTTGTTTGATAAACATTTTCTTTCACTTCTGTACTCACTCCTATTTTCTGTGGATAATTTAATCTAAAGATAAGCGTAAAACTGGAAACTTTCTGACTGTGCAGCCTGAGCCAAAAGCTGCTCCTGGTCCCAAAGATAAGCTCTGACTCCAAGGACATACAGTGATGTTACAGATTAGATAAAATAGGACACACTCTGACACTTGCTTAAATATAATATCCAAAACAGAGAATTAGAGGTTCTAAAAAATCATTTGTTCATCTATTCTTCTACTTATCTATTTATTTTGTCCATTCAACCAACTTTTAGCTCCTGTTATTGTGTTAGGTAGGGGGTGTGATCTAGTATAGTTTAGATTGCCAGGTAAAACACAACACTCTCCCAGTCAAATTTGAACTTCAAACAAACAACAAATAATTTGCTAATACGTACATCCCAAATATTGCATTATATTAATATTGTAATATTATTTGATGTTTATTTGAAATGCAGGTTTAACTGGGCATCCTGTATTTTTATTTGCTAAATCTACCAACCCTAAGTGTAGTGGTACTCAGCCAGAGTCCAAGGACACACTACTGTGTTACTGGTAATCTGTTGCTATGCTTTGTAAATTGCCTATGTTTATAAAAATAAATTCTCCATAATTGAACTTACCCTGGTATGTAATCTCATGCCAGAGGGAGAAGAATGGACTTTTGGTCAGAATAAGAAGAAAGAGGCCATGCGCATAATACTTAGGCACACCCTGGGAGACAAGAGATACCACGCTTTGTTGTGAAATTAAAAAAATGGGAGAGCACCGCTGATCTAGTAGGTATTTCAGAGGCTCATGGGCCATCCTTTGAATCCCAGCTGTGATATTCACTAGCTCTGTGACTTAGGAGAAGTTATATAATTTCTGAACATCTAAGATATTTTTCTTATAAAATTAGAACACTGTCAGGGTGGTCATGACGCAGGCTGTGAAAGAATTCATAAAAAGAAGAAAGTGCAGAGAGTAAAAGCTTTTATTTTTACTTTCCAAAGGGAGAGAAAGAGCTAGGTGCAGGAAAAGCACCAGCACTAGCCCCGAGTGGTAGGAGCTTTGAGCTTTTATTAGGCGATCGGGGTGGTGGTAGAGCAGGATGACTCACCTGGTCTTGTACAGGCTGCAATATGTTTCAATGTTATGTTCGGGTACGGGGCCCAGTCATCTGGTTGTTGTGGTCTGGTATGTCCTGTTTCTTATATACAGAGCTTCTGCACCTTCAGGGCACTTCCAGTAATTTTCTAGTCTGGACCATAAAGGCTCATAAAACAATTAGAGTCAGTCATGATTTATGGGGTCCAGATAGCTCTGGCAAAGAGGGCCTGAGAAAGGAACATTTGTCTAATTAAACATTATCTAATTTATAGCTCATTCAATCAGTGAATGTTTACTGCACACCTGCTATATGCCAAGCACTATTCCAGCTACTACAAATACTATGTTGGACAAGCCAGGCAAAATCCATGCTCTCAAGAAGCTTGTTTCTTTAGTTGCGATGATTAAGGAAACTGTCACAGTGCTGGAACACATACCAAGTATCCAACAAATATTAAGTACTGATGATTTCAGACCCTACCCTCAAGAGCTTATTCTCAAGTGACCAGGTCAGTTCTGCCTGCCTTGTTTGGTCATATGCCTAGGGAATTCTATTTAAGGGACAGCTTTATTTTAATCCTGAATAACAGAGCTTAATTTTCTTCTGGGTGTAGGAGGAGCCAGCAAAGGAGAGAAAGGATTTCATTAGGTTCTGTATTTCCTTGGTGAGATAAGTTTCTATGAAGCTGTTCATAGCACGAAAAAGTATTTGGGTTCTGCGATAATATGCCTATGACTCAGAAGGTTAGTGATGGGACATCATATCTTTTACAGCTTTGGTAACTCGTATGGAAATGGCTGTTAGTCCCGATAGGCAGCAGCCTACACATTTAAGTATTTACACTCAGTTTCACTTTTTCCAGTAAAGTTTATTGAAGTAATTCCCTTGCATGATGAAGGCAAACTTCAATTTTCACAGCTGACTGCAATTCACATTTCTTATGTGGAAAAATGTGTCAGTAGCAGTATGCTCTGAGATTATATAGGAAAAAATGCTGATGGAATCCACAAAATTCTCCTCATGTTTGATGTGCTATGATTTCTCCACTCTGTGTGTGTGTGTCTAGGAAAATATATATAGGAAGACTTTTATCCACAGCAGAGAAAATCACCTATTTATTCAACTGGATGACTAAATGGATGTTTTTTATTAAGTGATGTGTGCTGAGGAGAAAGAGAAGAAAAGTCAGGTAAAACCTTGCTACTGAAAGTGTGATCAAGCCATGGACAATTAGCATCAGCATTTGCCAACTCTACAGAAAAGCAGAATCTCGGGCTCCAACCCAGACCTACTGAATTATCATCTGCAGTTTAACAAGGTCCCCAGGTGATTCAAATGTACATTTTCATAATGATCACCAGGGGAGACAACTGCCCTACAGACGGAAAATTTGCCCACAAGTTATTAAGTAACAATGAGAACAACTATATGACTTTTCTCAAATTAAAATTCAAATTTCCTGCAACGATGTTCTTCTTTCTTTTCTCTCACTGTTATTTCAAACTTTTTGACCAGAGGTAACAAAACTAAACTAATTCAAAATTATGTTATTCCTGTCAGTGTATATTTATTTCCTGGGTTTTATTTCTTCCTCAAGAATTCTTAGCTTTGAGCATGCACATTCTCTATTCATGTTGTTGCGGAATGAATGCGGCCTCACAAACACAGGGATGACTTTTGTTCTTAGCTTCAAATATTCATACCAATAGGTGGTATCAGACTAGCAGAACAATTTAAAAAATGACCTCTAAATCAATTAAATTAGGGTTTGCAATATTACTTGTACTTGCAGCAAAGTTTAACATGTCTCCTTTTGTGTGAACTCACATTTTCTTAAGAATTCAGGTTTGATGCACGCACACAAAATAACCGTTTTGGAGTATACAGTTCAGTGGTTTCCATATATTCACAAGGCTCTACAACCTTCATCTCATTTTTAGAACATTTCAATTTCCCCATAAAGAAACTCCATATCCATTAACAGTCACTCTCCATTCTCTCAGCCCAGAGCTTCTGGTCACCACTAATTTACTTTCTGTCTCTATGGAATTGCCTATTCTGGCATCACACACAAAAGGAATCATTAAGTACATGTCCTTTTGTGTCTGATTTCTTTCACATATGTTTTCAAGCTTCATTCATGCCACAGCATGGATCAGTCCTTCGTTCCTCTATATGGCTGAATAATATCCCATTGTATAGGTTTATCTCATTCATTTATTTATTCATTAGTTGATGAACTCTTAGGTTGCATCTGCTTTTTGACTATTATTAGTAAAACTGCTATAAATATTCTTTTTGAAGCATTGAATATTTGTGTGAAGATACATTATCAATTATTTTCTGTACATATCTAGAAATGAAATTTTTGCACCATATGGTAATTCTATGTGTAGCAGTTTGCAGAACAGCCATACTAGTTTTCACAGAAGCTACACTACTTTAGATGCTCAGCAGCATTGAATGATGGTTCTAATTTCCCCACAGCCTTGTCTACACTTGATTTTATTTGTGTTTTTTTTTACTATAGACATGCTATTTGGTATAAATGGTATTTCACTGTGGTTTGTATTTGCATTTCCCTAATAACTAATGAAAATATTTCCATGCATTTATTGCACATTTGCATATCTCCTTGAGGAAATGGCTATTCAAATATTTTTCCACATTGGTCTTTTTATTGTTGAGTTTCAGAGTTTTTTTTTATATATATTTGATACTAGACTCTTAATAGATAACTTATTTGTCTTTGGTTAATTTCCAGAGTTACAAAAATTAACTCTAGCTAGTTCTGACTATTTTTGCCAATTGTAGATTTTATGGAGGAGGCAATTGTCAGAAGTTAGGCCCTTACTCTGCCATTTGGGCTGACATCAACCACATTAATTATTTTAAAAATGTACAAGATGAAAAAATGTGTCTGTGGGGAAATTAGAAAGTTTATAAATTTCTTCTGTTTTACTGTTCAACACTCCCCTGTGGAAAAAAAAACAGTATGTTATGTGTGTGATATTCTCGCTTTATAAACATTGTGCATATTCATTTTACTGCGAATATTGTAAAGCTGTGTAGATTATCTGTATTATCTTAAATATAAATAAACAAGATTTTTTGAAGATGCATATTTCTCAGAATGGCAGCTAGATCTTGGAAACATGGACTAGCTATCTAGGAGAAGTGAATTGCTTCAAGCCTAACTTAAAATTGAAGAAATATACTAAAATAAGACTTGAATTTGGTATTCAAGTCTTATTTTAGTATATTTTAGTATATTCAAGTCTTATTTTAGTATATTTTAGTATATTTAGTTCATGTTCAAAATATGAACTAGAACCTGATGAAGCATTTTAGGAGCTGAGCCTAAAATTTCCCATTGTGGAGCGGTATCCCCAAAGGGCAGGCAAGCTAGGATGCAATCAGTGTATTTTTATTATACAGACTATTTATGATCCTGTTATTGACTGTATTTGTTTTCCTTTCATTATCATTTAAAATTATATCCTTTTATGAAAGCTAGGTGAGAATGTGTATTAAGGAGAAATCTAACCTCAACCTGATTCCTTCATATTTCAAATCAAATACAACATCATTATATGTCTTTAGAGACAGAGTTTATCATCATGGCAGGAGAATAATTTTGCTTATGCTGCATAGTCAGGAAGGGCCTCAATGTATGACTTTCAATTTTATTTTTAGATTATATTATCTACACAGTCACAGAGGAGGAAAAAAAGAACTACTGGAGTGAAATAAAATGTAAAACCTTGTTACTTAAAGTGCAGTCTGTGGACAATAATACAGCCCATGGACAATTAGCATTGTCATTTGAGGAGACATTTTCATAGATGAAGTATCTAAGGCACGACCCTAGACCTACTGAACCAGAATATACATTTAAACAAGATTTCCTGGTGATTCATGTGCACATTGAAGTCTGACAAGCACTGCCATAGATAATCTACCCATGGATTATTGAAATTTGATTTTGTTCACTCCATTAAAAAGGGCCTTGGGAGATTTAAAAGGTTGTACTTGATCTTTCTAGCTACTCTGCTCCCTTCACTTACAAAAGCAATAGGGCAGCCAAAATATTCTAACCTCACAGTGGCCCCATAAAATACTAGATGAGTTATGTTAAATATCATTCTATATAGTGTTGCAATAAAATTATATGGAAAGAAACAAAGAAAAGTTATGCTTTCTTTCTCTAAATTTCTCCAATTTATTACTCCTACAAAAATTCCTTAGTCATGTCATTCCATGTACTGAACAGTTTACATCTTCTTTGGCTGCTTCTTGACAGTGTTGCCAACCAGTATTCTTAGACTTAGAAAGAGGTGAAAATGACAATGGGCAGATCATCTCACCTTGTTGCATAGATGAAATTTCTAAAATTTGTTGAGTATGTGAATTATCACATTATATGAGAAAAGAAGTAGTAGGTGGTCCAGAAGTCTTGGGAAAAGACCCTGGAAGATAATGAAGATCAATGGAAATCAGAAATTGTCTTAAATGAAGTTCTCTAAAATCAGAGACTGAAGTCTCAATTTAGATTTGTGTAATCTAAATTGAGGGAGGGGTCTTAGATAAAGGGGAGTAAATGAAGCTAGATGGGGCAGAGAAAGCTGGTGAGCAATATGATAGAAGCTGGTATGATATCTCGCTTCAGCCTGATCCCACAAGGAAGTCTGTAGTACAAATTTCACCACAGAGCCTTCTCTGAGGCAAGAGGAGTAGCCTGTGGTGTCCCCGTGTCAGTCAATCACTGACTGCCTCTAGAGGGTATATGTGGCCTCCTGAGTGAGGCAGCTCCCCTTGGCTGAAGGTTGTTCTCCAAAGAAGAGGCCCCTGTGACAACCAACACAACAGGTATAAGATGGGTGCATCAGTTGGGTGGGGCACCAACTGGGCCACAAGGGCATCCTGTTGAAAATGAACAGCCACTCTGAACTTCTATATTTTTCATTCATCTATATTCATTTAATCTGTATACTTTTAGCCCCTATAATGTGCATAGCTCTAGCTGAACACTTTATTATTATTTAAGTTTTCAATTTAGGGTGTCTTACTTTGGGTTTCCTTAAATGCAAACCCCAAAATAAGGAGTTGGGTGTAGGTAGCCTATCTGGGAAGTGACTTTAAGAAGCTTGAGAGAGGGTTAGAGAAGGTGAGACGGGGAAGGAAGAAAAGGATCATTCCCAAATAGATGGCAAACTGTAGTAAACAGTCTTTGTATAGTATGGAGTCTCTTGGGTAAACAGAACTCAATCTCACTGGTCACTTTTTGAGGAATTCACCAAAAACTGTTCTACCAAGTCCTATTGTTTATTATACAATCATTGCTTCTGGAGGTGTTCACTACTTAGCACACCCTTGCTGTCCTGATTGTGGGTTATATACGTGACTTTAGGGGAAAGAAAGATAAGTTTAGGCTAATCAAAGAAGGTTTTATGCAAGAAGCATGATTTGAGTAGGGTTTGAGACATTGTTCCAGTTGAGATAAATGAAAGGCTAAGGGATGTGATACTCTACCAAGTAGAAGAATGGGGAGTTTAAACTTGACCCCATAGGTAATGAGTTGCTCTGAAAATTAATATGGGCACAATGTATAGCAAAAGCACTAATTTATTAGGATCATTATGGCAGAAAAGTGTGGCAAGATGGGCAAGCATGCAGTAATTCAACAAATATGTATTAAATACCAACTGTACACCCAGCCCTTGTAGCCTCAGTGTCAGAGAGAGAGAGCATTTACAGAACTCATCAGGTATGGTCCTCCAGCCTAAGTCAAGACTGCAAAGCACTCTCTCAAGGGCTAATATTAGGCCTCACATGTATTCCCATATTGCCTACTCTACAGGCTCAAGGAGGCCACCCCCAACTGACTCAGATTGAATCTGTGGGAGTGCTGGTACAACTGACATATTTTCTCCTACATCAGGTGGGCTGGGAGGTTGCTGAGCCAAAGCTCTACAGGCCAAGATTCTAGTTCATGTTCTGCCAATGAGCTTTATGAGTTTTTCTTCTAAGACTCCATTTGTTTCTTTTCTCTAAAAGTAAGAAGACTCTATTTGATGTCTCCAGCCTCCACTGTAGATGCTCTGCTTTGATAAAACCCAACCCTTGTTTTATACAATTGATATATGGCTGATTTTCTACCTCCTCAAATTCCTGTCACTCATCCAACATATTCTTCCAGAAAGGTCTAGAGTTGTTTTTGTTTCTGCTTTTGAACTAGCACAGCAAAGTCGCTCCTCATATTAAAGGTAATTTTCCCATTTGCAATGCCCATAAAACAATAATATTTTTTCATTGTTTGAAATTAGCCACTTTATATTTCTCTTAAATAAAAATTACCTTATCAATTTTCAAAACTCAGCAAACTCAGGCATACAGTTCCTTTGTGCAGAAAGCTATTCTTTGGTGGGTCTTGGCTTTCTATTTACATGAACAAATATCTTTAGATAGAGTTATACCCTTATTACTTCCCAGTTTATAATATTTTTTAAAGAAAAGAGCATGCTTGTGAGAAAAATCTGCTAATTTAAAACATAAAAAAGTAGGTCTATAGAAAGTCTTTCTATTCAGAACACAGAGCTACTCACTATAAAGCCAGAAAAGTGCTGGCTTACCTGAAGCTTAGCCATAGAATCCAGGAATACAGGCATACCTCAGAGATACTGTGGGTCCACTTCCAGACTGCTGCAATAAAGTGAATTGTAATATTTTTGCTGGCAGAGGGTTTTGCCTTCAATTTGTGAAAAAAAAAAAAACCCCACAATATCTGTGTAGTGCAATAAAGTGAAGCTCAATAAAACAAGGTATGCCTGTAAATAAAACAGCATCCCAGATCTATAAAATGACAATAAATGTCAGTGCTGATAAGAATTTCTAAATCTGTATGGTCCATAGCAGAATCTAAACATGCCAGGTGTTCAGCCTCACGGTCCAGAGAAAGATCTGAACTGTGCTTTTCTGTATAAATCCATCTGAGAGAATCAATAACACATGTTGTCCTTGAATTTGAAGTTGGTTAACACAAGTTCAGTTAAGGGCAGTAATGTAACAAGTGTTCTAAGTGTAATAATAATAAATTTCAACAGCCACACTAATAGAACGTGAAAGACCTTAAACCTAGGTGGGAATTAAAGCTGCTCCTTTATTTTTTTTATTTTAATTGTTCTTCAAGTACAGTTTTCTGTCTTGTACTCCCATCCCAGCCTACCCACCCAGCCCTCCCCACATCCCTCCTGTTTCCACACCCCCACCCTTGTTTTTGTCCATATGTCCTTTATACTTGCTCCTTCAAATCCTCCCCACCTTCCCCTAAAATTTCCTCCCCTCTCCCCCAGCCCATTCTCAATCTCAGTGTCTTTAGTTATATTTTGCTTGTTTGTTTGCTTTGCTGATTAGGTTCCTGTTACAAGTGAGTTCATAGCAGCACAATTTACAATAGCCAAGTGTTGGAAGCAACTTAGGTGCCCATCAGTAAATAAATGGATCAAAAAACTATGGTACATTTACACAATGGAATTCCATGCAGCAGAAAGAAAGAAGGAGCTCCTACCCTTTGCAACAGCATAGATGGAACTGAAAAGCATTATGCTAAGCAAAATAAGCCAGGTAATAAAGCTGCTCCTTTAAATGGGGAAATCAAATTGTGTAAAAAAGAGGCATGACACTGATCATACATGCTAGAAAGATCTTGATTCCCAATAACAAGACTGATTTTTTTCATATTTCCCAAGAAAAGAGCATTCATGACTAATGTTACAGCACTAAGTTTCACTAAGTGAAAAATTTTATTCAGTTGTTATTTTTGAAAAAGAAACTATTTCTAAATATTCAGTGAGGGCTGGACTCCAGAGGGATCAAATCATAAATGTCATGTTTTTATAAGAATTTGAGAGATAGAAACAGTGTATATGTCAGCCTTGGACATACAGTAATGGTGACTCAAATTTCATGTATATAATGACTTTGGTAAACATTTGAGTTTTGCTCTTTGAGATTTAAAAGACTAACTGCAAGAAAATAAAAACAACAAAGGATTCATCTTACATAATTGCATTCTGTAGCCAGCCTCGTTATTCAAAATCCAAAATTTCATAAAATGATGGACTTGGAAGGAACTTTAAAAGCCATTTAGTCCGAGTTCCTATCTACTCAGGAATATCTGATAGGTATTTATTCTTGGACACTTTGGGGGGACGGGTAGATGGGATCATTTGTCAAATCTCATTCTTGAACAAGGCAATGATTACTTTTCCTCTTCCCCCCTCTTCCTCCCTCTTTTCCTCCTGCCCCATTCCTTTCACTCATTCCCTCTCCTCAATTTTGTTTTCCTCCTTTTCTCCTCCCTTCACCATCTTTCCTTTATTCTTTCTCTCATTCCCATCATTTCTCTGCATTCACTTTTTTCTTTTTCTATCTTTACCTTCTTTTCTTCTTTTTTAAAAATAGCCTGATAATGAAAAGTGTTACCTTTTGCTATGCTAAAATTCCATTTGCTATAAATCTCCCCATCTGTGCACACAACTCAGGGTCCATGGGAATGATTCTATTTGGCTTGTGGAATTCTTTTCTTCCAAATTCTGTCAAAGTCTCCAATCTTTTCTTTTCTCAACTTCTAAATCTCTTCAAGAACTCACATTTATGATTTATGAACTGGAAACCAGAATTGCAAGTTAGTGAAGAAGTAGCATTATTTTTAATGCTTACATATTAGCTTCATTTTTACGATTTGGGTACTTTATCTTAGGGTTGGTGGAGGAACTAACCAAATAATAACACAATAATCAAATCTATTGCATATTTACCATGTGTTAGATAGTGAATAAACTACTTATAATGACTAGCAACTATCATTGAATTTTCTCTACCTGTAAGAAAGCTATTACCTATACTTTCATACATAGAGTTTAAAACACGTCCAGTGTCAACCAGCTAAGAAATTACAGTGTCCAGCACTAAGCCTCTATTAGTCTCCTGACAGCAGTACCCAGACCTATCTTTACATTTGTGCAGTGTTTAACTTCCAAAAAGGCATTGTAGCTAACTTTTAATTCTACCCAGTTTTTTATAATCAACATTCTCAGGAGTGCCAGAAGTTTTGTTCCCCTTGACGAGTTTTTCGCCACTGTTGCCAAACTCACTGGACTATCTCTTGCCACCTCTCCATGGTGTAGCTATTCCTTTGTCCTGGACCATGAGCTTCATGCCTCTCTTCATGAGAGGTCTGCACCCATCTTTTTAGACCTGCATGTGGCCAGTTTTCCCAATCACAGCTCCCTGGAGATCACCTCCTACCCCTACCCTTGCTTCTTACTCAGTATCTGTCTCAGCCCAAGAAGCATCCTTGCCTCAATCTGAAGGTTTTATGTAGGTGACTTTTCATCTCCATCCAATTATGAGAGCTTCCAGGGAAGATTCTTGGCCCTATGTAAGGCTTTGTACACCACAGGCCCTCAACTCATACATGTAGGATACATTGCACCCCTTTCTAGCATCTCTGCTAAAGGTTCAGTATCTTCTCTTCACTTCACTGCTCTGATTTCTCAAAGCAGCACAAGCGTACCTCAACTCCCAATTCTTTTATTGAGACTGCCTGTCTGCTTTACAACATCACTCAAGCTTTGAGTATCTTTCAGCAGCTTGTGTAGAAAAAAGGGAGTTAATAAGCAGTATATTTTGTGTTCAAATTCCTCATTCATCCACAATGAAAAAAGAAAAATTATAGTAGTCCCAGGGAGTCTAAGCATTCAGAAGAGATGGTATAAGAAGATTGCCTTGACTGAGGCCCTCAAGAGGAATGCAGGCTTCCCCTGGCACATGTAATATGAACACAAAAACCCGAAGCATTGGGGCATCATTTTCTCTCCTGATAAAAGATTGATTCCAGTGTAAGAACTGTGTGGGGACCATCATTACTAGTTAGTGGGTCATCCCATTTCCCAGTGCCGACTTGGACCTGCTCTGGACACTGGTATAATGTGCTGTCAGAGGTGTCATTGCAGAGATGGATGGATGCAAATGAAACCAAGGAAGAGGCTGCGTAGACCCAGATTAAGGTGCAAAAGCTGTGCTCTCAGTTTTTACATTCTCACTCTCATTAATTGACTTCTACTTATCAGACCATCTCAGAGGTTTTCTCATTTTCCAGTTCTCCATTGCATGATCTGCACATTTTAAACACACCTCATGTACTCTTTCTTCTGTCTGGGAGCTCACTGCCCTCTTTTATGGTCTGGCCAATTTCCAGGGGTGGTAGCAGCTACTGACACTTTTTGAACACCTTCTAATAGGACCTATGCATGTCACATTAATTTGAATTATATCTTTTAAAATGCGTAAAACCTGAGACAGATACCTGCCTTATTATAATAAATCCATAACCAATAATGTTGTTGTATAATTATATGTAATTTAATTAATGTTTAATACAATTACAGTGGAATGTGTACTAAATTATAATAATTTTTGTTTTGAATCCAAGGGATTGCCCTGGGTCCCTCTACTACTACATAATGAGCATTGCCTTTAAATATAGAGCTTTTCTCACTGTTAAGTTCTTGCATTGATATATTAGTTGTCTGTTTATTCTTTAAGGCCAAGTTAAAATTCTATCCTTGAAAAGCCTTCCTTGGTGACAACAAAGCAAAAAAATTGAGTGCTTTTTCTACCTTCCTACAACATTTATATACACACACACACATATACATATATATGTGTGTGTGTGTGTCTATATACATATCATATTATACACATATACACACACATATGTGTGTATGTATGTGTGTATAACAGTAAATTTGAGTCTCATCAAGGCCTACCTCAACATCTTGCCAAAATCAGATGAAATATTAGTCCCATATCCAGAGATTGTAGAGAAGTAACCAAAACCTTTTTGCAGGCTCTTAAAACATATCAAAGGTGCCATCTTTTATTAAATTGAATAAAACTAATGGGTATTATATTTATTAAAACTAAGGTAAATTTAAAATATCTTAAAGCCATCAAATAGTTTCCTCTTTCTATACAGGTATATATAGATATAAATATACATATAGGTAAAGATACACACTTATATATGTGGAAACAAATAATAAACATTGAAAAAAAAGGAGGACTCATGGTGGAAGTGGGTTAATCATAAAAATAACTTTATTTTTTCTCCCATTTGCTTTTAAAATCTATCCTTTTGTGATTCTTCCATTGTCCATGAAAAAATATAAATATAAAAATAAAAACTTTAACAAAAATATAGACCCCATGACTTAATGACTTATCTGGTCATAATTATGTCATAAAAATTCCCCATCATTTTAAATCAAAGTAGTAATCAAAATGTCCACTCCTTGTGATTGTCAAAGGTCCTTGCTAAGACCTGCTGTGTAGGATGGAGGGAACCTGTAAGGGAATTTTGGCTCTTCTAGGATTAGGGCATGTGGTAGGGATACAGAAAACTGTACTTGAACAATAATTAAATAAACATTATATTTTTAAAAAGCTTATACTTGACTGGAGCTCTTATAAGATGCTTGTGTACTTCCTGGCAACAAAAGCAATGCACATTATATAAACTATATGTTTTATACAAAATATATGATATTAAATGTAGCAAATATTTTCAAAAATTCAAAATTGCACAAAGAAAGAAATAAAAGCCCTCCATAATGCCACCACCCCAAATGACCTCTGTCAATATTTTGAACTTTCTCATCTGTAGATATACACATTACATGCTCATATTGAGGGGAACTACTTTATGATGTCTTGTTCAAATCATAGCAGTGATCTTTCTCTGTCATATAATTCTTTTTTTAAAAGATTTTATTTATTTAGAGAAATATCAATGTATGGTTGCCTCTCGTGAGTACCCTGCTGGGAACTGGCCTGCAACCCAGGCATGTGCCCTGACTGGGAATCAAACCACAATCGTGTGGTTCATAGGCCCACGCTCAATCCACTGAGCTACACCAGCCAGGGCACTGTCATGTAATTCTTGAGTACAGTAAATAAAAAGAAGTCATAACACTTGTTGTTAATAACTGTAACTTCTTTGATTTTCACAACTATCACATAAAATGGCCAAAAGTATAGGTCAAGAGCCTAGACCCCAGAGCCAGACTCTTTGGGGTCATTATAATAACCCTCCACTTATTAAATGAATGCCCTTTAGTAAATGACATCAGTTAATATTTCTATACACCAGCTTTCTAATATGTAAAATGAGATAATCATAGTAAGTTTTCTCGGAGGTTTATTGTGAAATATAAAACATATTTTTCTGTCAGTGAAGATGGTAATGATGTTGGTATAATCATACAATGGGAAATACAGTTTTCAAGAAGCTTGTAATTTACTTTGTGAGATGAAATGAGTATAAATTTGAACCCAAGATGGTGGAGGAGTAAGTGGAAGCTATACTAACTTCCTTCCAGGACCAATTTGGAATTACAACTAAATTATAGAAAAATCAACCTGAAAAGCCAACTGAACACTAGTTGGAGAGAAACCTTATAACCATGGACACATGAAAGAAGCCACATCACCGCAAAGTGATTGGTAGGGTGTGTGGAGGAGGTGCAAGAGGACTGGCTGGGCCCCTGCAGGTGGCAGCTGAAGTTCCAAAGGGATATTGTACAAGCTGGGTGGTTGTCCTTAAGGGTGGGGTCTAAACCAAAAGCTAGGCTCCTCAGCCTACAGCACCAGAACAGGGAGAGGAATTCACATAATACCCAGCAATAAAAAGCAGCAGGGTTTTTGTCCACCAGGGATAGAAGGCTGGAGATTCAGAGCGCCTCTTAAAAGACTAACACACAAAATTCTATATGCAGCCACTTACCTGGGACCCCAGCAGAGGGAGGGCAGAGAGAACTAGAGATGTGTAAGGAAAGTCTGGGGTTGGTGTCTCTGGGGAGAAATCTGAATGGTCAGCTGCCAAGATCCCTGTACTGAGTCATTCCCCATACTTCAGGAGTCATCTTTCTCAGGCAGATGAGAAAGATAAGTGGTATCAGCTCTGACCCACCTTTTGATGTTTAAGTCCTTCTGCTGAGGAGTACTGCTAGAAGACCTTCACTGTTTAAGCCTAACGGAAAGCCTGCAGGCAGGGGAGGTCAGTTATGAGGCTTTAAGTGACAATACCTAGGGCCTGAAGCTGATAAAAGCAGGCTTTGGTGTGCAGCCTCATTTTTTTTCTGCAAAGATTCAGAGACAGCAGAGGGAGCTACAAGGTGTGGACTGATGATAGCTTCGAAAAGGAGGCCTAGGGCTAGTCACAGTCAGGGTTTGACTTAGGCTTGCACCAGAGTCTTGCAGATACACCTAATATGTAGAAACACACACAAAGAGGCAGCTAAAACAGGAAGACAAAGAAACAAGTGCCAAAAAAAATAACAAGAAGATTCTCCTGAAAAAAAAACACAAAACAAAACTAGATGAAATTGAGGAAAGCAATTCATCAGATAGAGAGTTAAGAGTAATGATCATATGCATAATGATCATAATACTAAATAGCATGAAAAGACAAAGAAACCATAAAAAAAGAAACTGGCAGAAATAAAGAATGCAATACGTAAAATAGATAATACACTGGAAAGAACAAACAGTAGATTAGGTGAAGAAGGTGATCAAATCAGTGATTTGGAAGACAAGGTAGATAAAAAACCACCAAGAAGAGCAAAGAAAAAAAATGAAGAGAGCTTAAGAAACATTTTGGATAACACAAAACATAACAACATCCACATCATCAGAATACCAGGAGAAGAGAGTGATCAAGTTATTAAGAAACTATTTGAAGAAATAATAATTGGAAACTTCTTTAATCTGGTGAAGGAAAAAGACAAAGTCCAGGAAGCTCAAGGAGTCCCAAATAAGTTGGACCCAAAGAGATCTGCACCAAGATGCCTCATAATCAAATGGCAAGACTTAAAGACAAGGAGAGAATTCTAAAAGCCACAAGAGAAAAGCAGATAGTTCCATACAAGGGACCATCAATTAGATTGTCATCTGATTTCTCAATAGAAACATTTTAGGCCAGAAGTGCCTGAAATATTTCAGGCATGAAATATTCAAGGTGATGAAAAACGAAGGCAAAGGCTACTTTATCAAAAGGGAAATAAGGAGCTTCCCAGACAAGAAAAAGTTAAAGGAATTTGTTAACACCAAACCAGTACTGCAACAAATGTTAAAGGGCTTGCTTTAAGAAGAAGAAACAGAGAAAGGAAGAAGAAAAAAACAAAGGAAAACAGTCTAACATAAATGACCCTAAATATGTATCTATCAATAATCACCTTAAAGGTAAGTAGCTTAAATGTTGAGAACCGCCCTGCCTGGTTTCAGGAATTGTAACTGCCTCCCATGCCTAAGTGAGTGACTTCTGGAATGTGAGCCACAGGAGACAAAGCTTGTCTCTAGCAGCAAGTGCTGCTTCTGCTTGTTCCCCTGCCCCCAAAGCATGGTCAATGTCCATGGCAGGTACGGCCCCTCAGAGAGGGGCAACCTAGGCCAGACATGAACACTTGAGAGGCCATCATGGAAGGACTAGGGGGGCTATGACAAGGAAGGAGTGAAGGACCCTCGTCCCCCTGGCTATTGTGACAATAGCCTGAGTCCCCATTTCTGTCAGGGAGAAGCACTTCCTCGCTCTAGTCCACTTAAACCGAAAAACCTTTAGTGGGGAAGGCAGTGCAGCCCTGTGCTGGAAAGGGTGGGTATCTGGGGTAAATCAGGCATAAGAAAGAATATGTAAAAATCCTGTGAAACCTGCTTTGTTCAGAATACTCTCATTTAAATGATAAGGGTCCAAGCAAGAAGTTTGTTCCTCAAAGTTTTATGGCCCTTTAGCTATCTGACCCTGACTGGGAATAAGCCTTCATAATTCTTTGAATGCTATCTATTGTTTGATCCTTACCTGTATTCTTGTACAAACAAACCCAATAAAAGCCCCTTGAGGAAGGGGGTCTTCGCCCTTCCCCTTTGAGGGATTGGCCACCTTTCCTCCCCAAGCAGATCATGTCTTGGTAGTGTTTACTTTCATCCATGGCACACAGGGGGGTCTTGGGAGGAAAGTTGCCCCCACACTTAAATACTTCAACCAAAAGACATAGGGTAGCTGATTGGATAAGAAAACAGAACCCATATATATGTTGCTTCCAAGAGACCTACCTCAGATTAAAAGATACACACAGATTAAAAGTAAAGGGATAGAAAAATATATTTCATTCAAATGGAGAGGGGAAAAAAGCTGGGGTAGTAATACTTCTATTGGACAAAATAAACTTCAAAACCAAGGCCATAGTAAAGACAAAGAAGTACACTACATAATGATAAAGGGAACAATCCAATAAGAAGACGTAACCCTAGTAAACATTTAAATACCCAACATAGAAACACCTAAATATGTAAAGCAATACTTGATGGACATAAAGGAAGAGATCAATAAAAATATAGTCATAGTTAGGAGTTTTAACACCCATTGACTTCAATGGGTAGATCTTCCAGACAGAAAATCCACAAAGAAACAGTGGCCTTAAATGACACATGAGATCAAATGGATTTAATTGATATCTTGAGAGCATTTCACCCCCAAGCAGCAGAATATGCATACCGTTCAGGTGCACTCAGGGTGTCTTCTAGGAGAGAATACATGAGGACACAAAACAAGTCTCAATAAATTTGAGAAGACTGAAATCATATCAAGCATCTTCTGTGCCCACAATGCTATGAAACTAGAAATCAATCATAAGAACACTGAAAAACATGCAAAGACATGGAAGCTAAATAACATATTATTAAACAATGAATATGTCAAAAATGAGATCAAGAAAGAAATCAAAAGATACCTTGAAACAAATGACAATGAGGACACAACAATCCAAAATTTATGGTACAAAGGGAACACAATCCTAAGAGGGAAAATAACAGCATTACAGGCTCATCTTAAAAAAAAAAAGCTCAAACAATCTAGTTTTACACTTAAAGGAATTTGAAAAAGAGCAACAAACTGAGTGGAAGGAAATAATATAGATCAGAGAAGAAATAAATGAAAAAGAGTCTAAAAAACGATACAAAATATCAATGAATCCAAGAGCTGATTCTTTGAAAAGATAAACAAGATTGACAAACCTTTAACTAGGTTCATCGAGAAAAAAAGAGAGAGGACCCAAATAAATAAAATCAGAAATGAAAGAGGAGAAACAACAACTGACGTCAAAGAAATACAAAGGATTACAAAAAAAATATGAACAATTATATGGCAAAAAAACATACAAACTGGATGAAATGGACAAATTTTTGGAAACACACAATCTTTCAAAACTAAATTAGGAAGATACAGAGAATCTCAATAGACGGATTATAGTTAGTGAAATTGAAGGAGTAATAAAAAACACATTAAAAACAAATGCCCAAGATAGCATAGCTTCACAGGTGAACTTTACCAAACATCCTAAGAAGAACAAGCATCTCTCCTTAAATTATTTCAGAATATTTGCCCTGGCTGGTGTGGCTCAGTAGATTGAGTGCCAGCCTTCGAACCACAGGGTGGCTGGTTCAATTTCCAGTCAGGGCACATTCCTGGGCTGTATGCCAGGTCCCCAGTAGGGGGCATGCCAGAGGAAACCACACATTGATGTTTCTCTCCCTCCCTTTCTCTCCTTCTCTTTCTCCTGCCCCTCCCCCTCTCTAAAAACAAATAAATAAAATATTTTAAAAATTATTTCAAAATATTTAAGGAAAGGCTTCCAAGCTCACTTTATAAGGTCAGTGTTACCCTAATTTCAAAACCAGATGAAGCCACTACAGAAAAAAAATAAAATATAGGCCAATATCCCCGATGAACATAGATGCTAAAATCCTCAACAAAATATGAGCAAATCAAATACAACAATTCATCAAGAAGATCATACACAATGATTAGGTGGCATTTATTCTGGTAATGCAACGCTGGTACAACATTCACAAATCAATAAATGTGATTCCCCACATAAATAAAATGAAGGATAAAAACTATGTGATCATATCAATAGGTGCAGGAAAAGCATTTGATAAAATCCAGCATCCATTTGTAAACATAATATGTGCCATATATGACAAACCCACTGCCAAAACTACAAGCATCACACTCATCAGGCAAAAACTACAAGCATCCTCTTAAAATTGGGGACAAGACAGGAATAGTCACCTTCACTTTTTTTATTCAACATAGTTCTAGAAACCTAGCCACAGAAATCAAACAAGAAGAATAAATAAAGACATTCAAATTGGAAAGGAAGAAATGAAACTGTCTTTATTTGCAGGTGACATGAAGATGTACATACCTAATCCCAAAGATTCCACCCAGAAATGACTAGGACTGATAAGTGAATTCATCAAAGTATTAAAATACAAAATTAATACCCAGAAATCAGTTGCACTTTTATATGCCAATGATGAACTAACAGAAAGAGAAATTAAAACAACAATCCCATTTACAATGGCTTCAAAAAGAATAAAACACCTAGGAATTAATCAATCCAAGAATATAAAAGACCTATATTCAGAAAATTATAAGACACTGAAGAAAGAAATTGAAGAAGATACAAATAAGTGAAAGATACAAATGCTGTGTTCATGAATGGAAATTAACATAATTAAAATGGCCATACTACCCAAAGCAATCTAAAGATTCCATGCAATTCCTATCAAGATTCCAATTATGTATTTCACAGAACTAGACCAAATATTTCAAAAATTTATATAGAACCATAAAAAGGCCCACATAGCAACAGTGATCCTGAGAAAGAAGAAGAAAATTGGAGAAATCACACTACCTAATATCAAATTATACTATAAGGCCATAGTAATCAAAACAGCATGATACTGGCATAAAAACAGACACATAGATCAATGGAACAGAATAGAAAGCCCCAAAATAAACCCATACCTTTATAGTTAATTAATATTCAACAGAGGAAGTAAGCACAAAAATTGGCTAATAATAGTTTATTCAATAAATGGAACTGGGAAAATTGAATGGATACATGCAGAAAAATGAAACTAGACCTACTTCTTATACCACACACAAAAATAAAATGAAAATGCATTAAAGATTTAAATATTAGATCCCAAACTATAAAAATCATAGAAGAAAACAGGTAGTGAAATATCGGATGAGTGCATAACAATATGTATTGGAAAAATCTCCCCTGGAAAGGGAAACAATAGAAAACACAAACAAATGGCAAAACTAAAAAATAAACAAACATAAAACTAACTAAAGAGTTTTTTGCACAGCAAAGGAAAACTTCACAAATTACAAAGACTACCCACAGAATGGGAGAACATATTTGCCAATACAAATGATAAGGTGTTAATATCCAAAATTTATAAAGTACTTACAAAACAACACCAAAAAAAAACAAACAACCCAATTAAAAAATGGGAAAAGGACCTGAATAGACACTTCTCCAAAGATGACATACAGATTGACTAATACACATACAAAAAGATGCTCAGTGTCACTAATCATCAGAAAAATGCAAATTAAAACCATAAAGAGTTATCTCACACCTGCCAGAATGGCAATCATCAATAAATTAACACACAAGTACTGGTGAGGATGTGGAGAAAGGGGAACCCTTTTGCACTGTTGGTGCGAAAGCTGATTGGTGCAGCTACTGTGACAATCAATATGGAGATACCTCAAAAAATGAAAAATGGGTCTGGCTTGTCTGGTTCAGTGAATTAAGTGCCACCCTGTGAAACAAAGTGTCACTGGTTTGACTCCCATTCTAGAACACATAGCCTGAGTTACAGGCCAGGTTCTTAGTTGTGGGCACACAAGAGAGAAGCAAGCACACATTGATGTTTCTTTCCTTCTCTTTCTCCTTCCCCTTCTCTCTCTAAAAAGAAATAAAATATTTCAAAAATGAAATAAAATATTTTTTTTAATATTTAAAATGGATCTACCTTCTGACCTAGGAATTCCACTTCTGGGGATATATCTGAAGAAACCCAAAACACTAATTGGAAAAAAATTAAGCACCCCTACATTCATTCCAGCATTATTTACAATCACCAAGTTATGGAAGCAGCCCAGGTGTCCAATAATAGATGAGTGGATAAAACAACTATGGGACATTTATACAATTGAATACTACTCAGTCATAGAAAAGAAGAAAGTTTTACCTTTTGAACAGTATAGATGGACCTGAGAAACATTTTGCTAAGTGAAATAAGCCCGTCAGAGAAAGACAAATACCATATGATTTTACTCATATGTGAAGTTTTATGAATAAACTGAACTAACAAGCAAAATAGAGACAAACCCACAGATAGCAGAATGACAGCTAAGGTCTGGGGAAGTAAGGTGGAAGGAATGAGCAAAAAGGAAAATAGAATCATGGACATGGACAACAGTGTGGTGATTGTGGAGGTGGGATGGGGAAGGAGTTATAAAGGGGCTAAATGGTAATGAAAAAAAGACAATACAAAAATCATTAAAATATAGTAAACCAAATGACTAAAAAGTTTTTAGGTGTTAATTCGGGGGGGGGGAAACTTTGCCCACAAAGTACCCCCATTCGCCACAGATGAAAGTGATACTACCAAGACATGATCTGCCTGGGGAGGAAAGGTGGCCAATCTCTCAAAGGGGAAGGGCCAAGAGCCCCTTCCTCAAGGGGCTTTTATTGGATTCGTTTGCACAGGAATGCAGGTAAGGATCAAACAATAGATACTATTCAAAGAACTAATTCTCAGGACTTATTCTCAGTCAGGGTCAGGTAGCTAAAGGGCTATAAAACTTTGAGGAACAAACTTCTTGCTTGGACCCTTATCATTTAAATGAGAGCATTCTAAACAAAGCAGGTTTCACAGGTTTTTTACATATTCTTTCTCAGGCCTGACCAACCCAGATACAGCTCTAGCAAGGCAAGGAGCTATACTGCCTCCCATCACAGGTTTTCAGGCTTAAGTGGATTAGAGCCAGACAGCACTTCTCCCAGACAAAAATGGGGACTCGAGCTATGCCACAAGAGCCAGGGATGAGGGTTCAGCGCTCCCTCTTTGTTGCAGCCCCCTGAGTCCTTGCATGATGGAAGTGATTGTGTATGGCTTAGGTTGTCCCTCTCTGTGTGAGGAGTCTTACACATTATGGACATTGACCATGCTTTGGGGACAGGGGAGTAAGCTGAGGCAGCATTTGCCACCAGAGACAAGCTTTGTCTTTTTGTGGATTGCATTCTGGAGGTCACTCACTCATCCTTAGCCATGGGGGGTAGTTACAATTCCTGAAACCAGGCAGAGCAGTTCCCAACATTAATCTAATTATTTTGATGCTTAAAAACATCATAACTGGTTTTAATAAACAAGGATGAGACTTTGGGGCAAGATATAGGTATAATTAGATACACTTTGCTTCCTTAAACAACCAAAAGAAAGACAACAACAAACTTAAAAACAAAAAAACAACCAGAACAGTCAAAAATATCAAACTGTATGGAAATCCAACAATCAAGAAGTTAAAGAAGAAACATTCATCCAGACCAACAGGAGGGGCAGAGATAGACAACCAGGGTGGAGAGAACTTGAAGCAAGGTGGCAGCTGGTAGAACAGGCAGTCCCACAATTGCATGTGAAAAACCCCAAAAGCGAGACAAACCACAAAACTGAGGGTTCCAGCACAGGGAAATAAAGCCTCAAAAACTCTGACTGAAAAAACCTGGGGGAGTTGACGTGGCAGAAGAAACTCCCAGTCCCACAGGAGAGTTTGTTGGAGAGACCCACAGGGTTCTAGAACATACACAAAACCACACACCTGGGAATCAGCTCCAGAATGGCCCGATTTCCTTGTGGGTGTGGACGAAGTGAATAAAAGTAGGCCCACAGCTGAGTAAGCAGCATTGTTTCCTCCAGTAGCCTTCCCCCACATACAGCACAATGTGGTTGGCCCTGCCCTGGCAAATACCTAAGGCTCCGCCCCTTACTACATAACAGGTGCACCAAGACAAAAAATATGGCCCAAATGAAAAAAACAGATCAAAGCTCCAGAAGAAGTACAACTAAGCAATGAAGAGATAGCCAACCTTTCAGATGCACAGTTCAAAACACTGGTAATCAGGATGCTCACAGAAATGGTTGAATATGATTGCAAAATAGAGACAAAAGTGAAGGCTATGAAAAGTGAAATAAGGAAAATGTACTGGGGACCAACTGTGATGGAAGAAAACCGGGATTCAAATCAAAGGTTTGGAGCAGAAGGAAGAAATAAATACTCAACCAGGACACAATGAAGAAACAAGAATTCAAAAAAATGAGGAGAGGCTTAGGAACCTCTGGGACAACTTTAAATGTTCCAATATCCAAATCATAAGGGTTCCAGAAGGAGAAGAGGAAGAGTTTTCAATTTGCAACAAATTGAAAACTTATTTGAAAACATAATGAAGTAGAACTTCCCCAATCCAGCAAGGGAAATAGACTTCCAGGAAGTCCAGGAAGCTCAGAGAGTCCCAAAGAAGTTGGACCCAAGGAAGCACATACCAAGGTACATCATAATTATATTATCCAAGATTAAAGATAAGGAGAAAATCTTAAAAGCAGCAAGAGAAAAGAAGAGAGTTACCTACAAAGGAGTTCCCATAAGACTATCATCTGATTTCTCAAAAGAAATCTTGCACGCAAGAAGGGGCTGGAAAGAAGTATTCAAAGTCATGAAAGGCAAGGATCTATATCTGAGATTACTCTATCCACCAAAGCTTTTATTCAGAATGGAAGAGTAGATAAAGTGCTTCCCAGATAAGGTCCAGTTAAAGGAGTTCATCATCACCAAGCCCTTATTATATGAAATGTTAAAGGGACTTATCTAAGAAAAAGAGATGATCAAAATATGAACAGTAAAATGGCAACAAATTCACAACTATCAGCAACAAAATCTAAAACAAAAACAAAAATAGACTAAGCAAACAACTAGAACAGGAACAGATTCACAGAAATAAAGATCACATGGAGGGTTATCAACAGGGAGGGGAGGAGAGAATGGGTGAAAAGTTACAGGGAATAAATAAGAAGCATAAAGGCAGGTACAAAATAGACATGGGCAAGTTAAGAATAGCATGGGAAATGGAGAAGCCAAAGGACTTACATGTATGACCTATGGACATGTACTAAGGTGGGGGAATGATGGTGGGAGAGGGGGTACAGAGTAGAGGGGAATAAAGGGGGGAAATGGGACAACTGTAATAGTATAATCAATAAAATATATTTTTAAAAAATAAACAAGGTCAAACTTGGGAGAATTTAAGTTTATTTGAGTTTGATGTTTGGCCAGGATATAGCTGTAGATGTAGATGAAAGTGTCATTAGATTTCCTGTAGTGGTTTTCTATTTTTCAATATTTTTCTGGGTATCTTTTATGTCCTCTAAATTCAACTAGTTTTGTAGGATAAAGTTATGACAGTTAAATGCCCCAATCCTAATAAATAAACAATCTGCACCCTCACATGACAGAGGCCACATGGGAACCTCACTGGTGCTGCACATTCTCAGGAGAGTTGACCCTGATCAGAGCAAATCACGAAAAAGAGTGAAGCTGCAGGACGAGCACCATTTCCTCCTCCTCAATCACCTACCAGTGGACCCCCAAAACTAGTGCAATTGGATCCTCTCTTCTAAAATTGAGAGGCCCATGAACTCTTTCCTTTTGATCACCTAATAAAGTGTTTAAATAAGCCAGTCAGAGAAAGACAGGCACCATTTTATTTCACTCATATGTGGAATCTAATGACCAAAATTAACAAACAAAATAGAAACATATTCATAGAGAACAGGCTGACAGCTGTCAGAGGGGAGAGGTTTCATTGCTGGGTGGAAAAAATGAAGGAATTAAGGAAAAAAACTAATAGACATAAAATTAAGAGACCCCCACTAGGCAGACAGTGGAGCCTAAGAATCAAGAAGCAGGAATTCTTCGTATGTAAACTATCAGGATGTGGCAGAGGAGGCAGTAGGAAACCCTGAGAGGTAGTTCATGATCATGAGCCCAGATATTTTTATATCGTCAGTCTGAATGTTTTCACACATTAACTTTCCCTTGATGATGTCCTTTTATTCATTGGATCTGGGTTTTGAAACATGATTAGAAGTTTGTTAAGAAATGACAAAGTTATCTGCAATGACATTAGACAGTCAGGGTCCTGTAAGTAAGTGGCTCTTGAAGGAACAGAGACACAAGGCAATTCCTCTCCGTGATTCTCAATCCCAGCTGCTTAATTAGAACTACCTGGGAGCTTTAGAAAGCCCAGTGCTCACATTTGATCAAGGTCAATTTCAATCTGGAATGAAGAGGGTGGGAATCAGGCATCAGTATTTATTAAAATCTCCCTGGATTATTTCAATATGCAACCAAGGTTGAGAAACTGTGCTGTAGGCAGTAACTGGAGGGTACACCTAGTACAGACAAGTATTTGCTCTTGCTATGCACTGAAATCCCACATTTTTAATTAGGCCTTTTATTATAAGAGGAATGAATGAGGTATGAGAGGATGGTATCATGTGGAGAAGAAGATGACTGGTTTTTTGGCTTGAAAGTTTTGGGTTCCTACTTAAGCTCTGTCACTAACTCCTTAGCTGCATGGATTTGGACCAGTTGCTAAGCCTCAGTTTTCTTCTTTGTTCCTTCCAAGGAAATAATAACAATTTTGTACTGGTTTTGTAATAACTAAAAGGATGAAATGAAAAGTACTTATCACAGTTTTGGGAACACGATGAAGGGACACTATTCAGTGATGGATAGCTGTCACAGTTATTATTTACAAAATACATACAATTTCACAAGTAAAATAGAGCACGTGCTATTGGCATCAAAACAGTGATACCACAGTCATACATACAGGATAGCACCTTTCAAATGAATATATGTTCACACTGTTGGTTTATTTAATATCAACACCTGCCTCTAAGTTCTTAAGTGCTTATAATTATGGATATTAACTTTCTAAATAAGGAGGTATTTCCTATGTAGAATGTAATAGAGGAAGGGAATTAAAATTCAATGAAAGCATTCAGTGTGTCTGTTGAAGACCTCTAAGAGATGTGGAGACATTATTGCATCCATCTTGGCTGTTACCCAGAGAAGTAGATAAGAATATGCGCTATCATCCAAGGATGATCAGTACATGGACCAAGAACTCCTAGAATCATAAAGCATAGAATGTTTAACTTGCAGGAAATCATACAGTTCAATGATTTTAAAGTCTTAGCAGTGAAACACTTTCCTCAATAGAAATCTTAACTGTTAATTGCCAAATACTTGTAAGTGAAATTCTTATTGTTGAAGTGAGTAGGGTTGTTTGGAGTCCTAGTGATTCCCAAGAATGCACTTTGGAAGTCACTGAATTAGAACCACTTGTGGTAGATTGTACTTCAGTAGCACCCAGTGAAACTCACCTCCCGGCATTCCCACCGTTGTGCACTCACCTTCAGCATTGAGTATAAACCTTGCCTAACAATAAGCTATCAGCATATCGATATGATCTTTGAATCTTTTGCCATGCAAATAATAATTCTTGGGTTAGGCTATTGTATGGTGAGACAGCGTGAAAAGAGAAACCATGAAGAAGATACTGAGGTCCCATATTTGTGAATAAAGTCCTCCTGGATCCTACGGCCCCAGTTTAGCCTCCAAACAACCACAGGCTCATGAAAAAATTCAAGTGAGACCAACAGAAGAACCACCTAGTTAAACCAAGCCCAGACTGCAGAATCATGAAAAAAATAAAGTAATTGTTGCTTTAAGCCACCAAGTTTTGAGATGAATGCTAATATAACAATACATAACTGAAAAGTTATTTACTCTAGTCCTTATTATAGCTCTAAAATCTATCACTGTGCTTTGTATTAAGAAAGTGCTTTATATTAAGCATTGTATACACATAATTAACCAATAAGTGGAAGAACCAAAAAACCTGGAGCTCACAGCGAAGATCAGACATGGGGCAAGTGACATTGTGAGAGGAACAAGCTCCAGTTTTATGCCTTGAATTGAGGAAAGGAGAATCCATGACAGCTTTGTACATCTTTAAGACCATAGAGCACCATGGCCTGACTTCCATTCCCAAGGGCTTTCTCTCCCTCCACAATCCTTCTCTGCCTGTATGGGAAGGGTCCCAAGTGTCAGAGATTAACCCCCACATGTCCTCAAAGCAGTCTTCAATGTAACTGATGGGACTTGATGTATAAAACACTAAGCTTTCTCACCCCTCCAGGGAATGGAGTGGAATAATTCTGAGAATGTGTTCTCAAGATTGAGGTCCACTTACTGACAATGGTAACTTACTTGTTACACATCCCCTGCTCACCCTGCTCACCCTGCTCGCCCTCATGTTCCCACTCTCTTACTGTTGTTTCCTGGCATCAGCTGTGAAATAAGCTACTTGCTCTTACATTCTAGTTTTGGGGATTGCTTCTAGAGGGGCTCAGACCAACACAGGCTCTTTATGGAGTAGAGTGGCTTATGGAGGAGATTGTGCCAGGCTACAGAGGGAAGTTGAGTGACGCTAACGAGGGCACATAGCAGACTTGTCACTGGTGAAGGGAACTGACAAGCATTCAAACAACATAATATCTAAACCATCACTTAGCTTTCCTTCTATCACTCTGGGAGCCTTCTGCCATGGACTGGACTCTTAGGCCACTAAACAGTTTCCCAGAACATAGTAAAATGTGTAAATCAATCAAAACATGCTCTCTTTTTCATTTCTCACAAACATAATTGGTCTTATCCTTGGTTCATCAAAGGCTGAGGGGTGAGATTGATGTCACTTATCATATTATTTTATTAGAATACATAGCCACAGGGAGGAAGAGCAAGAATCAGGAAGAATCAAGATGGCAAGGAGGAAGAACCATAGGAAGCAGCTACATTATGGGGGTAAGTACCACTAGGGAAACTGGTTACCCAATCATGGAACCACACCTCTGCAGATTCATGTAAGCTACATCCCAATACTGATAATGGGTGTGAAACAGTGGGAAATTTTAACAGTAAGGAATTGTAACCCACCTCACCATTCTTTTAATATTGTTTCTATAAATGCTGACTCTGACTAATATGTGGCTTGTAGATGCTTGTTTACAGTATGTTTGTAAAAGAATCCTAGGAACTAAGCAAAAGATGTAGACTCTGACCTTCAGGCCTCCTAATTCTGGGATATTTGCTGACCTTCAACCATGGAGCCAGGATGTTACGAAGCTCAGATGACTAAACCAGGATGACACACATCAAACCATCCCTTGAATTATTTGAATGAACTGTACTGGTCTGCACATAGGAACTTTTCAACCTCCTCTCCTTGATCTCTTTGTTCTGCTTTCCCTTCTTATAAAAACCTCTGCCTCCACTGACAGGTGAAAACGGGCTTTGAGACATGAGTCTCCCATCTTCCAGGTGGCTGGCACTTGAAAACCTCTGTTCTTTTTTTTTTTTTTTTTACACCAGAGCCTGTCTCAAGGATACTGACGTTTGAAGCAGCAGGCAGCTGGACCTGTGTTTGGTTCCAGGTGTAGTAACAAAGGGAAAATCATTGGATCCCATCAACAATGGTCCAAAGACTAGTTTCCAAGGATGGTCGGTGGGAAAGTATGGAATTGATCCTCCTGTGGTTGCCAACCTGCAACACCCGACAATAGAGAAAGAGGTTGAGTGTCCTAACTTCCCACAGACTGACTGTGAGGTAGGCATCTCATATATGTCCTAATTCTTCATAAAATTCAGTAATTCTCTTATCTTAAGAAAGAAAAAATAAAAGAAAAAGAAATAGCAAAGTCAAAGATTCTCCTGCCTTTTCAAAATAACAGCTAAGCTGATCTTCTCTGACCCTGATCTCGGAAGACATTATAGTCTCCATAAAACACTACTCCAGTATCTAGGGCCAAAGCCATTTCCTGTGAATCCATGGACCTGTCACTGGCCCCTATCACAACATGAAGAGAGCACAATCTTCCTTCCAAAAAATTCAATACAGACAAGGAATACCAGGCAGTTCAATTACATTATAATTGACTCTAATTGGCCCTCCCACGGGCTGTTAAATTCCTTATCTGCAGCCTGGCAGCACATTAGAAAGCTGCAACACCTCTATCCTGCCCTGAAGAACACAATAGAGAATGTTTTAAAAAATCCACCCAGCAGCTGAGCTGGAATAAAGGGAACTCCTGCAGAGTGGATAAAACGGAAGCTGTTTTAGGAGCAGTGTTGAGGAGCTCTCAGGGGTGGAATGTGAAACTTCTGACTGCCTTCTCGCGACAGGCAGAGAAGAAAAAAAGTTCTTGAGGGATTATTATCAATGCTCTGAACGTTTCTTAAATTGATATATCTTTCAAGAAACTTCTCTGTTTTCTTTCACTTATTATGAACTGACTCCAGCAAGGCGCCAGGCACGGTGTCAGAACTGGATATTTGGACTACATGTGTCAAGTCTAGCACAGAAGAGAAGATTCAGTGAGATGCCACCAGGACATGATGAGCCTGTCAGGATGGGGAGAGGGTGGAAGAAGAGAACTGGGCAGGAGCGCTCCCAGCAGTGAGAAGAGCAGGTGTGAAGGGCTAGAGTTCAAAGTAGACACGGCAGGAATTTACTTGAACCCCATGCTCCTAGAATACAAGGGAAGCAACCTTGACCCCTTCTTCCCACCACCCCCCCACACACTTTTTTTTCTTTCTTTGAGAGCCACCTACTTTAAAGAAACACTCTTTTTCATAGGACTTCTTGGTTACCTGGGGATGGCCAGACACAGATCTTACAAATTCCCATTCTTTGCTTCATAATTGGCTGAACTGTTCATCCCTGGTGATCAAATGGAACCAAATGCTAGTAACTAAGCAGTGATGGGGAGTTTCTCCTTCCCTCAGGGCCCAGAAATTTGATGCACCTTTAACCTGCAGTAGGACACATACCTTCCTTCATACTCCCTCCTGAGAATAGATGGCTTCAAGGTAAAACATCCTCTGATCTACTATCCTGTCATATCACTCCCCTTTATCACACTTCTTCATTCTAGATTGTTTGTAGCTTATTCACTGTTCCCTGTAAAAGAAAAATCCTTTTTGCTTAACCCTTGACATACTTGCTGATTTATGGAAACATCATACTCCCTGTTGCAAGAGCTCTTCCCCACCCCTTGCTTTATAAGTCCTATTTCTTATTTTATTTAAATGACTGAACATGTGTACTAGTCATTCTTAGTATTGAGTATAGTTATTAAACTTGAAATGCAGCAGAATTCCTTGGAAGATTATTAAACACAGGATGCTGGGCCAGAGTTTCTTATTCAGTAGGTCCTGGGTGGGCTTTGGAATTTGCATTGCAAACAAGTTTCTCAGTGCTGTTGATGCTGCATACCCAGCACCTCACTTTAAAAATCACTGATATAGAACCAGACAGGGAGAGATAAGTGATAGAACCACCAAAGAATTAGGCAGAAGCCAGAACAAGAAGTACCATGGGTTTATACTTTTTATCTCAGGCCCTACTGAAGGATGGAAATAGGGAGGTATTTAATCACATCTGCCTCTTTTTTGAAATCTTTCTGTCTGAGGCTTAGAGAACAAATTGGAAGGGGGAGAAACAAGGACAGGATTCAGTTGAGAGATGCTGGTAGCATGGGCTGAGGTTGGGGGAGGTGCTAGTGACTGAAGAGAAGCAAAAATTCAAATGGCATTATAGCAATAGCATGCACAAGACTTAGCAGCTGGCTAAATGGTGGGAAATGAAGAAGGGGAAGGAGTCACTCATGATCCCTGGTTTTCCAACAAAAAAGGAAAACCAGAAGTAGGAGAAACTCTGGAGGGAAAGCTAAAGTTGTTGCTATATGGAGTTTGTTCTGCTAAGGACCTGCAGTGAGGAGTACAGTACACACTGAGATAGAAGGTTCTAGCATGGTCCAGGCCAGAGAAAGTTTTAGAAATTTTCAGGTGAAATACACATAACATGTGAAACTATGAGATGGGTGAGACTACACCAAAGAGAGAACAAGGAGTAAGAAGAAAAAGTAGCATGGATGGAGGCCTGTGGAAAAGCAGATAGACAGAGTACTGGTCTCAGCTTCTTCTCCAACACTGTCTTATGATACTCATATTCCTCTCACAATTACGTGGGACTCAACTTTCTCTCCCCTACTAGACCACAGCCTGAAGAACACTGTTATTTAATAGTGTTGTCAGTTGTCCCATAAGGATCTGCACCCAATTGCAAGGTATGTGTTTGGAGCTGGGGGATTCTCCTCCACAACACCACTACACAATTTTTGGATACCAACTGAGTGACCTACAATTCAATTTAATTATGATACTATCTGCCCAGAGAGAGCACCAGATTCCATAGGATAAAGGTTCAGTCCCACAAGATTGATCCCCACTTCAGTTGCCAATCACAAGTCCACATTGTCACCTGCACTTCTGACCAACTGCCTACAAATCAGAAGTTCTAATGATCCCCTCCTTGGGTTGAATGAATTTGCTAGAGCAGCTCAAAGAACTCAAGAAATCAATCTACTTGTGAGATTAATGGTTTATTATATGAATTAATAGCCAGATGAAGAGATGCATAGGGCAAAGTCCTATGACTAATAAAGGGGACACATATTAAAACTGATAAACTCAGGGGTGGCCCATATGGTGGGCCTTACAAATCAAAGACTGAAAGGCACCACACAGGATGGTCTGAAATTAAAACTTCCTAACTAAAAGTAAGTGAAGGCAGGTAGTTATGTCCTAGGCTGGTATCTCCCTTGACAAAGGTTAATCTTTATCTTAACTAAGCCTGTCTATTGTCTTTTCACATCTAAGATAACATAGCTTTGGAATATTAGAGTAATTCCCTATTTTCCACCTCCCAGCCAGAGCAGGAGACAAAGAACCCCTCATTGTTACCTGGGTCCCAGCGTACCATCTCTTTGTGCTGTAAATACTAACTGTTAACTATCCTATATCCACCAATGTAAAAGAAATTTATGTCTACCCATTTTACTTTTCATCCAATCTTAGAGATTTCCTTACTTTGTTCTCTTCTGTCTCCCTAATCTATCACCAGTGGACTATATGTAATGCTCTTACATCTTCCCCTTCGATTCTTATGTGTAAGCGGTAAAACTGCCACTTTCCAGAGCATTTTCTAAATCCATTAAGATTTTGTTTGCTGGAATTTATCATCAGTTTGGCTCAAATAAACGTATAAAAATTCTGTACAAGTTTGGGTGTTTCTTACATAAACAGTCCCAAACAAGATGTTTGTAAAGTCTAGGACTTGCCCTAGTGGCACAAGGAAGCATTCTGGTTTCCCCACCTGGAAGTTCTCCAAAACCCTTCCTTTGGGGTTTTATGGAGGTTTCATTAACTATCCTGTACCCACCCATGTAAAAAGTGTGTGTCTCTCCATTTTCCTTTTTATCCAATTCCAGAGACCTCTCCATTTTGCATTTCCCTCCCCCTTAATCTACCACCAATGGATCCCTTGTAATCTAGTTTACACCACATCCTTTGACTCAACTGTGTAAAGTAAGCTATAAAACTGCCATTATCCAAGGCATTTGCTCAATCTGTTAAGACAATCATTGTCAGTTGGGCTCAAATAAACTCATAAAAATTCTCTACAGGTTTGGATGTTTCTTGCACTGACACCATTTTGTGTTTATTTTTCATAAAGTACTTGACAAAACAGACCATGTTAATTTATTAGTGTTTGTTTTTAAGATATTAGAAAGAAAGCAGATGACAAATATTAAAAAAATGTATCCTCCTTCACCCTTTTCTTCCAGCATCATTCAATGAATAGAAAGGTACGAGGTGATGGGCTGACCTAACAAACACTGAACAGTAGGCAAGAGCCAGGCATACAATTAGAAATTCATACTTTCATACTCTCAAGAGCCACCATATTGACTTCATTAAAAGAAATAAAATGTAGCACTGTGCCCCAGAAACCACTTGTCATATGGTTGTGCATATTTATCTAGGAACTGTTATATTTTTAGTTGGAAGGAGATGGGTTTTTTCTCAGTTTCTATAGTAAGTCACTTGTAAAGTCTGCATTTGTATGATTAAAGTGATAACAATGAATTGGCCAATTTTCCCAATTAGGAAATGTACCCCATTTCCAGGTTTTAAAATACATATTAGCAGAACCACACTAATGAGAAAAAAATGAAAACTTCTTTTTATTTTTAATTTACCATCTTCAGGCATGAAGGCAAAGGCCCCAATCCTAATTGCCTTCCAACCATACAGTTTCCAGAAGTGCAAACTTGAGAGAGTGGGTAACAGGATCCACTCCCCAGGACTCAGCTCACCTTAGCCACAGAATGTTCACCGTCGGGCCCACAAACAAATCATGGTAACCTAACTCTTGAAACGTAGCAAGTCCAAACTGAGACGTGCTATACATGTGCAAAGCACACTGGATTTGGAAGATTGAAAATTACTTTTATGTTGATTACATGTGGAATGATAATTATTTTCACAATATTAAATAAAGCATTAATAAATCACTTCACTGTGTGTTAGTTTGCTAGAGCTGCCAACGTACTACACACTGAGTTGTTTAAGCAACAAAAATTTATTGTATTGCAGTTCTAAAGGTTAGAGGTCCAAGATCAATGGGTCAGCAGTATTGGTTCCTTCAGAGCTCTGAAGGAAAGATCTGTCTAGGCCTCTCTCCTTAGCTTGCAGATGTCTATCTTCTCCCCGATGTCCTCATATCATTTTTCTTCTGTGGATATCTGTCTCTATGTCCAAATTCTTTCTTTTTATAAGGACAACAGTCAGACTGGATGAGAACCCACTGTAATGAACTTATCTTAACTTAATAATGTCTTTAAATACCCAGTCTCCAAGTGCGTTCACATTTTGAGATACTGGAGGTTAGGATCCCAATATATCTTTCTTGGAGTAGACATGTCCAGATGGGCAGGGTAGGACAAAATGGTGGCTGAACTACAACCTGGAAAAGATGGCTGACGTCAAACCAGGGAGCCAAAACGGCAGGCTTTGCCAAAACGGATATCCGCATAGCAACCTGAGCCCGAGGAGAACCACCAATGATATGTTGCCGCTTTGTTCAAAGGGGACCAATCCCCAGCTCCCACGAAGAGAGCCAACAAAAATAAAACCCCACCACATTCCCTGCTTGGGTGTGGCTTCTTCGGCCCCACTTTGCGGACTGGAGAACCTTGCCCAGGTGCACAAACCCCATTAAAGCGCTATACTACCTAACTTTGTGGTTGATTGGCATTTCTTCCTCAGCAGAGCCTAAGAAAACCTTTCAAGACACCCATAACACATTTTATTTTTTAATTATTTTAAGTGGCTATTATAAAGTATAAAACTATATATGCAGCTTATTTTATTTTTCTATTATTCTACAATTACTTCTCTTCCACAGCCTGGCGGTGATGGGGGGCAGGGTTGTGCAGGAAAACTGGGGAGGAAAGGAAGTTAATGAGCTTTACTCAGGTCTCAATAATCTGAAATTTTAGAAGTCTATTGAATGACATGATCATAGTTCTCATTCTTAAAGGAGAAATCACAGACCCAAAAATGGCATCACTGTGCTAAAGCCCATGATGCAAAACCTAGACTTAATGTCTGACCTAATTGTAGCTTCCACCTTAACCAGATATGTAGTCTTAATCAACGGGTCTGGAATTTTCAGGTTAACACAAATAGTAATCTGTCATGTGGGCTCTCTCCATTTTCTACCCCCACCCCCACCATAGGAAGAAAGAGAAGCAATTTGCATGATTAAATGCTTGACATTCCCTTCCCCACAAAAGAAGATGTCCTGGCCTACAAAATAATCCTTTTTTTTTCCTCTTGTTAATCTCTCTCTTGCCCCCACCCTTTTTCTTATAAATATATTTTGTACAGCCTGTAGAAGCCCCCTAGTAGTTGCTGGACGGGAAGCTGCCCCAATTCATGATTCACTTAATAAAGTCAATTCAATCTCCGAGAGTTAACTCCTCTTTATTTTTTATGCATATGAAATGGTAGGACTTTTACAGGACAGTTTGCCCAGAAGTTAAATGGGAGCTCTTCTCCCCATGCATTATTCCTGTTAGCACTTCCTTGCCACCTCATTAGCATTCAAGGACTATCGGAATTTCTGCTTTGCCACACACAAACACAATTGAATTCATGGTTAGGAGAGAGTTATTATCCATTTCTGCTCTTATGGGTTTTTTTTACCAAATCAGGAANCCCACCCTTTTTCTTATAAATATATTTTGTACAGCCTCCAGAAGCCCCCTAGTAGTTGCTGGACGGGATGCTGCCCCAATTCATGATTCACTTAATAAAGTCAATTCAATCTCCCAGAGTTAACTCCTCTTTATTTCTTATGCATATGAAATGGTAGGACTTTTACAGGACAGTTTGCCCAGAAGTTAAATGGGAGCTCTTCTCCCCATGCATTATTCCTGTTAGCACTTCCTTGCCACCTCATTAGCATTCAAGGACTATCGGAATTTCTGCTTTGCCACACACAAACACAATTGAATTCATGGTTAGGAGAGAGTTATTACCCATTTCTGCTCTTATGGGTTCTTTTTACCAAATCAGGAAGAAAAATTATCTTAATTTAGCAGCAAATTCATGAAAGATTAGCATGCTAGTAATGGAGTTCAGGACCTACTGCCCCCAAATATAGCACTTTGGCATACTGAATATTTTAAGTTGAGTTTGAGGAAACAGCAGAAGCAGGAAGGTTACTCTGACTCCCCCAAACCCTTTCACCTTTTCAAACTGCACAGCAAAATCTCTCACAGCTGCCCACCTTTGTCTTTAAATCCTGACCTGGAACCTTCTATGTGCCCTCATTTCTGCCTCCTCCCACATTGGGTTACAGCTGCCAGGTCTCTGTACAGTTCACATTCTCTCCCTTGCCATTATCGGTCCGGACGGTGTGGCCTAGTGATTCAGGCACTGTAAACTCCCAGGATATATTCAGAAAGTCACTCCCATATCTCTTGCTCAGGGCTCACAGCTATTAATGTAACTATTAAACTGGCCAGGTTGCCATATATGTGTGAAGTGCCTCTCAGTTGGCCATCCTCTCCACTTCAGCTCTCCCCCAAACCATGGCTGTGGAGGGTTTTGTTTTTTGTTTTTGTTTCTCCTATATTCCCTGGCATCTTTGTTCTGAACCCAGTTACAGTACACCTTCTCCTATCATGTTTCTACATGACTACCCACTCACATAAAAATACTCATGCTTAACTGTTTCTTCAGAACTTTATTTCCTTCTGTAGGCTCCGATGTCCCTTGAAACTTGAATTTAATAAACCTGGATGTTTTTCTCCTGCTTATCTCTCCCATCCAAGTACTAACCAGGCCCAACCCTGCTTACCTTCCGAGATCAGACGAGATCGGGCGCGTTCAGGGTGGTACAGCCCTAGACTCCTGCTTTTATCTCTCTTTGTCAGTTTGATTTTCAGACCCAGCCAGGGACCTTAAGGGGGTCGAGAAAAACTTTTTTGTCCCCTACAATAGATTCTTGAAAAGTATAGAAATCTGATTTTCTTTTTGACTGAATTGGGGCTGAGTTGTCTCCTGTGTAAAAATCACATGTGGGCCTCTCCCTGGATGCACAGAATAAAGTCTCTTTAACAAGGTTCTGCTGAGTTGTTTGCATCTCTTGAAAGAACCCCTTAGAGACTGAGTTACTCAGAACTAAAATTAACTGCAGCCTCTCACTTCCCAGATTCATAATAACCCTGTGCAGCACAGGGAGACTTTGGTAGGCATTCTAATCTCTCTGGCTTGACCTCTTTCCTGTTCTCCTTATTATTATGGAAAAGCACATTTCCTTCCTAGGGAGGGGACACAAAACTATTCCAAGTCTGCAGAGTTGCCCGGAGGAGATAAGACTGAACTGCATTAACCTTCCCACTCAATATGCTCCTGGCTCCAAGAGGGGGAAACGAGACTCAAATTAATTTGGGTTATTACTGACATACTTAGGGCAGTTCACGGGTTTCAGTCTGATTCTTCCCTGCCAGGTCTGCACACCTCCAGAAAAGCTTTCTCTGGGATAAAGGGGGATCGGGTCCATCATGCAGCTTATTTCTGAATGTCTAAGATTCAGGAGACAAATACATCTTGCCATAGTTGTCAGCCACTCACTTGGCTTTTTCAAATCCTAACATAAAAGCACTTTTAAGGGAGACCACAACAGGAGGTCCTAAGTAGACCATGGCCAAAGCACTTGGAAGAAATAACTGATCACATATAAATGTCACAGTGGTATCCAGAAAAGGTAAATTGACCATAAAACAAATAGTAAATAATACATTTAGCTTTTATTTTATGAATTAATATGAGAAAAGGCAGGGTGTCTCCCAAACTAGAAATAGAAAAATATGCTTACCCCTTGCTTCTCTCTATATTATCATAATCTAAGCAGCATATTAGAAAAGTAATCAAACTATCCACTTTGTCCTTTATTGTTATAATTCATTGAGAGCCACCTTTCTGAGATAACCTTGTTCCAGGATCCAGGACTCCTTTGTTAGGGAGAGTTATGCGTCTTAAGCTGGATTCTTGCCAACTCTTGTTTATGACCATATTCTTTAATTGATTTAAATGTAATGTAATTTATTTAATTAATGCCCACCTTGCATCCATACTTTCTATCCTGTAGCTTTCTAGCCCTTCCCACACTAGCTCTGGATGTGGCCATGTGACTTATTCAGGCCAATAGAAAGTGAGCCAGTGTAAGGAAAACAGAAGCGTGGAAACACTTGCACATTTCTGCTTCCTCCCATGCTTCTCTGCTGATTTCTTGTGATAGGAGGCATACACAGGCTGGCCTAGCTGAGAGGGGTGAGAGTCTTGGGGAGGAGACCTGAGATGTATCAGCAGAGACCACCTCACACCAGCCAGCCAATCAACCTGTTGGCCCACGTCAGAAAAGGAGCAAGCCCAGACCAGATTGGCAGGTCTCCCAGTCAACCAAGATACGTAAGACATTAAAAATAACAACGCTTTAAGGCACTGATGTGTGGAGTGGTTGTTATGCAGCATTACTATGGCAAAAGCTGGAAAGAAAGGAAGGTGATAAGTGAATATTTGAATTTTTTATCTTTGTCAACTGCGAATTAGTAATATATATCGCCTGATGAGAACAAAAGCATCTTGGCATTGCAGAAATAATTGACCATTTAACAATCCTATGCCTTATACGGAAATCTGATGTTTCCTAAAACTTGGCTCTGAGGCTGGAAATATCCGGGGCTGGGAGTGTCTTGCCCTTCCCCGGAACTCTGTGGGTATCCAGGCATGGAACTGCCTCCTGGGCCTTGCAGTGGGACAGGATCAATTTCTTCTCTTCAGAAAGCAGGGTGTCCTTTTCTGAATTTTTGGTCATTCTATCTCAAGCTAATCCCACATGGGCTTCAATAAATCAAGTCTGTCCCCAGCCGAGTGGCTTATATGGTTAGAGTATCATCCCTTCCATTACAAGGTCACAGGTTCGATTCCCAGTTGGGGCACATACCTAGGTTGCAGGTTTGATCACTGCATGTGGGAGGCAAGTAACAGATGTCTCTCTCTCAAACTGATGTTTATCTCTTTCTCTTTCTTTTTTCCTGTCTCTAAAATCAACAAACATATTCTTGGTAAGAATTTCTAAAAAGAAGAAATCAAGTTTGTATGCTTTATATGATCAATATATTGTTTTTCTATAAATCTATAATAAATTTGCCTTTCCCTTAATTTTAAGAGAAAGCAATTTGTGAAATTTCTAAGCTGAGAAAATGTGGATGATCATCTAATCAAACAATTTTATTATTTGCAGAAGGACCTATCTTCCCCAAAAAGAGATATCTGGACACAGCTGATTAATTTTTTAAATGGAAAAAAAGCCAGGGTGCTCCTGTGTGAGGCCAGTCAAGCAGAGTACAGTGAAGAGAACCCATCCTTGAAGGCACTTTTCTGTTTTTCTCCTGTCTTCTCCAGAGAAGTCCTACTGCACCATAGACACACCTGGGTGAGTGCTTCTCAAACTTTAACAAGTATAGGAATCACCTGGTGTCTTGTTGCTGTTCAGATTCAACACCTCTGGATTGAAGTATGAAATGCCACATTTCTCACAAATTCTCTGGTGCAGGAACATACTTTGTGTGGCAGGGCTCTAGAGTACTGCAGAGAAATTAAAAAAACACTGGCTTTTTTGAGTACCTCTGCCCTGCAGCTGTTCAAGGCCATGCAGGTTCGAGCGGGCTCTAGGCAGATGGAAGAACATTCGCAGAGCCACCTGGATGTCTCACATGCCTTTATTCCTGGGTAGGGCAATCCACGTATACCGCACTGCAGGAAGTCCTAACTCCCTTATATACTGAGGGCACACAAAGCTGGCTGGGTGCCAACATAGACTATCACTGGCTATATAACTGACCTTGATTCTGCACCTGCAGGCCCTTAAGTACAGTTATAGACACACTGCTAAGTGCCAGTTCCCCGGATATCCAGGTGAGGAAGCCTGACTGACTCCACTTCCCCTACAACTTCCTTTTGCAAAGAGGGATTGTAACTCTAGAAAGGTCACATTTAATGTCAGGGCTGGGCCTCTTCAAACACAGTCAACGTTCCCACTTCCCCATCTCTGTAAGTGATACAAATCACCACATCACACAATGAAATTACTAGTTAATAAAACTGCTGACCTATACCTCACCCATGCTTCTTTCTGCTAAGATGTTTTAACTCACCAAAAAATGTCTGGTTTAAATTAACTAGTTTTATGAAGTTCACAAAATAAAAACAAATACAAACACTTCTAGTTTAAAATAGCATCTGTTACAAAGTTTTACATACAACTAAAACATATGTGAATACATAAAAGATAAAACAACCAAAACAAAACAAAATTCTCATATGACTCCAAAATAAAAAGTGTTGAGTGACCTAGTTCCAGAAATTGGAATAAATGCCCTCTCTCTATAAACACAAGTTGTTAATGCATTGCTTCATTAGACATAGCAGCTCTACTTGCTGAAAAAGAAGATAGAGCCCTGACCATAGAGCCCTGGTGTCCAATACCCCTCCTTCCATCCCTACCACATGCGGCAGCCCCTTTTATGCAAGAGTGTTCTTTTGTGAGAGAGCCACATCAGGGTATTTGGATAGGAGACCTGACCAGTTCTGCAAAGTCATGCTAGAGGAATTACCCTTCTATAGCACAGTTGGCCTGGGAACTACACACATCAGCATTAGCTCATGGGTCAGCTTTGCCAGGTGAAAGGGTTTCCATAAGAAAGGGTTTCCACTGAGGCAGGTTAGTAAGAAAATCCCCTGGCAAACAGAGTGAGGAAACTGAGACAGTTGAACAAAGAGCCAGAATGTCTGAACAATTAACAGCCAGCTGATAAATCACAAGATCCTATCCTCCCAAACCAAAAATATGTAAGAGCACATGGTTTAAATCTTCATATTCAGGGAAGTATGTACCAAAAACCAATTAGTACCAGGCTAATCTAAAATAGAGGTGAAACTAATCAGAGAATGACCCCAAAGCTCATTATAGCATAATCATAATAAAAAGTGACACAAGTAGAAGAGGGGCAAATTGGAATGAACACCAAGGTACTTCCGGAATGGACCATATTAGGAAAAAGACTCACCCCCCCAACCAGGTTGTAGAGTCAAATTTGGAGCCACAAAAATTGGAGAAAACCCCCTCCCCACTCGGAAGGACAAAATCCCAAGAACTAATGGATCACACAGGGAACTCACTCATGAGTTGGCCTGTGTCCACTCATACACTTACTTTTTGCTTCTTTCAGTGGTACCTAGGCCCTGGCCCCTTTCTTTTTCTCTGATATAAAAAAATTCAGCTTGTTGGGAACCACTCTGCCTGGTTTCAGGAGTTGTAACTAACCCCCATGGCTAAGGCTGAGTGCGTATCTTCCAGAATGCGATCCACAAGGAGACAAAGCTTGTTTCTGGTAGCAAACTGCCTCTGCTTCCTCCCCCTGCCCTCAGTGCTTGGTCGGCTAGTCAGAGACAGGTAAGACTCCTCGGAGGAGGGGCAATCTGAGCCAGATGCAATCACTTGGGAGACCATCATGGAAGGACTGGGGCTGAGGGGCTGTAACAAAGAGAGAGTGATGGACTCTTGCCCCCCACCTATCCTGCCATATCCTGAGTCCCCATGTCCTTTGGAAGAAGCGCCTCCTGGTCTAATCCACTTAAGCCTGAAAACCTGTGATGGAGGAGGCAGTGCAGCTACTTGCCTGGCTAGAGCGGGATCAGGGGTAATCGGACATAAGAAAGAATTCCTAAAAGTCCTGTGAGGCCTGCTTTGCTAAGAGTGCTTTCATTCATATGTTAAGGGTCCAAGGAGGAAATGAGTATGTCTCCCAAAGTTTCTGCAACCCCCTTACCTGACAGACACTGACTCAGACTAAATCCTCAGATTTCTTTGAAATGTTATTTATTGTTTCGATCCTTACCACCGGTATTCCTGTGTATTACAACCCAATAAAAGGCCCTGGGGGAAGGGGCTCCTGGCCTTTTTCCTCTGGGAAATTGGCCACCTCTCCTCCCCAAGTAGATCATGTCTTGGTAGTGTTACTTTCATCCGTGGTGGACAGGGGAACTTTCGGGCAAAGTTGCCCCCACATCTGGTGCCCAGGACAGGGGCCTGACAGATTCAAGACCTGCTTTTGATCCAGAGCCTGCAAGCAACAAAGCCAGGGATGCACACCTGGACACACACCTAAGAGACGAAATCAGCACTTCATCCCCAGAGGGAACAGGGGCAACTGTTGGTGAACCCCCCAGGCCTGTTAGAGGTAAGAGGAAAGGTTACTGTTACCACCCCTTGAGTGGTTTTCTTCTCATTTCTCTCCCCTGCACTCTAAGAGTCTTGCTTTCTCCCTCCAAAGCATTCGCTGCACCCTGCTGGCAGATTTTTAGGCTGGGGGTGGTGAAAGCAACGTCACCCCCTTTTTTAGCTTTAGTAGTTAGGTATTTTATGAGTATTGCACCTCCTTGCTGACAACCCTGAAGAAAAGGGGAAACTCCCTCCAGCTCCAGAAATCAGGCGCCTCTACGTGAGTACAAGGCTTAGCGGAGGTCTCTGGGGTCCAATCCCTAGGATGTTCAGGGGCCTCCTAGGAAATTCCATCTCATGTTACTATTTGGGCTAGGCGGGTAAGCGAGGTATAAGGACTGGTCATCTGGCACTCCGAGCCCTCCTAGCTGTTTTAGGCAGCTGGGAAGTGAACCCTTACCCATAAGTGGGGCTGAGGGGTACCCGAAATATTCGGTGACGCCCTTTTCCTGTCGGTCTTTTCACCAACAGAACATTTCTGACCCACAACACCCAGCTCCCTAGCAAGAGATGGGATTTGGGAGTGCAGGCAGAGAGAATGTCGAAATTCACCACTTTTTGCAGTAGAAGGGAATTTAGAAAAAAAAAAGATTCTTTTGTTTGGGACTCTAGCTGAAAGTGCTCACACCCAGGGCGGTCTCCGGAGGAATCGACTCCATCCTCCATCTCCCGCGCTCTCCTCTTCTGGGTGGGAAGTGCTGCTACAGGGACCACCCCCGGTGATCCTTGGAGGGACTGCGTGGCTCCCTGCCCTTCCCTCCCTGCCCTGCTGGTGGCAGCGGCCAGGGGAGGGGCTCCAGCGGCAGCCAAGGTGGGGGGTTCCCCCCACGAATTGGGGTCCCATACACCTGGGATGCCCTAGTGCCAGCAGCACGCAGGGTGCCAGCCGGGGCTGCCCACTGGGAGGCGGGGGGTGCGGGTGAGGCGGGGTGGGGGGACTTGCGGGCAAAGTTGCCCCCACATCAGCTGAAAAAAACTTGCAGTGTTCTTACCTAGACTCATGTCTAGAATTTTTTCCTGCAGCCATCAAGGACCTGGAGGTAGCCTTTTAGGCAAAAGGCCCCAGACTGTGCAGAGACAGGGCCACCCCCAGGGCAGAAGTGATCTGGTAACACCACTGTTAACAAAATGGACAGAATGCTGAGCTTTGGCCAATTCATAATCTCTCTGCCCTGATCAGGGTCCAAAAAAACAAAAAAACAAAACCCTCCCTTCAACCAAAGTTAAACAGAAAATGCCAACACATTATCTATTTTAAAAAGTCTGCCAATCAAGAGAAAGAGAATGTTTTAAAAATCAGAGAATGAGCCCTGGCTGGTGTAGTTCAGTGGATTGAGTGCGGGCCTGCAAACCACATGATCGCAGTTCGATTCCCAGTCAGGGCACATACCTGGGTTGCAGGCCAGTTCCCAGAAGGGGACACATGAGAGGCAACCATACATTGATATTTCTCTCCCTTTCTCACCTTTCCTTCCCCTCTAAAGATAAATACATTTAAAAAAAAATTTAAGTATTAAAAAAATCAGAGAATGAGCATCAGAGAACAAAGCAGAATTTTTGGCCTCATTTGCCCATGCTGAGCACTTGCCTAGGAAGCTCTCAACCACCTCCTCCACAACTAACCTATTCCTGCTCTTTATTTAGGCTTTAGTTTTAATGTTACCTTCTCAAGGAGTCCTTTCCTTACCTTCAAATTAAAGTAAGCCACCTATTACATACTCTCAGGGTATCCTGTGATTTTTTTCAGTATAATTATTTGTGTAATTATTTTGTTTAATGTCTGTGACTAATAAAAGATGCCACTGAGCATGAAATAAGTATTCAGCAACTAATTGTTGAATGAATGACTGAGTCCTTATTGTCTTAATCTGCAAGGTCTGGCACAAATAACATACCTTTTATTATAAAATCTTTTATTATAAAATCATAAGCACGTAATTCTGTAACATAACAATATCACACTCAAGCACACCATATGACATTTCAGGTAAAATGTTCAATTTTTAAACTATGTTATTACACCCATATTATTACCCTACAACCACACTCAAGCAGGCAATTACTTCTGCCAGACCCTGTATATAACATAAAAATAGACAACCATGTAATAACAACAACAAAAGATAAAGACAAGTCTAGAACCTCCAGTCAAGGTCCAAATGTGAATGAGGAGATAGGGATGGGTTATAAGAACACTGACATTTGAAAAATCTGATTAAAATTCTAACTAGAGTAAAAAAGCAAATCTCACTAACATCAATGAAAATTTAACCTGTGATAGGCAGAGATTGTGAGGAACAGAATTCAAAGATTTTTCTCAGAATTTAAAGAAATAGCATAAAGAAATGAAAACAATATGGCATAAAATTATATGTTAGGAGCTAGAGAATAAAAAATCTAACCTCAAAATTAAAAGCATATCTATGGAAATGAAACACAGGCAAATCAGAACAAATGCAATAAAGACAAAGTTTAAAAGGAAAGGAAAGAGCTCAAGGAAAGTACCCAAGTCTAGTGGTTAAAAACGTTTACACAACCCTGGCTGGTGTAGCTCAGTGGATTGAGCGCGGGCCTGTGAACCAGTCGATCGCAGTTCGATTCCCATAAGGGCACATGCCTGGGTTGTAGGCCAGTTCCCCACAGGGGCCAATTCCCAGCAGGGGATGCACAAGAAGCAACCATACATTGATGTTTCTCTTTCTCCTCCCCTTCCCCTCTAAAGATAAATAAATAAAATATTAAAAAAAAAAAGTTTACACAGTCTAATAATAACCGGCAAAAAATAAAAGAAGGAAACCTGTAAGACTCAGCTGGATGCATTTTTTAGTAAAATACAAAACCAAAAAAATCTGACAAAACAAGGTGAGAATCACAAGTTACCTCAAAAGAAAGAAAAATAAGTTCCAGGAGATAATGGAAAATAGTCTTGATAAGACAAGATGGTAAACCAGCTATTTTATACACTGTCAAGTTACTATTCATGGGAAGGGGAAAAAAAGAAGGTCTTAAGTATGCAAATCTTCAGAAATTATACTCCTATAACCTTTCTGAATAATATGAATAGTAAATCACCAAAAGTTTACATTTTTGCTGAATAAAAAGTGCTTTGAATTAAAGTGTCATGTTTTATTATTCAAATATACTCTTGCTATGTAAATTTAGCAGTCATAAAATTGTGTGCATAAAAAATAACAGTTTACCAAATGTATAAATTAAAAACTTTAGGATAAAATGAACAGAATTATAACTAATGGAGAGGAGTTTTTAAAAAGGTTATTAATAAAGAACACAAGAATTAGATGAAAAGGTAAATAAATGCATAAATAATTTAAATAATATAAAATAACATTTGTAGGGAAGTACTGAAATATATAATCTACAAACTAAAAGATGCCTCTTTTTAAATTTATTTATTTTAGCTGTTGTTCAAGTACAGTATTCTGTCTTTTACTCCCATCCCAACCCACCCCTCCAGTGCTGCCCACCTCCCTCCCATTTCCACCCCCCTTATTTTTTGTCCATGTGTCCTTTATACTAGTTCATGTAAATCCTTCCCCTAAAAGGTACCTCTTTTCCAAGTTCCTTTGAAACCCTTACAAACATTGATAATGTATTAAACATCAACAAAATTTGAAACTTGTAATTAACAAAATTACATTTGCCACATATTCTAACACAGACGTTTCAAAAATCACAAATTACTAGTAAAACTTTAGACAAGAAAAATACTAGAAGCCTTTTGAAAAACATGGACTTTTTTATAATTATAGTTGAGAATTACATACAAGAGTATGAGTCTTCACCTTAACTTATTTGGTTTGAAGTTTACTTTAAGACATTTCAGTATAAATAGAAAACATATATGTGTATGTTCATTTTAACCTAGACTACTGGACCTTTGGTTACCCCGAGAACCATCTGCTCTCCAGAATGGTTTGTCAGCAAGCCATCAAAGACCACACTTGAAGGGTGATTCCTACAAGTTCTGCAGCAATGCTGACCTCAGAACAGCATCTAAGGTTTTGCTAATTAACATAATTGAAATCAGAAATAAAGTTTCTTTAATGGATCTATTAGTTTCACTAATAATCACAGTAGATTTTAGAAATGAATTTACAATGATGACATCAGCAGTGCTCAGGATATTTGGGTTGGTTAGAAATATACAAGAGCCATTCAGACTCTTGCATGCCCAGGGTATAAAATTCAGGGTACTCTGGAGTCTTATCAATTAGGAATGATACCCTTTATTTCACTCGTAAACAATCAGCAGATAATGAAGAGTATCCCTGGTTGTTGCATGTTCAGCTGCTACCTGCTGCCTTTGGGTATTTTATGGAAGGTCCTACTAAATCATCTAAAAGTAGAGATGGAGCCTTTGTTGAGCCTGCAGAGTGGAGTATGTTTATGGCTGAGGCAGAGCTAGCTAGATCGGAGACTCGGCTTCACTGCAACTTTTTAGCAGGTCTGTGAAAAGGAAGGAAACTTACCACTTTCTCCATTATGGTCCTGCTGAAAGTTCTCCTGAAGAGTAAAATGGCTGAGCTTGACCTAATCATTTTAAGCCCCTTCTCAATACTGCACTAAGTATCTTGAATATTCTAAGTTAATGGCCCATTTTGACCTATTGTAGGGTCTTCTAAATACAATACAGTACAGTTTTTTACCTTACTGATTTAGGGTGAAATATTAGGGCTGGTGATTAGTATACTGCTAGCTTTTAAGACATGCAATGAAGTCATCTTCATTAAGGAACTCATATTCTAGTTTTAAATTTATCTTAAATATAAATTTAAAGAGCCATGTATAGCTAGTGGCTAATACACTGGATATTACAAATATATAACATTTTCATTATCACAGAAAGTTCCATGGGGTTGACATCAGAATCAAGGTGACAGCATGACTCTCTTTATTATATTCATAGCCCCAGGTTACAGGATCCCTGAATTTAACTCACAGTGCAACTAACTATGTATCCCCTTCTCACTCTGAATCTGGACTTGATTATGTGGATTGTTTTGTCCAACGGGACAAGAAGAAATGTGACACAAGCAGAGACTTTCTTGCCCTTGCTTTTCTGCAATCATTATGAGCTTAAGCCAATACCAGCCATGCACATGCAAATGCTTCTGTTAACAGCTATAAATTAGTTGAGAAGGAGCCTTAGGGGATCTCCTGGGCAGGGCAAACAGTGTTAACCAGGTTGATTAAGACTCAAATTTGGCACCAGCCTGCCAACTCTGTGGCTCTCCCCAACCTTCTGTATGGGAGAATGTTGGGAACCACCCTGCCTGGTTTCAGAAGCTGTAACCCTCCATGGACCCCACCATGGCTAAGGCTGAGTGAGCAACCTTCGGACCATAAGCCACTAAGGAGACAAAGCTTATCTCCCTGGCAAGAGTGCTGCTTCTGCCCCTTTTACTTTCATAACTGGCCTCCAATGCTTGATTGGTTAGCCAATGACAGGTAAGATTCCCCAAGGGGGAGTGACCTAAGGTAGGTCATCCTAGTGTGGCATGGCCACACTAGCCTTCTGGGGAGACTGCAAAACATTCGGAAGAGACCCATGTTGTTCCACCCTAGTCCATCAGCCAGCCTCTAGCTGACCCACAAACTGCCTGCAACTGGATGAGTGATCCCAGCTAAAATCAGCAGGCCCACCCAGTTGATCTATAGGCTCACAAAAGACATGGCTGTTTATGGTTTTACACCACTAAGTCTTGGGATTGTTTGGTAGAATTGTCCTTAAAGGGTCCATCAATGGAACTTAACTATCAACGGAACTCAACTATTGATACCGTTGTTTAACTCAATTAGATAAGCGGAAATAAAAGTCAAGGGAAGATTGGACAGATGAAAAATAGAGTTGTGGACTGAATGTTTATTTCCTTCCTAAATTCATATGTGAGCCAACCCAAGGCAATTTATTCCCCTTCTCCCCATTCAAGAGAATTCCTACAAAAAATTTCTAGTCTATCTCTAATCAATTACTTGCTACTCTCACAGAAGGAGGAGTTAATAATCAGGTGGATCAAAGTATGTCATTTTTATTAAAGCAGCTATTGTAAGCATAAGGATTATATCTATAAAGGACAGTGTCTAAGTCCTACCCACTATCTTTCACCTCCTGCCGCATAGTAGGAAGCTCACTCCACTTACTGTCACCGGGTACAAGCATACCAGGAAAGGCCACAGACCTGCTTTCCAGAAGTGAGCGCCATCTTTGCCCATGTAACCAATTGGAAAGGAGGTGTAAGAATCACTTCATTCCAGACATATCTTAAAATACCCAACAATGTTACTTGAATTCAGAATAGGAGATGGGTGACAACACACTTTGACCCTGGAACAAAGACCAGCTCAGCTGTGATGTGAATACGGAATCAGCTGTCCATCACCTGTGTGCCATAAACTAACAGCATTGTTCTCTGCTTCTCTTTTGGCCACTGATCCTTGTGTATATTTTTTGCATGATCAGTTTCTTCAGGGAAAGAAATTAATAAGAAGCCAACTTCTTAGAGCTTATTAAAAATAATCTAATTAAGTTAATTAAAACTCAATCGTGGCTTGTTTTCCTTTTTCTATATATGCCACTTCCCAAATAAATGTTCAGTGGTAAAGTTTCAGATATTGTGATTAAATTGGTTTAGAGAATTATCATAAAGAAAGGTGTTGGGAAAAGAACACATTAACAAATTGTCTATTTTTGGAGAGTGCACACTTAGAAAAACTGTAATACAGGTTAAGAAAGTGATCAATATGAACAAAATCACTTTAAAAGTTTGGTGTTATGACAGCAAGATGAGCAGGGCACAGAGGTGGAGAAAATATCTTCTTAAATGAAAAACCTGAGATAGAATTTGTACCTTTAAATAAATTCAAGCTACATACAATCTAAAGAAAAGGCAAGAATAAATTAATTAAAATTCCATATGAAATATTAAAGATTCAAAGGGTGCAATATATTGGGCATTAGTGGAATAAATCAAAGAGTTAAAATTTGTTTGTTGTTACTTTCTCATTCAGACGTGAAATGTGAATTTGGAGCAAAGACACTGAGATGTAACATTATGCCTAAGAATTCAAAAGTTATTGGAATATTGTTTCCTATTTGCAAATTAGAACAAAGGGGCAGTGATGAAGAATGCAAGGGAGACATGAAAAGATTCAACAAAGGTGGAAGTGGAGCTTGTATCAGCAGAGGTTTTTACTCTGTAAAAGTACCAGTAAATGTATCCTCAAAGTTCTCTCTAATAAATGACAAAGTGGGGCCAGTCTAAGAAAAACTGTGAATCAGAGCCTATCTATCTTCCTCTGCCAGCTTCCCAAACCTCGCTTCTATCACCTTTACTCTATTTTAATTCATTTATACCACCATTCTAATTTATCTCAAACATTCCTATGTTTTAAAGATTTACAAATCAACATAAATTTAAAATACAGCTATTAAGTCCTCCCACAGAGAATTTTAGCATCTCTCTACCTTGAGTGCTTCTCATATGTAACACCCAAGGCTTGAGTGGATAGAACAGACTGCTCCTCAGAACTGGGTTTTAACCAATGCCCTCAACAATGTAGAACTCACCTATTGCTATGTAACAGATCACTCTAAAAGTTAGTGGCTTAAAACTATAATCATAATTTATTATCCCTATAGTTCCTATGGATCCAGAATTTGGTATTGGCTCAGCTGGGCCATTCTTGCTTGAAGTCTCTCATAAAGTTGCAGTCATGTGGTGTTTGAGACTAACTTCATCTTCCTGCCTTTTTATTTTTAATCCTCACCTGAGAATAGGTTTATTGATTTAACAGAGAGAGAGAGAGAGAAACAGGGGTGAGGGTAGAGAAACACCAATGTGAGAAAGAAACTTCAATCAGTTAGTTGCCTCCCATACACTCCCCAAACAGAGACCAAACCCGCAACCCAGGGAGGTGCTCTGACCTGGAATTGAACCCACAACATTTTGGTGTAGGGGATGATGCTTCAACCAACTGAGCCGTGTCTCAGGGCTTCAAGACTTCTTCATTCACATAGCTGATAACAGGGCTGCAGAGAATTAAACAACTGGGGCTTGAATATGTGGGGCTCCTCAGGCTTTCATCTCTGTATCTTGGTGGTTTTTCTATGGGTTTTCTCCAGAATAGTGGCATTAGTGTAGCTGGACATCTTACATGTCAGAGCAAGAAAGAACCAGGCAGTAACAGTGTCACCATCTCTAATTTAGCTTTCAATGTCACATAGTTACTTCCATCATGCTCTATTGATTAGGGCAGTTGAAGACCTGTCCAGGTTCAAGGGAAGGGAACTTCAACCCTATTTCTCAGTGAAGGACTACCAGCCTCACAGCAAGAGAAGAGCATCTACATGTATTAGCGCAACTGTTTTTGGAAAATGCAATCTGTCACAACTTCTCTTTTGGTAGCCCAAGAGGCTCTTTAATTTGTTCTGTCTGAATAAACATTATAATGAACATAAATAAAGTCAAAAGAGTTTATTAAAGTGAGAAAAGAATGTTAATGTAAAATGTATCAAAATCAATATTCAGAATTATCTCTTGGCAGACGTGGACTGCTGAGCTTAAAATAACAAGATGAAGTTTATAAAGGGTTGTGTGTGGAAATTAAAAAAAAAATCTAAGAATACACTGTTGGGGACTACTCTGCCTGGTTTCAGGAATTGTAACTACCCCCCCGCCCCATGGCTAAGGATGAGTGAGTGACCTCCAGAATGTGAGCCACTATGGAGACAAAGCTTGTCTCTGGTAGCAAATGCTGTCTGAGTTTCCTCCCTGCTCCCAAAGCATGGCTGGAAGTCAATGATGGGTAAGTCTCCTCACAGCAAGGGGCAACCTAGGCCAGACTCAATCACTTGGGAGGCCTTCATGGTAGGATTTAGGGGGCTGCAACAAAGAGCGAGCGATAGGTCCTTGCCCCCCTGCTATGTGACATAGCCTGAATCCCCAGGTCCTCTGGGAGAAGCACTTCCTGGCTCTAATCCACTTAAACCTGAAAACCTGATGGGAAGGGTGCAGCTCGTTGTCTTGCTAGAGCAGATCCAGGGAAAAATCTGGCATCACAAAGAACTCCTAAAAATCCTGTGAAACCTGCTTTGCTAAGAGTGTTTTCATTCATATGTTAAGGGTTCAAACAGGAAACCCTGAAACTCTCTTCCTGACAGACTTTGACTCAGACTAAGCCCTCAGATTTCTTTGAAATGTTATCTACTGTTTGATCCTTGCCGCACTGTATCCCTGTGTATTACAACCCAATAAAAGCCCCTGGAGGAAGGGGCTCAAGGCCTTTTTCCTCTGAAAAACTGGCCACCACTCAAGGCCTTTTTTTCCTTGGAGAAATTGGCCACCTCTCCTCCCCAAGCAGATCATGCCTTAGTAGAATTCACTTTCATCCTTGGCAGACAGGGGGACTTGCGGGAAAAGTTGCCCCCACAATACACAATAGGAAATTCCCAGCTTGGCAGTATTTCATATAAAAAGAGCTGGGAATTACATTTAATTACAGTACATAATGGTATATATAAGGCATGGTATATATATATAGTATATAATGGCATGGTATATATAAGAGTAGGATGCAATTGCTTAAACAAACAGGAAGCTGATCCACATTTAGTTTGTAGTTATGGTTATATAGTGTTCTTATAATAGGGAAGTAAAAACCCAACATCTTCTACAGTTATTTAACCATTCATTCACTCAATACAGATTTATTGAGCTACTACTATATGTTAGGCACTGACCTTGGTGCTGGCCTTAGAGCAATGAAAACACACACACACACACACACACACACACACACAAAACCTACCTGCATAAAACTGCATTGGAGTGGAAAGAACAAATAATAAAGCAGACAAAAATGCTAGAGAAAAACTTGACAAGAAAAAGAAAGCAAAAGTGGTAAATAAATGTGGGGAATGAGAGTGTTACAATTTTAAATAAGTTGAATAGAGAGATCTTTATTCAGAAGGGTTATTTGAGAAAAGAAATGAAGATCAAAAGTGAGCAAACCTTGCCTATCTCAGGAAGGAAAATTCCAGAGAGAGAGAATATCTGGGGTAAAGGCCCTGAGGCAGTGACACCTGAGAGTGAGGAGTCCAGTGTGACCAAAGCACAGTGAGCAATCCTGAGTGGTAAGAGACACAATCAGAGAGGTGATAAAGAGCTAATTTTCTAGGGTTTTGTGGGTCAGTCTCAAAACATGGACTTCACTCTGAGTAAAGAGAGAAGCCAGGAATAGGCTTGAACAGGGAAGGGACATGCTGAAACTGGTCATTTAACCGGATCAGCAAGAGTCATCACTGTGTTGAAGAGATGAAGATAGAACACTTAGGAGAGGGAGGGAGCAGTTGACCCAGCTCTCTTCCAAGGACTCTGGAAGGTCCAAGGCTCCCAAAGAGTCTGTGTTAGACCCAGCACCAGTGCCAGGCACCAGGTGCCGAGCCAAATGGGATCTCATCAAAATAAAAAGCTTCTGCATGGCTAAAGAAAATAGTATTAAAATAAAAAGACAACCAACTGTATGGGAAAACATATTTGCCAATGATACCTCAGACAAGGATTTAATCTTCGAAGTATACAAAGAACACACATGACTCCACTCTAAAAAGACAAGCAACCCAATTAAAAAGTGGGCAAAGGACTTGAACAGATATTTCTCCAAGAACGACATACAGAAGATCCAGAGACACATGAAAAGATGCTCAATATTGCTAGCTACCACAGAGATGTAAATTAAAACCACAATGAGATACCACTTTACACCAGTCAGAATGGCCATCATAAACAAAGCAACAAACAATAAGTGTTGGAGAGACTGTGGGGACAAGGGGACTCTAGTGCACTCTTGGTGGGATTGCAGACTGGTACAACTGCTGTGGAAAACAGTATGGGATTTTCTCAGAAAACTAAACATGGATCTTCCTTTTGACCCAGCAATTCCACTGCTAGGATTATATCCTGAGAACCCCAAAACACCAATCCAAAAGAACCTATGCACCCCAGTGTTCATAGCAGCACAATTTACAATAGCCAAGTGTGGGAAGCAACCTAGGTGCCCATCAGTAAATGAATGGATCAAAAAAACTATGGTACATTTACAGAACAGAATTCTATGCAGCAGAAAAAAAGAAGGAGCTTCTACCCTTTGCAACAGCATGGATGGAACTGAAAAGCATTATGCTGAGTGAAATAAGCCAGGCGGTGAAAGACAAATACCGTATGATCTCTTCTATAACTGGAACCTAAACAACAAAACAAACAAGCAAGCAAAATATAACCAAAGACACTGAAATAGAGAACAGGCTGACAGTGACCAGAGGGGAGGGGGGGAATTTCAGGGGAAAAGGGGAAGGGCTTACAGGAACAAGTATAAAGGAAACATGGACAACATATAAAGGGGTGGAAATGGGAAGGAGGGAGGGAGGACTGGGAGTGGGTAGGCTGAGATAGAAGTAAAAGACAGAAAACTATAACAACAGTTAAAATAAATAAACTTTTTAAAAAGAAAAAACGGAATACTTAGGAGATATTTTCAATAGTCCATGCAAGAGATAAAGGAGGTTTAAACCAAGATAGTGATGTGAGTCATTTGTGACTTTGATAGAAGTTATTTTAATGGCATAATTGGGACAAAACTTGGTTGGGGTGAGTTCAAGAGAAAATGGAAGGAGGCAAATAGAAGGCAACAATTAATAACACTTCAAAGAGTTTTAATATTAAGGGAAGGATAGAAAGGATGTAATTGCTAGATAGAGAGAACTATGGTTAGACATGGAAAAAAAGAAAATGCTTTCATGCTGTTGGGAAAATATTAGTAAGAAAAAATATTATAAAAGGAAGAAAAGGATTACTGGATTTGTGACCCTGAAAATGTGAGGAAAGCATGTGATCTAGTGGACAAATGGAGAGATTGCTCTCAGATGGGAGCATAGATAGTTCAGGCATGTTAATAAGAAAGAAGCCAAGTACTATATTTTGCTGTGTATAATGAGCACTTTTTTGCCTGAATTTTTGAGGGAAAAATATAGTTGCACATAGGTGGGTATAAATGATGGGGGAGATTATAGGAGCATTCTTCTGAATGTTTCTATTTTCTTTTTTTTAAAGATTTTATTTATTTACTTTTAGAGAGAGGGAAGGGGAAAGAGAGAAAGAGGGAGAGAAACACCAATGTGTGGTTGCCTCTTGAGTGCTCCCTGCTAGGGACCTGGCCTGCAACCCAGACATGTGCCCTGAATGGGAATTGAACCCAGTGACCCTTTCTTTGGTTCATAGGCCTGTACTCAATCCACTGAGCCAAGCTAGCCAGGCCTGACTGTTTCTAAAGTCAAAGCCGTTATCTGAGAATAATGATGAGGAGGGAGCAGTGGAAGTTCAGAACAGAGATGAGATGGCAAAAAAATAGTTTTGTAGGAGACTTGGAACATGAACAAATGGAAATGTGTCATGCAGTTTTAAGTGGCAAAGCACACTTGAGGTTGATAGTCATGGTATAAGGCTGTGGCATAGTTGTGGAAATATTTCAACAAGGGTGTTGAGTTTGTTGACAAAAATGTAATTATGATTTTTGGTCAAGGAATTTAAGCTTTATTAAAAAGGCTAACCTAAAATCAAAAAGCTGAAATAAGAGTCAACAGGTATTTATTTGGGATCAAAAAATTGCAATTCGGTTACCACCGATTCAAATAGAAGCAAAAATAGTGTTTCAATTACAGAGTGAAGGAAGAGGTTTTGTGAGAACAAGAATAACAACATGAAATAAAAAAAATTCTTATAGGTGCTGATAAGATGAATTACTCTTGCCTATATGTGATTGGTTACTGATTCAATCTTTAGATAGAGAGTCCAAAATAATCAGTCCTTGTGGTCAGGATATCCACTTTCTCATTGGCTTTACAAACACTTGTTTGAGACAATGTTAGCTTGGCCCAGTCCAACGGTCTGGCCCAGTTCAAACAGTCCGGAAGTTCTAAGAATAAGAAATGCAAGTCAGTTCTTCTGGAATGGCAGCTCCAACTCCATTTGAAATGGTTCCATTTATGTCATTTTTTCACAAGAGAAAAGTGGGAATTTTATATGGTTTTGAGGAGCTGAGAGGTAGTGGTCTTCGATGCTTGGAGTTCTTGGTGAGCTCTAGAAACTATTGCAGATGGTCTACCAGAGGAAGTGAGAGGGCAGGTTAGAAGGTGATAGTGGTAGTGTGAGATGTTCGATACTGAGGTGATGAAGGGGCTGCAGTTACTGGCAATGACAGTGCCTAGAATACGGAAATTCAGAGTGAGTGAGTTAGGATGCCGGACAAGTGCACTGGCAAGAGAGATCAAGGAACTGAGCTGCCCACTAATTAAGACTGGAGAGTTTGGCAGTTTCCTAGAGATAAAACAGCAAGAAATGTGGGCGGGGAGCTAAAGCCAACAGATAATTACAACAAGGTAGCAAGTGAAATAAAGTGAAGTCACTTTGAGGAGTAGTGTTGAGAGGGGAATTAGGGAGATTTGGAGATGGCCATGAGAAATAAACAGGACACACACTCATCTTCAGACAAAGTGGTACCAACAGTGTGAGAGAGAAGACAACCTCCAGTTGAGCTGCTAGGGAGCCAGGGTACTACGTTTCCCTTAGAGTGAGAAGTGAAGGGAACAGTCTCAGAACAAGGTGAGATTTAGGAGGATTTCATTCATGAGTATGAGTCCTATGGTCACAAGGGAGTGTTTGGGAAGGTAAGCTATGGGGTTAAAAAAGATAAGGTACAGAGTCCTTTGAGAAATAAGGCATTATCCATTTATATCTTTTATAAATATATCTCTTTTATAAATATATATATATATAAATATATATATATCTTGTATATATACTATATATAGTATTTTTATTGATTATGCTATTATAGTTTTCCCAATTTCCCCCCTTTCTCCCCTCTCCACCTTGTCCCCTAACCCTCCAGCATCCCCCCCNGTTCGATACTGGGGTGATGAAGGGGTGAGGTGATGAAGGGGCTGCAGTTACTGGCAATGACAATGCCTAGAATACGGAAATTCAGAGTGAGTGAGTTAGGATGCCAGACAAGTGCACTGGCAAGAGAGATCAAGGAACCGAGCTGCCCACTAATTAAGACTGGAGAGTTTGGCAGTTTCCTAGAGATAAAACAGCAAGAAATGTGGGCGGGGACCTAAAGCCAACAGATAATTACAACAAGGTAGCAAGTGAAATAAAGTGAAATCAGTTTGAGGAGTAGTGTTGAGAGGGGAATTAGGGAGATTTGGAGATGGCCATGAGAAATAAACAGGACATATACTCATCTTTAGACAAAGTGGTACCAACAGTGTGAGAGAGAAGACAGCCTCCAGTTGAGCTGCTAGGGAGCCAGGGTACTACGTTTCCCTTAGAGTGAGAAGTGAAGGGAACAGTCTCAGAACAAGGTGAGATTTAGGAGGATTTCATTCATGAGTATGAATCCTATGGTCACAAGGGAGTGTTTGGGAAGGTAAGCTATGGGGTTAAAAAAGATAAGGTACAGAGTCCTTTGAGAAATAAGGCATTATCCATTTATATCTTTTATAAATATATCTCTTTTATAAATATATATATATATAAATATATATATATCTTGTATATATACTATATATAGTATTTTTATTGATTATGCTATTATAGTTTTCCCAATTTCCCCCCTTTCTCCCCTCTCCACCTTGTCCCCTAACCCTCCAGCATTCCCCCCCACGACCCTTAGTTCATGTCTATGGGTTGTACACAAAAGTTCTTTGAGTCCTCTGTTTCCTATACCATTTTTTGTCTTTCCCTGTGTATTTTATGCCTACTAATCATGCTTCTTCTTCCCTGTACCTTTTCCCTCCCATCCCTCCCTTCCCCCTCCCCACTGACCTCCTTCTGTGTGATGTCCATTTCTCTGATCCTGTTCCTATTCTGGTTGCTTGCTTAGTTTTTGTTTTCATTGTTTTTCTTTTCTTTTAGGTTCATGTGCTAATAGTTGTGAGTTTATTGTCATTTTATTGTTCATATTTTTATCTTCTTAGATAAGTTCCTTTAACATTTCATGTAATAATGGCTTGGTGATGATTAACTCCTTTAACTTGACCTTGTCTGGAAGCACTTTATCTGCCTTTCCATTTTAAATGAAAGCTTTGCTGGATAGAGTCATCTTGGCTGTAGGTCCTTGCCTTTCATGACTTCAAATACGTCTTTCCAGCACCTTCTTACCTGTAAGGTTTCTTTGGAGAAATCAGCTGACAGCCTTATGGGAACTCCTTTGTAGGTAACTGTCTCCTTTCCTCTTGCTGCTTTTAGGATTCTCTCTTTATCTTTAATCTAGGGTAGCTTAATGATGATATGCCTTGATGTGTTCTTCTTTGAGTCCAACTTCTTTAGGACTCTCTGGGCTTCCTGGAAGTCTATTTCCTTCACCAGATTGGGAAAGTTTTTCTTTGTTATTTGTCCAAATAAGTTTTCAAGTTTTTGCTGCTGTTCTTCTCCTTCTGGAACACCTATAATTCAGACATTGGAATGTTTCAGATTGTCCCAGAGAATCCTTAACCTCTCTTCATTTTTTAAAATTTTTGTTTCTTTGTTCTAATCCAGTTGGATGTTTATTTCTTCCCTTTGTTTCAAATTGTTGCTTTAAATCCTGGTTTCCTTCTTGTCACTGTTGGTTCCCTGAATATTTTGCTTTGTTTCATTTTGGGTGTCTCTCATTTGTTCTTTCATTTTTCAACCAAGCTCAATCAGTTCTGTGAGCATTTTGTTTACCAGGGCTTTAAATTCTCTATCAGATAGGTTGACACTCTCCTCCTCATTTAGGTCTTTTTCTGAAGCTTTCTCTGTTCTTTTATTTGGGCCATATTTCTTTGTGTTGATGCAGCTGATATGTTGTAAGGGACAGGGCCTTAGGTATTCACTTGGGTAGGGCAACCCTCCTTTCTACGCTGCTTGTGGGGGAGTGGTCAGAGAGGGGACAGTGCAGCTAGCCTGCTGACCAGTGCGGCTAGCCTGAAAGTGTGCAGCTAGCACACTTTCCAACAGACTCTTGTGTCGGACTGGAAGTATTTCTCACTGGGGCAACCCCAGCCTTAACCCACAATCAGTTCTGAGTCTCAGTTGTCCCCTCAAGCCAGCCCCTCCTACGCAGCTCTGCCGAGCTCATCAGTCAGCCCTGCCCCTCTTGCCTTGACTTTTCTCAGTTGGCTTGTGCAGTCCACCTCATCAGTGTGGTTGCTCTGGTTGATTTTTTTCTTAATTCGTTGGTTGTTGGAGTTCCATGCAGTTTAATTTTCTGGTGTTTTTGGTTGTTTACTGATTTTAGATTGGTTGTTATCCTCTTTTTAGTTGTGCAAGGAAGCAAAAGGTTTCTACCTACACCTCCATCTTGGCCAGAACTTGAGACCTGGGATTCTTAAAGTGACTGACATTTATAGGGGATAAAGGATGCAGTGAGATTGGATCTCATAGATCTAAGGGAAAGAGTGGTCTCCAAACTATGAAGGATGTATGGAGGAAAAGGCTCTTGTAAGTAATATGCACACTTCCCTACTGGAGTTCTGTGTTCAACTCCTGATGCTCTTTTAAGAGACTACCCAGAATCAATTGGAATCCGTTGAGATGAACAGGTCCAGAGAAGGGAAACTACAAGGGAATTTCATTAGGAAAGTTAATAGAAGAAACTGGGGAGGTTTCATGGGTCTTTGGGAGAAATGGCAACTGTTTTAAGTGTTGTTGGTGGGAATTAGGTCCTTCTACTGAACCATAGAGAAAGCATTCCAAGGACCTAGGCACAGGAGACTGTAGTGCGGAAAGGTTTAACTGTGTGGGAATAAAAGCTGATCCCTGGGTTTCAAATGTCCATTTTCTGTACTTCTTGCCATGAAAAAAGTCCAATATTGTCTTCAGTAGGGCCAGAATGAAGGCCACTGTGCAATGGGGGTTATAATTTTAGGTTATATGGGTAATGTGGGGGAACAAGAAGATTTAGTCATAATCTACTCTGCTTATTTGTAAATTCAATTCAGCAGGGAAGGCCTTCAAATTAGCCTGAAAACGTCAGGGCTGTTTACTCTTCACTCATCTGGGGTCCCTCGGTGTGAGTGTGTGTAATGCAACTGGAATATAGTATACATACAATAAAGTAAGATTAGGTGGAGATCTTAAGTGTACCATTCCATGATGTTTTACGTATGTATACAACCCACATAATTATCATCAGGATCAAGATACAGATACTTTCTAATACCTTACAGGGCTCCCTGATGTTTTTTTCTAGCCAGAGGCAACCACTCCCCTACCTTCTGTCATCATTTTTTAACTTTGCCTCTTTCAACTTCCTATAAGTGGAACCGTGTAACATGAGCTCTTTTTTGTCTAGAATATATTTCACTTAATAAGATATTTGTGAGATTTATTCCTTTGTATTGCCGGCCATTCAATTATTAGCAAAAGTGCTAACTGATGAATTTCAGAGTGTCTGTCTATAAACTGATGGTTGTAAAAATACCAAAACATAATGACAAGTCAAAGATGAGAGATTCCAAAGACAATGATGCTTAAAAAGGGGTAAATTTTGCTATGAGAAAAGAAGGAAACTTTCAAGGTTAACTCCCAGAGGAATCTCTGGGAATGAATCAGAATGCTCCATGCTACCAAAACCTCTAAGAAATCTACATTTTCGTCAAAACAGTCTTCATAAATTGTGTATATGCTAATGTTTGAGAGCCACCACTGTGAATTTTATAGAGAATGTAGATAAGGAGCTTCTATTAATGAGCATGGGCTGCTTAACAAAAGTTAAGGTTTTGAAATGTGACTTTAGGAATCATCAACCTAGAAGGTCTGAGTGTGATATACAGTAAGTTTAACTCTGGGTTTTCTTTTTTGTCCCGCTTTATTAAATCCTGTCTGCCCTGGGGTAAAGTCTTTTTTTATATGACTTAATGGGGCATTTTTACCCAGAAAGAATAAAGAAAAAAGAGGGGCCAGATAAGAATAGTGCTGATTCCTTTTCAAGCATAATTTCAAAGCCGATTACCAAACCCACTCTTAGAGGTCCCAGGGAAGACAGCCCTCCACTAAGCCACAGGAGCTCTTCCTTATTCTCTGGTCTGCTGTGCGGTCAACCACACACTACCCAAATTCACCCACAGCAAAATCTACTGGGATCTGCTGACTGCTCTGAACAACAAATGAACAGAGATGTAACCAACTCTATTTCACACACCTCATTGTGAAAAACCATGGCTGACTTTCCCTGGGTTAATCTGCATTTACTATCTAATAAAATTTTCACATGCTAATTTCAATCAATAAATAAAACAGTCAACATGTCATTATACTGACAATCAATTTTTGTGAGTTTCCAATTGCTACCCATTAGCTTTATTTTCACATCTCACTATATCCATGGTCTTCTTCTGAGGTATGGGCACAGGAGAACAATTATACAGGAATCAAAGCTTCATAGGTCCTCTAAAAATGTCCCAGTTGGGGAGAATTTGATTAGCAATTTTAATGCCGCTGACAAGTAATTTTGGTAACAATGACTCATGATGCTCTTTACCTAATGAATTGTATTTGATTCTCAGAAAAATCATGAGAGATAGAAAATGCTACATTTATTTTTCAGATGAAGAAATTGAGTTTAAGTACTTCCTTTGCCTAAAGATTCTCAGTGAATGTGCATAATGTCCAATATTCAAATTCATGGTTTCTAGCTTCAAATAAAATGGTGCCTTATTTCTCTATAATAGAATGTTTCTGTTAAGAATGAGTCAAGACAGTGGACTGAGCACGGGCCTGCGAACCACACAATCGCAGTTCGATTCCCAGTCAGGGCACATGCTTGGGTTGCAGGCCAGTTTCCGGCAGGGGCCAGTTCCCTGCAGGGGATGCACCAGAAGCAACCATACACTGATGTTTCCTTCCTCTCTCCTTCCCTTCCCCTCTAAAGATAAATAAATAAAATATTTTAAAAAAAAGAATGAGTCAAGAAAAAGTCAAATTTGTAGAAACAAATAGTCAAAAAGTAGTTGCCAGGGCCTGAGGAGTGGAGGAAAGATGTAAAAAGGGTACAAACTTTCACCTGTAAGATAAGTAAAGTTTGAGGATTTAATGTAAAACATGGTGACTATAGTTGATAACACTGTATTTTTTAATGGAAATGTTCTAAGAGTAGAGAATAGAACTTAAGTGTTCTCATCAATGAGATGATGGGTATGTTAACCAGATGGGGGAATCCTCTCACAATGTATGTGTATATCAAATCACCATGATGTTGCTTTAAAAAATTATAATTTTATATGTAAATTATGACTCAATAAAGCTGATTTTTTTAAGGCAGAAGAGAAAAGGAAAATATTTTTAGAGAATAATTTTTGAAGCATGAGAGGACAGTAATTTAGCTTTCTTTTCACATTAATATCAAAATCATATTTACAATAGGCCCACATTCCACTCACAAATTTGGTGTGGACAGATGTGCCCTGGAATATACATCAGGAATCTAGGCATTAAATCCTGCTCTGCCAAGAATCCACATGTGGTTTTAAATTGTTCTTTAACTTCTCCCAAACTCTATTGATTATCAGTAAATAATCCTATTGTCCCTTCACCATCCATAAGGGTCTTTTTCAGTTTGTGTTAGGTTTCCTTAGGGTGACTGCAAGAACATTTACATGTGGAAATGTTAGGATGCTGTAGCACATGTTTCTAATGCGTTGTACCCCATTATCTCAGCCCACCTGTTGTTGCAAAATTGGAGTTAAGACACAGGCAGTGGACAAGAGTGTCTTAGCTATGAAATACTGCCAAACTGTAAAACCCCATAGCACAGGGTATTAACACCCTGGGACTACTCTCAACCAGAGAGTAAAAGGGGCCATTGGATAAATATTTCAGCATCTGTGGGACAAGTCTGGAGCAATTTCTACATGATTTCTCAGAATATCAGTGAGATTGATCCCATTCCCCATAGCAATAATCAGCTCATTAATACACCTTTATTGGCTTTTGTCCCTTCCCATTTTTACTTCCCCCAGCCCCTACTTGCACTTCCTAGGCTCACTTCCAAATAAACTCGCTGAAATGATATCCTTGTCTTGTATTCTGCTTTTTGAAGAACTCAAACCAGGACATAGGCTTTAGAGAAGGTGTTACTATCTGAATACAGAATTGGGTGATATATCATGTCTCAGCAATCAATATATATAAAAATTAACCCTTTAAGCTGTTTCTTTGCCATTTACTATGGTACTTTCCAAATAGCTCTTTCTGTGTACCTGCAAAATTTAGATAGAGAGATAAGAATATGATATACCTAGTAATGATGTGGTCTTTTCTAAATAGGGAATCTTCATGGAGCTTTAAAAAAATAAATACTATTGGTCACATCCCCTTTGCATTTTGTAAAAAATATAATTCTTTATTTAGTATTCCAGATCATATCTATAACTGGTCTGAGAGTCAGGTATTAAGACAAAATCTTGACTAAATTTCTTATTAGATGATCTCATTTGAAAGCTGATCACAATAATTTCCTACTTAATTATGATAATTTTGGTTTTAAATTATCTGAAGTTCCAAGGTGAATAACCATCCCAATTTTTCTAGGATTATTCTGGTTTCATCACTGGACAAATCTCACTTTCTGCAAAAAACCTTAGTCATGGGACAGTTAATCACCCTACCAACTTCCCCCTATCTTTCTCAATATAGTTTAATGACCACTCTGCTAATCTGTTTATCTTGAGTAGTGCATCTAAGTCTCTCAGGGAGAGGGTACTGAGTTTTGCAAAGGAAATGGTGGATGGTAGGAGGAAGATTGGATATAGATGATTGATTGATAGATGGATGGATAGATAGATAGATAGATAAGTTATAGATATTATACATCTACTTTGCCCTTTAAAGAATCTATTTTGCTATTCAGATCTCATTATCAATATTATTTTCACTCCTCTTTTTTTCTTTACCTCCTACTTAGGTCTCAAGTCTTGATTTTATATTCCAGCCCCAACACTCTCATTTTGTCAGCACCCCAAGGGACTAACACTTCCACTCTACCATCTGTAGCAACAGGTCCAGATAAAAATATCCTCCAAGAAACATGTTATTCTGGGAAAAGAACATATAAATGCATTACAAGCTGAATGTAAAAATATGCTGTAGGAATTTAAATGCCTATCTTCTTTCTTTTAGATCATTATTTTGATCAATATATTAATTGATTAAAAAATATTATTTTGTTTGTCCTGAAAATACAAATGCCCTTATCTTGATTTATGTAAAATGTTTTATGTAGTATACCTTTGGACAGGAAGTAGGTATTTTGAATTGTCTATTGTAGACAATAGACAATTCAAAATAGCAATTGTAGATTGCTATTTAGTGTCTAAACTCACGACAAGCTTAAACTCCTACCAGAAACATTGTTAAATAAAAAGTTTGACTAGCCAAATACTGAATCTTGGATTTTTTTTTCTTTTTTTCCCCTGCCCCCCTCCCAGTGCTCCCCACCTCCCTCCCATTTCCACCCTCCACCTTAGTTATTGTCCATGTGTCCTTTATACTTGTTCATGTGAGTCCAACCCCTTTTCCCCTGTGATTCTCTCCCCTCTCCCCTCTGGACCCTGTCAGCCTGTTCCGTATTTGAGTGTCATTGGTCATATTTTGCTTGCTTGTTTGTTTTGTTGTTTAAGACGACCAGAGGGGAGAGGGGAGGGAATTTCAGGGGGAAAAGGGGAAGGATTTACAGGAACTAGTATAGAGGACACACGGACAACAGCAAAGGGGGGTGGAAATGGGAGGGAGGTGGGGAGCACTGGGGGTGGTGGGCTGGGATGGGAGTAAAAGACAGAAAACTGTACTTGAACAATAATTAAATTAAAAAATAAAAAATAAATAAATAAAAAGATGAAAGTGGTAAAGCACATAGAATCCCTAAAGGATTGTCAGGACCAGGAAACCTAACATTTCTCTTAGCTTGACTAGACCTTAGGCTTCTTTCTTACTTTAGTCCACTGACCTCCGTTTCTTAGAGGGTAGACTTTAGAAAACTTGTAACTGTAAATCCTTTTGCTGCTCTTTTGATATGTAAATATTTTAAAAAGCCTCCTGCCAATTTTCCAACACAGTACTGTCTTTCTCCAGGATCTGGAAACTATTCTAAATGTAATCATCTTGAAAGACAGGCCCCATTTCTCCCAGTTTCTATGGCAGAGTAGAAGCCTAACTTCCAAGGTGCAAAATTACCTCCTGTTATGAAGAGATGAAAAAGTTGACTTTCCCTTCAGATAAAGCCAGCTGGCAACCACAGATGGCCTATGATCAGATCATTCCTTCACCCCAGCTCTTAAAATCCTGCTGATTTTTGTTTCAGCAGAGCTGAGTTTGTACTCAGTTCTGGCTTTCCTACTCTTCCCAGTGTCTTGAGTAAAGGTTTTCTTGCCCATTTAACTTTGTCCAGGGTTGTTTTTGCTCTAATAGTTTACAAAGATGTCACCACTTAATAAAGAAATTGGAATTGTTATCGAGAACAATTTAAGGCAAAATGGTATATTTAAGAGTCTTTTTATACAACCACCTCATCATATCACCTTCCCTACCTCCTTGGTACACATGTAGAAATGTATTCAATTCACCAATTCTCTAAAATTGACCTGACAATAATAACTAACATTTACATAGAGGGAGCTTAATATATGCTAAGAACTACTCTAAACATTTTATATAAATTAATTTACTGAATGCTCAAACAACCCTGTTATGTAGGTAATAGTTTTCATCACAATTTTTATATGAGGAAACTGAGACATAGGAAGGTTAAATGCCATGTCCAAGATAACACAGCTAGGAAATATCAGAGAGAGGATTTGCATCTAGGCAGTTCTAGTTTCGGGGTCCTTTATTCACATCTTTGAGTATATATACTAATTATGGATATCATTGGCATAAATAATCCCAATTTCTCACACTTCCTTCTATTCACACCCTTTGCTAGTGCCTTCCCATGACTCTGGGCTTGCCCATGTGACTTGCATTATTCAATGAGAACAACAAATACAATACAAACAGAGAGTTTAAAGTGTGGGGTTTTGGGTTTTTTTTTTCAATTTTAGTGATCTGTCTGGTGTCCCTTGCTACAAATATGAGAATAGTCCCAGATTACCAAATTGGAAAATTAGAGAAAGGGATCAGAGACAATTTGTCCCAGCTGACATCACCCAACAAACCAGATTAGCTGGATACAGGTGCATGAAAGAGGCCAATCAAGATCACCAAGCCTGGACTTCTGGTCAAGATGGCAGCACAGGTAAACACAACTATCCTCCTTGTACAACCATATCAAAATTACAACTAAATTTTAGAACAAGAACTGCCAGAAATTGAGGTGAATGAAAATCTGAAAACTACAGTTTTAAACAAACTACATCCATCACAGGTAGATGGCAGCACAGGTAAACACAGCTATCCTCCTTGCACAACCACATCAAAATTACAGCTAAATTTTAGAACTCAGAACTGGCAGAAATTGAGGTGAATGGAAATCTGAAAACTACAGATTTAAAGAAACTACATCCATTCAGACTGGTAGGAGGTGTGGAGATGCAGAGTCCCACACACATGTGTGGTGTATAAAAATTCAGGAGGGATATCTTAGGAAGCAGGAGTCCCAGCCCTACATTAGGACACCAGCCCAGGGTACTGGTGCCAAGAAGATAAGACCCCATAATTTCTGACAGCAAAAACCCAGCAGGGATTGAGCTGGTGGAAGAAATTCTAGAGTTCCAAGCAGTTCCTCTTAAAGAATCCACACATGAACTTACTCAAACTCACTTTCTCTGAGCTTCAGCACTGGAAGAGTACTTGATAGGCATCAGTGGCATACAGGGATGAACTGAAGTATCTGGCATCAAGGTGAGAGCTAGGAGACAGCTTTCTCCTGTGGGGGGGGGGAGGGTGGTCCACCTGCAGGCCTCCTCCCCTGGCCACCATAGGTGAGAAAAAGTCTACCAAGGCATCATGATCTGCTTGAGGAAAGGTGGCCGATCTCTCAAAGGAGAAGGACCAAGAGCCGTTTCCTCAATGGGCCTTTATTGGGTTCATTTTGTACAAGAATACAGGTAAAGCTTATTTATCATTGTCAGGAAGTAAGGATCAAACAATAGATAATATACAAAGAACTCTGAGGGCCTATTTTGAGTCAGGGTCAGATAGCTAAAGAGCCATAAAACTTTGAGGAACAAACTTCTTGCTTGGGCCCTTGCCATTTAAATGAGAGCATCTAAACAAAGCAGGTTCCACAGGATTTTACATATTCTTTCTTACGCCTGATTGCCTGGGGAACCCGCCCTTTCCAGAACAGGGCTGCACCACCCTCTGTCATTGTTTCAGATTTAAGTCAGGCAGGGGAATTAAGGTAGCCAATAGATTAGGAGACTTCTTGCAGACAGAATGAGGACTCAGGCTATGTCAAAGCCAAGGGGTTGAGGGTCCATCACCCCGTTTTGCTATAGCCCCCCAAATCCTTCCCTGGAGCCTCCCCATGATCATGCCTGCCTTAGGTCATTCCCCTCTTGGGGAATCTTACCTGTCATTGGCTAACCAATCAAGCATTGGAGGCCAGTTATGAAAGTAAAAGGAGCAGAAGCAGCACTCCTGCCAGGGAGATAAGCTTTGTCTTCTTAGTGGCTTATGGTCCGAAGGTTGCTCACTCAGCCTTAGCCATGGTGGGGTCCATGGAGGGTTACAGCTTCTGAAACCAGGCAGGGTGGTTCCCAACATTCTCCCATACAGAAGGTTGGGGAGAGCCACAGAGTTGGCAGGCTGGTGCCAAATTTGAGTCTTAATCAACCTGGTTAACACTGTTTGCCCTGCCCAGGAGATCCCCTAAGGCTCCTTCCCAACTAATTTATAGCTGTTAACAGAAGCATTTGCATGTGCTTGGCTGGTATTGGCTTAAGCTCCACAACTTCCTAAATCCTTTCAAACAAGCAACAGCTGGCCTCAGTGAGCCCCCAGCCCTCATACTTCAGGGTAAGTGTCCCTAGGCATAGCAAGTGGCAGCCAGCCTTGACTCACAGCTTGGCTTTGCTTAGGAATCTCCAAGCCCAGTATAAGTAATAGCCATCTCATATTGTTCTGTACTTCAGGCAGGGTGGCCCAGGGCAAAACACGGGTGGGGACTGACCTTGGCCTGAACCACTCAGGAAACCCCAGGGCTTGCCCACTCAGTGGACAGCTACAGACCATTTTGGAGCACCAGGTTGGTGGTAGGTGGTCAAAACCAGTCCTTGCAGCTGACTGGCCTGGATAAATCCTTCTCATTGACCTGCCAACAGCAACCAAGAGGTTCAACTACAAGAGGAGGGTGCACTCAGCCCACATGAAGGGAACACCTTGAGTGCTCACCTTGGGTGATAAAGGAGGCTGTGCCACTAGACTCTAGAGGACACTTACTACATTAGGCCACACTAACATGACAGGGAGTCATAGTAGCTCCACCTAATATTTAGAAACAATCACAGGGAGGCTGCCAAAATGAAGAAACAAAGAAACATGGCCCAAATGAAAGAACAGATCAAAACTCTAGAAAAGAGCTAAATAAAATGGAGATAAGCAATCTATCAGGTGCACAGTTCAAAACATTTGGTTATAAGGATACTCAAGGAACTTAGTGAGGACCTCAGCAGCATAAAAAAGATCTTGCCAGAAGTGAAAGATTCACTAACTGAAATAAAGAATAGTTTACAAGAAAACAACAGTAGAGTGAGTAAAGCCAAGAATCAAATCAATGATTTTGAACATAAGGAAGCAAAATACAACCAATCAGAACAACAAGAAGAAAGAAAGAAAGAAAGAAAGAAAGAAAGAAAGAAAGAAAGAAAGAAAGAAAGAAAGAGAAAGAAAGAAAGAAAGAAAGAAAGAAAGAAAGAAAGAAAGAAAGAAAGAAAGAAAGAAAGATTCCCCCCCAAACTGAGGGTAGTATAAGCAATGTCTGGGACATCTTCAAGCATTCCAATATTTGCATCCTAGGGGTGCCTGGAGGAGAAGAGAAAGAGCAAGAAATTGGAAATCTAGTTTAAAAAATAATGAAAGAAAGCTCCCCTAATTGGTGAAGAAAATAAACATGCAATTCCAGAAAACACAGAGAGTCTTAAACAAGATGGATGCAAAGAGGCCCACTTCAACACATATCATAATTAAAACTCCAGAGGTTAAAGATAAAGAAAGAATCCTAAAAGCAGCAAGAGGAAAGTAGTTAGTTACATATAGGGGATTTCTCATAGTAATGTCAGCTGATTTCTTAAAAGAAACATTGTTGGCCAGAAGGAATTGGCAAGCAATATTCAAAGTCATGAAAGCAGGGACCTACAACAAAGATTGCAGTATCCAGCAAGCTATCATTTAGAATCAAAGCTAGAATGAAAATCTTCTCAGACAAGAAAAAACTAAAGGAGGTTATCATCACCAAGCCATTATTATATGAAGTGTTAAAGGAACTAATTTAAGAAAAAGAAAATCAAAACTATGAACAATCAAATGGCAATAAATACATACCTGTCAACAATTGAATCTAAAAAACAGACTAAGAAAACAAGAAGGAGACAGAATCATGGATATAGAGAGCATTTTCATGGCTGTCACATGAGAACGTGCTGTAATGAAATGGATAAGGAGGTTAGGTGGTACAAACAGGTAGTTACAGAATAGCCATGGAGGTATAAAATACAGTATAGGAAATGGAGTAGCCAAAGAACTTACACACGTGACCCATGGACACAGATAATGGTGGAAGGATTGCCTGAGGGAGTGGGTATTGCTGGGTGGAGGGGGGTAAAGTGGGATAAATTAAGACAACTGTAACAGCGTAATCAGTAAAATATACAGGGTCCAGCACAAATAATGTCCCCTTTTTGTTATAAAGTCTTTCATTACAAAATCACAAGCATGTAATTCTGTAACATAACAATATCATACACATGCACATCATAGACATTTTAGGTGAAATGTTGTACATTTATTTGTTACACAAAAACAGCTAATTGATTCAGCCTCTTAGCTTAAAAGTCAAAGTCTTCAACAAAAATTTGGTAACAATGTCTTGTCACTCTTCTAGATTTTATCCCAAGAGGATTCCCATATATTGTCTTTGACTCTGTCTTATCTCAGGCTATTCCTCATTTTATGGAGCATCCTCACTCTACCATCTTATCAATGTATTGATTGATCTTTCAAGGTTTCAAAGGACTACCTCTTCAATGGATATTCTCATGATCAACACAGCCAGAATTATTCTATTGTGTTACTGTTCCTTATTCCTATTGCATCTATTGTTTTTGACTTGTCTTCATTTGTTCATGTTCTCTCTTCCCTGATATGATGCAGAAGAATGCTTAACACAGGGACATATTATACCTATCTCTGGATTTCTCACTATGTCAGCCAGGTACCTTACAGTAATTCAAAATCACCAAATAGACTTTGATCAATGGTTTTACATACTAATCAGGATAGGGTAATTGCTATAGCAAATAATCCCCAAATTTCAGTGATTCACCAAAACAAATGTTTATTTCTTACTTATATTATAGTCCAATGGGAGATGATTGGTGGTTAGGCTAGGAAGAAGCTGATGCATACAGGTATCCAGGATCCTTCTGTTGTGTTAATATACCTTTGTCTATTTCATTAGAGTCCTCCTACAAGGCCAGCAGAGGCAAAAAGAGAACATGGATGACCTCTGTGGTAATTTTTATAGGGCAGGCCTAGAAGTGATGCTTCTAGGCACATTACTCCTACTTACATCTCAGGACTCAACTACATGTCACACCCAACTTCAAGGGAGGCTAAAATTTACAATCTTAGTAATTGAGAAATCTTTGTGTACCTGTTCCAATTAGGGTGTGACTATATGCCTCTCCAAAGCTGCAGATGTGGAATGAAAGTAGACTCTATTTGGAGTCAGAACAAAAATACTCTGACTTGGTTCTGCAGCCGATTGATGGACATGGTGATTTCCTTGATTATGGTCTCCTTATCTGCAAATTGTCATCAGGGTGGGTAATTACTAGGCTTTTACTCACTTCTGTTCTGGTGTCCCATAATTCTATGGAATTTTTATCTCTACTTATGTTGCTATCATGACTTAATGGACAACTTTTTGTCCAGAGGTTTTAATGTATTTTTTTTCCAACTCAAGAGTTTCAGTGTCCTTGAATCATGGTCATTCAAATAACAATTGTAATTCTAATAAATGTCATTTTAATGACAACTATGGCATTATCAATTGTAGCTAACAGGTACCCCACATATGTTCAGTAAACCCATCACACAGCTTCTGCCTGCTTTTCTGGCAATGACTGAGCTCTGCATTTCCACCATTGGGCTATTAGAGTTGCATTACCCATAGTCACAGAGAACTGGAAGTCTCTGGAAGTTCATATCCTTGGGGTAGGTTGTATCTAATTACCTTCTGGTGTGGCAGTAGAAATCCCAAATTATTTGTCCTCCTGCAAAACTTATTCTGAGATTTAAATTATCCTCCTGAGCTCCCAACTAATTCAACTGAGACAGAGATTTTACCTGAAACTGCACACCTGACTAGCCTGTTCCCCTCTTCTCTCTGTTTTATCCACCCAGTTTCTCCTATGAGTGTTTTCTTAAGAAATCACTTGCACCTAAATCCTCATCTCAGGGTCTGTACCTGTGGAACTTCTCCTACAATAACATCTTCCCTAATAATTTCAGTGTATTGTCACTCACCTAAGCAAGACATGTCAGGCACTTTGGGATCCTGATTATTTTCTGGGTCCCCCTCTCACTCTCTTCCCAGTTTACTCAATGGTCCATTCTGAGCTAACTGCTATTTGCTCATGTACAGCTATTTGCTGTACTTTCACATATGTAATTCTCATTGCCCCCATCCTCTCATCCTTTAACACTCATGTAAAATATAACCAAGGCTAGAGAGCCTTGACAAATTCTCTTCCTTCCAACTCTAGCCAGTTTCGCACTTTGTGAAAGCAATGAGTCTCTAACATAGCTCTTTATAAACACACAAATAGTATGATAATTAGGAGTCTAGCTTCAGCAGCCAGAATTACGCACATGTTATTTAATTTCTGTGAGCTGCCGCTTATTCACCCACGAGGCTGGTAAGATCCCACCTTCTTCATAAATGCATGTATGGTGCTTGCTAGAGTATTTGGAACATCTTAGGAGCTAGTTTTAGTGATATTAAAGAGAGAATTATGCTTTTTCTTTGTAACCTAAGAAGATTTCAAAGTTGTAGTTGTTAAATCTTGTTTATCACTGTATTCCTAGTTTCTAGTATAGTCCCTGAAATGGTAGACATCCAAGAAATAGTTGGTGAATAAATAAATGATATATTCCTACTCTAAGGCTATGTTCCTACTCTATTTTTCTGTTTTAGCATGTAGTTCTTCTATATACACAACCAAGAAACAAGCTCTGGAAATTCATTTTAAAACTCAAACAACAAAATGTAAAAGTAAACATTCTGGCATTTGTTATATAATTTTATTTTTCCAATACCTACCATACTTTCATTCTCAAGCTAGTGAAAGTTTTCATTTTTCCATTTAAAGATGGTCAAATACATATAAGTACATATTTGGTCTTTGTTAAACTCCTTAGTAAATCTGTTCTCTCTCTCTCTCTCCCTTTCTTCCTCCCTCAATATTTCAGAGATCTAGAGATAAGATGTAGTTTCTATTTCTCAATTTTTAATTTTGATGGTTTGTGAAAAACTGGACCTTCAAAAATCTAACCTAAAAGTGAGATTCTTCATTTAAAAAAAAATTCTTTCAATAGGTAGATATTATGGAAGTTATTCTTGCTTAGAACTTTGTCCCCAAAGTTTTTTTTAATTATGAAGAAACTTTATTTTAAAAAAAGAATTACCGTGACATAAATATCAGACCTCCTTTATCAAATTTTGTTAAAATTTAAAGATGGTGAGACTTCCACCAAGATGGAGGCATAGGTGGAAACCCTGTGCCTTCTCCCACAACCAAGTTTGAATACAACAAAGGTTTGGAGAACAAAGACACAGACAAAGACTGGAAAATTGAATTATATGGAAGTCCGACAATGACGAACCCTTCAATGGGGACAGTAAGAAGGGCAGAGCCAGCAGTGGAGCAGGGTCAGGCAGGACAAATCCCCCGACCTAGGTGTGCAGGTTGCCTGGAACCAGTCGGGGTGCGGGGCAAACTGACCGTGGTCCCACATTCGCACACAGTGAGACGGACCACGCAGGCCCCAGGGGGCGAGGGCTGACGGCGGTGGAACAGTCGTGTGCAGTGGGACAAAACATGTGGGCCCGGTGACGGTGGCAGCTTCGGCACCTGTGGCTTTGGCTTGGGAGGCGGCGGACAGGAGGCCATTGCTCCTCTTTGACCCCGTCCCCACAAACAGTTTCACAACCCAGCGACTGAGTTACCCTGCTCTGGTGAAAACCTAGGGATCCGATCCTGCTATGTAACAGGCACGAACAGCCCAAAAGGTGGCGCAAGAATAACTCAAAGTCCCAGAGCTGATAACTCTCAGTGACCTAGAAATTTCCAGCCTCTCAGAAGCACAATTCAAGACACTGTTTATCAGGATGCTCACAGAACTGGTTGATTATAGTCACAAATTAGAGGAACATATGAAGGCTAAACTAATTGAAATGAAGGGAGATGTTCAGGAAACCAATAGCGATGGAAAGGAAACTGGGACTCTAATCAATGGAATGGACCATAAGGAAGAACAAAACATCCAACTAGAAAGGAATGAAGAAATGAGAATTCAAAAAAATGAGGAGAGGCTTAGGAACCTCCAGGACATCTTTAAACGCTCCAACATCTGGATTATAGGGGTACCAGAAGGGGGAAAGAAACAGCCATGAGTGGAACACTTGTTTGAACAAATAATAAAGGAGAACTTCCCCAGTCTGGCAAAGGAAATAGACTTCCAGGAAATCCAGGAAGCTCAGAGAGTCCCAAAGAAGTTGGACCCAAGAAGGAACACACCAAGGCACATCATAATTACATTAGCCAAGATTAAAATGAAGGAGAGAATCCTAGAAGCAGCAAGAGATAAGGGGACAGTCACCTACAAAGGAGTACCCATCAGACTGTCAGCGGATTTCTCAAAAGAGACCTTACAGGCAAGAAGGGGCTGGAAAGAAGTATTCCAAGTCATGAAATCCAAAGACCTACAGCCAAGATTGCTTTATCCAGCAAAACTTTCATTTAGAATGGAAGGACAGATAAAGTGCTTCTCAGATAAGGTCAAGTTCAAGGAGTTCATCATCACCAAGCCCTTATTATATGAAATGCTAAAGGGACTTATATAAGAAAAAGAAGATGAAAAATATGAACAGTGAAAGGACAGCAAACTCACAGTTATTAACAACCACACCTAAAACAAAAGCAAACCAAGAGGACAGCTAGATCAGGAGTGGAACCATAGAAATGAAGAACACATGGAGGGTTAGCAACAGGGGAGTGGGAGGAGGAGAAGGGGGGAGAAGGTACAGAAAATAGCATAGACAGTAGGTAGAAAATAGATAGGGGGGAGGGCAAGAATAGTAGGGGAAATATAGAATCTAAAGAACTTGAGACACGTGGTTATAAACTAAGGGGGGCAGAATGGTGGGGGAGGGAGTGTGTGGGTGGAGGGGAATGAAGGGGGGAATAGAACAACTGTAATGGTATAATCAATAAAATATATTTAAAAAAATTAAAGATGGTACTGGGATGTTTGGTTTTTTATTGATTTTTTGGGGTAACACTGATTAACAGAACCATACAGGTTTCAAGTGTAGAACTCAACAAAACATCCTCACACTGCATCATGTGCTCATCACCCAAAATAAAGTTTCTTTCCATCCCCATTTATCCCTCTTTGTCATATTCCACTAATATCCCATCCCCCATTGCCTGTAGCTATCACCACACTTTTGTCAGTGTCTATGTGTAATGTGTGTATATATTTTTCTCAATCCCTTCGCCTTTTTATTTTACCCATCTCCACCACACCTCTCCACTCTGAAAGCTGTCAATCTGTTCTATGAATCTATTGTTCTGTTTCTACTTTTGTTTATTAAGTTATTTTGTCTATTACATTGCACACGTAAGTGAGATCATATAGTATTTCTCTTTCTCTAACTGGCTTATACACCCAGCACAGTATTCTCTAGGTCCATCCTTGCTATTACAAAGGTAAGGTTTTCTTATTATTTGCAGGAGAGTAGTAGTCCATTGCATAAATCTACCACAGGTTTTTTTTAAATCCACTCATCTAATGATAGGCACTTCGGCTATTTCCAGATCTTAGCTATTGTAAATAACACTGCAATGAATATAGGGGTGTATATATTCTTTTAAACTAGTGTTTTGGGTTTCTTTGGATATATTCCCAGAAGTGGAATTGCTGTTCAAAAGGAAGATTCATTTTTAATTTTTTGAGGAAACTCCATACTGTTTTCCACAGTGGCTTCACCAATCTGCATTCCCAACAACAGGGTAAGAGGGTTCCCTTTTCTCTATATCCTCACCGAAGCTTGTTTGCTGATTTATTGATATAGCTATTCTGGCAGGCATTAGGTTATATCTCATTATGGTTTTAATTTGAATTCCTCTGAGGATTAGTGATGTTGAGCATGTTTTCACATGTATGTTGACCTTCTGTATGTCCTCTTTGGGGAAGTGTCTATGCATACCCTCTGACCATTTTTTAACTGGATTCTTTTTCTTGGTGTTAAGATGTATAAGATTTTTATATATTTTGAATATTAAACCCTTATCAGATATATCATTAGTGAAAATATTCTTCCATTCAGTGAGTTGACTTTTTATTTTGCTGATAGTTTCTGTGGCTGTGCAAAAGCTTTTAAATTTGATATAGTTCCATTTGTTTATTTAATCCTTTGTTTCCCTTGCCCAAAGTGATATATTGGAAAAAATATTGCTGTGAGAAATGTCCATTGTTTTACTACCTATGTTCTCTTCTAGGATTTTTATGGTTTTGTGATTAACATGTAAGTCTTTAATACATTTTTATTTTATTCTTGTATATGGTATAGTTTGGTGGTCTAGTTTCATTCTTTGTATGTATTTGTCCAATCATTTCAACACTATTTATTGAAGAGACTTTCTTTACTCCATTATATGTTCAGGCCTCTTTTGTCAAAAATTAATTGACCATGTAGGTGTGGGATCATTTCTGGGCTCTTTATTCTGTTCCATTGATCTATATGCCTGTTCTTATGTCAGTACCATGCTGTTTTGATTACTATAGCCTTGTGGTACATTTGATATCAGGTAATGTGATACCTCAACTTTATTCTTGTCAAGATTATAGACGCTATTTGAGGTTTTTAGTGGTCCCATATAAATTTTCAGAATTTTTTCTAGATCTGTGAGATATGCCATGGGTATTTTAATAGGAATTGTGCTTAATCTGTATATTGTTTTGGGTAGTATGGACATCTTAATGATGCTAATTATGGGGGCAACTTTCCTCGCAAGTCCCCCCATGTGCCATGGATAAGAATAAACATGACCGAGACATGATGTGATCTGCTTGGAGAGGAGAGGTGGCCAGTTTTCCAGAGGAAAAAGGCCTTGAGTAGTAGCCAGTTTCTTAGGGGAAAAAGGGGTTGAGCCCCCTCCTCCAGGGGCTTTTAATGGGTTGTAATACACAGGAATATGGGGTGGCAAGGATCAAACAGTAGATAACATTTCAAAGAAATATGAGGGCTTAGTCTGAGTCAGTCTGTCAGGAAGAGAGTTTTAGGGTTTTCTGCTCAAACCCTTAACATATGAATGAAAACACTATTAGCAGAGCATATTTCACAGGTTTATCAGGAAGTCTTTGTGATGCCAGATTTTTCCCCAGGACATACTCTAGCCAGGCAAGGACTACACCCCTCCCCAACAGGTATTCAGGCTTAAGGGGATTAGAGCCAGGAAGCACTTCTCCCAGAGAACATGGGGACTCGGGCTTTGTCAAAGCCGGGGGGCGAGAGTCCATTGCTCCCTCTTTGTTGCAGCCCCCGAGTCCATCCATGGCCTCCCAAGTGATCGTGTCTGGCTTAGATTGCCCCTCCTCTGAGGCGTCCTACCCGTCAAGGACTTCCCACCATACTTTTGGAGCAGGGAAGAAACTGAGGCAGCATTTGCTGCCAGAGAAAAGCTTTGTCTCCTGTGGTTTGTATTCCAGAGGTCACTGACTCATCCTTAGCCACAGGGGGTAGAGTTACAATCCCTCAAACCAGGCAGAGTGATCCACAACAGTTAATTCTTACTATCTATGAACATGGTACATACTTCCACTTACTTTGTCTTCAGTATCCTATAATTTTATGAGGACAGGTCTTTTATCTCCTGGGTTAAATTTATTCCTATGTACTTTATTTTTTGTTGTTGCAGTAATAAGTTCAATTGTTTTCTTAATTTCTGGTTCCAAGAGTTTATTATTGGCATATAAAAATGCCACCAATTTCTGAACATTAATTTTTTATCCTGCTACTTTACCAAATTCATTTATCAGTTCTTAGCAGTATTTGGTGGAGGCTTTAAGGTTTTAAATATACCATATCATGGCATCTGTGAATAATGACAACTTACTTTCTTCTTTCCAGTTTGATGCCTTCTATTTCTTTTTCTTGTCTGATTGATGCTGATAGAACTTCCAGTACCATGTTAAAAAGGAGTGGTGAAAGCAGACACCCCTGTCTTGTTTCTTTTCTTAAGGGAAATGGTTTTAGTTTATGCCCATTGAACATGATGTTGGCTGTGGGTTTGCCATATATGGTCTTTATCATGTTGAGGAATGATCCCTCTGTTCTCACTCTGATGAGAGCCGTTATCATCAATGTGTACTGGATTTCATCAAGTGCTTTTTCTGTACCTATTGATGTGATTATGTATGTATACCCATACCACCCTGAATGCACCTGATCTCATCTGATATGATTATGTGATTTTTATCCTTCATTTTGTGTATGTTGTATATCATATTTATTGATTGGCAAATATTGTACCAAGCTTGTATCCCCCCAGTAACGCCCACTTGATCAAGGTCTATGATTTTTATGAATTATTGCTGGCTCTGGTTTGCTACTATTTTGTTTGATTTTAGCATTTACATTAATCAGAGATATTGGGCTGTAGTTTTGTTTCTTTGTAGCTTCTTTATGTAGTTTTGAAGTTAGAATATGCTGGCCTGGTAAAATTAGCTTGGAAGTCTTCCCCCCTCTTGAGTTTTTTGGAACAGTTTCTGAAGGACAGGTATTAGTTTTTCTTTTGATGTTTGGTAAAACTCACCTGTGAGGCCTTCTGGTCCAAAATTTTGTTTGCTGAGAGTTTTTTTTTATTGCTGCCTCAATTTAATTGTTTGTAATTATTCTATTCAGATTTTCTGATTTTTATTTGTTAAGGTTTGGAATATTGTATTTTTCTAGAATCTATTCATCTCATCTGTGTTGTCTGATTTGTTGGTATATAGTTGTTCATAATATTTTCTTAAAATCGTTTGTATTTCTGTGATGTCAGTTGTTACTTTTCCTCTTTCATTTTTCATTTTATTTATCTGGCTCCTCTCTCTTTATTTCTTGCTGAGTGTGGGTAATGGTTTGTCAATCTCATTTATCTTTTCAAAGTAACAGCCCTTGGTATTGATCTTTTGTATCACCATTTTTTAGTTTTTATGTAATTTGTTTTTTGCTCTAGTCTTCATTATTTCCTTCCTTCTACTTACTCTGGGCATTGTTTATTGTTCTTTTTCTAGGATTTTTTTTTTAGGTGTAAGGTTATATTGTTCATTTTAGTGTTTTTCTTGTTTTTTTGAAGTAGGCTTATAATGCTATAAATTTCCCTCTCATGTCTGCTCTCTATGCCCCACAGATTTAAAGTTGTTGTGTGTTTATTTTCACTTGTGCCCAGGTAACTTTTAATTTATTCCTTGATCTCATTGTTAACCCATTCATTGTTTAATAAATGTTCTTCAGACCTCCATGTTTTTTAGTGTTTTTGATTTTTTACTGTAATTGATTTCTAGTGTCATATCATTATGGTCAATGAAAATGCTTGATATGATTTTAATATTCTTGCATTTATTAAGGCTTATCCTATGTCCTACCATGGGGTCTACCTTAGAGAATGTTTAGAGAATACACTTGAGAATGATATATGTTATGCTGCTTTGGTGTAAAATCTATGGATGTTCTATCCATTGATGTCAGTGGAGTGTTAAAATTCCAGACTATGACTGTATTGCTATCTCTCTTTCCCTTAGTGTCCATGAAAATTTCTTTATATATTTAGGTGTTCCTATGTTGGGTGCATATATGTTAATAAGAATTATATCTTTTGTTGGATCAATCCCTTTAGTATTATGTAATGTCTTTCTTTGTCTTTTATTATGGCCTTGGTTTTGAAGTCTGTTTCATCTGATATAAGTCTTGCTATTCCAGTATTGCTATTTTTTGTTTGTTTTGTTTCCACCTGCATGGAATATTTTTTTCAATCCCATCACTTTCAGTCTGTGTGTACCTTTTTTTCTGAGGTGGGTCTCTTGTAAATATCATATATATGAGTCATATTTTCTTATCCATTCTGCTATCCTCTGTCTTTTGATTTACTCATTTAATTAATTCATATTTATAGTTATTGATAGGTACTTATTTATTGCCATTTCATTCTTTATACCCATGTTGCTCTCTCTCTCTCTTTATTTATTCATCATAAAGAAGGCTCTTTAATGTATCTTACAATACTGGTTTGGTGGTATAAACTCCTTTAACTTTTTTTTGGAGAGGGTCTAGGAAACTTTTTATTGTGCCTTATATTTTAAATGAAATCCTCACTGGATATAGTAGTCTTTGTTGTGTGTCCTTGCATTTCATATCTTGAAATATTTCATGTCAGTCCCTTCTATCCTGAAGTGTTTTCTTTGAGAAATCAGCTGATAGTCTTATGGAAGCTTCTTTGGTGTTAACTAATTGTCTTTCTCTTGCTGCTTTTTAAGATTCTCTCTTTGTCTTTAACTTTTGCCATTTTAATAAGGATGTGTCTTGGTGTGGGCCTCTTTGGAATCATCTTGATAAGGGTGCTCTGTGCCTCCTGAACTTGTATGACTTTTACTTTCATTTGTTAGAGAAATTTTCAGCCATTCTTTTATCAAACAGATTCTTGATCCCTTGCTCACTCTCTTTGGTTTCTGTTATGTCTGATGTTGCCCCACAGGTCTCTTAGACATTCCTCATTTTTTAAAAATTTTCTCTCTTTTTTTGTTGCTCTGCTTCAGTTCTTACTTTTATCTTGTTCTCTAAATTGCTGATTTTATTCTCTGTTTCATCCAACCTGCTGTTGATTCCTTCCAGTGTACTCTTTATTTCAAATATTTTATTCTTCATTTCTGAATGGTTCTTGTTTATGGTTTCTATTGTCCTTTTTAATGTTTTCTATCTCTTTGTTTAAGTTCTCACTTAGATCATTCATGGCTCTCCTAAGGTCCTTGAACACCCATATAACTATTGTTTAAAATAATGCATCTGGTATCTTGGTCACTTCAATTTCATTTCATTCCTTTTCTGGGGATTTCTCTTGTTCTTTCATCTGGAGCACATTTCTTTGTCTCCCCATATTGTCTGCCTTTTTATGTTTGAATCTGTGTACCAAGTAGATCTGTTATGATTTCCAAGCTTGTTATGAGGGCTTTTTGATGTAGGTGCCTTGTGAGTCTCAGTGGAATAACCCTCTACATCACTTAAGTTATGTGGTCCAAAAACATTTCTCAAGCATTATGTGCCCCCTCTTGTAGTTGAGTCTTTAATGCTGTTGCCCTTTTTATGGGTGAAGTTAACCCTTCCAGCTGGCTTACAATATGGGTAAAACTTGTTCACCATGTTTGAGTCACTGTTCAGGGGCTTTTCCACAAGGCTGAATTATTCCCAGTGGGTTCTAGTGCCTGTTGAGTTTCCCTTTGGCTATGCCATTTGTGTGGCTGGTTGCTTTGAGCTCTGGTAATGTTTGGTAGGGTGAGTCAGCTGGGTCAGGAGGACAGGGCTAGTGGGTCCCCCACTTGGGTACAATATGGCCCCTGCTCCAGAGCCATACCATTCAGTCTCTGCTAGAATCTCCAACTCTAGCTCCCCCAGAAAGAGCAGCACACCACCGATTCAGTTTGGGTACGGCCATCTGTCCACACTTCAGGAGCAAGCTCAGTGGGGCAAAGCCACTGGGACTTGGAAAAAATACACAAAGACAGTCCTACATTGGGGATAGCAGCAGCCAAGCCCACAGGAGAGGAGTGAGCTATATGCCTCCCCTTATCTGTGTACCCACACCTGCTTGAGTCCCAGACTAGAGCCTCTGAAGGAGGTCTGCTATGAAGGTTTTAGCTCTGATCTGTATTCTCTCTCCTCCATTGATCTGAGCTCTGTGTGGTGGGGCTACCCGCACTTGGGAAGATAGAACAAAATAGTTTCTTGTTGGGGGTGGTGCTGGCCAAGCCTGTATGTGGTAGGGAAGAAAGTTCCCATTCCAATGCCTCACAGTTCAATGTCTGAATACCTGCCTATTATTTCTCCAGAGAAGGAGTGCAGCAAAGGTCTCTGTTAGTTACAGACAACAGTTCTTTCTGAAGGACTCAAACTTGGCAGGGTAGTGTCATCAGTATTTGGAGGATCGGGTTACTGCACTCCCCAGGTTAGTGCTATAGAAAGAGTAAGAGTGCCAACCCTGAAAAGATGACACCTGAAGATGGTATAGGATATTGACTCAGATGTAGCACTGGGACCTCAGTAGTAGCTGACTCTCCAGATCTCTCTTTGGCATTACACAACCCAGATATCATCTTTAGGATGCCTACATGCCCTGGGTCATCTTCCCTCTATCAGAGCTACTGGTAAATGCCCAACAGCAAGCTCCTGTGTGTCTGCCCTTTAGGAGAGCACATGAGATTGCAGCAGACTCCCTCCTCTCCTCAGCAGACAGAGTCCCCACTGATTTTCATTGCCAGAGATTATGCAGACTCCACTTCCCAGCCCTGACATTTTGTGTTTGGGGTCCTAGTGTGGGGCTGAAACCCCACATTCCTCATGGGGAACATTTACAGCCAAGATATCCCTCAAGCTTCTCAGCCACCCTATATGAGCACAGGGGCCGGACCATTCTGCATCTTTGCACTTCTTACCAGTCTCTATATAGCTTCTTCTGTAAATTCTTGGATATAATACTTCTCTTCAGCTATCTTTCAGTTGGTTATTCAGGTTGATTACTCTATAATTTAGCTGTAAATCCCCTTTGGCACTGGGAGGAGGTGAGTATAGCTTCCACCATATTCTGCCATCTGAACTTTCCAAAGGTTTTGGAGAGAGCTTTTCATTTGGTGAATTATTTTCTAAAATTCTTGGACGATGTCCAGACAGAAAGGTTCTGGATTCTCAGTCTCTATGAAAAGTTTGCAGTACTTAAAATTATTAGAAAAGTGACTTTAGTATATAAAAAGATCAATATGAAGTAATAATATTGTTTATTCCTGCTTAATTTATAGATTTGTTTAATAATATCTATGGTGGTATTGACAATAATTTCAGGTATCTGACACTTTTCCTCCAGTAGCTGCTATAACTAAAGATCATTTTTTTCTCTTCGTAATCCCCATGGAATTTCACATCTGTCTTTTAGCACATATTCCTTTGCACACTAATTTGGATTTCTATTTGAACATGTGTTCCATTATTAAATTGTAAGATCTCATCAAATTTGAGCAGTGAATTGAGGGTCTAATAGGAGCTTTAAAATATTTGTTAAATAATTAAAAATGGTCAGAAGGTGCTTGTATCAAAGTAAATTAGTGAAATACTCTAGACAATATATCCTTCATAGTTATAACAAATAAATTTATTTCTATTATTGATTTTATTATAATGATTAATGTCAATAATATTCATGTCCAAAACAATGAAGCTTCTTTATTCCTAATGTACACAGTTATTCCAAAGAACTTAAAACCTTCAACTTAAAACCTTTCCACGTACCCTCATCTCCATGAAATCAGGCAATATAAAGAAGAAAGAGCACAGAGAATGCCACACAAGACACATGTAGTTCTTCCCTGACTAATGGAACAAAACCAGCTTTGACTACAATACCACAATGCAAATGAATGTAAACTTTACCCTGTAGTCAGATCCTTAGGGGAGCAGACTCATTTATTTTTTTCATATTTCTTAATTAGAATCTCTTATCCAGTCACTCTGGCACCAGATTCTGCATCTGACTCAGTATTAGAAGTCTAGTTATCATTTCAATATCTACATATTAATTTCCTCTGGGCACCTGGCTGATATTACAAAGAACTTTCCTTGGTAGTTCATGCCCCCATTGAGCCTGAAATCAATTTCATAACAATTTCGAACAACTTTTCCATCTATGGTTTCTTGATTCTATTCATTGGTGTAGCAGTAAATTAATCTTAAGGTAAATATATTTTGCTTAGTTTGAATATTCTATTTCTAGGTGCTCTGAGCGTGTATGTGGAAGGGAGATTCAAAAGCAGCTCAAGATTATGTAAGATTTGGGGCACATCTTATTTTTACAAAGAGTACAGCCTTCCTTCTGTATAAAGACTAAATTTGTATTTCTCCAGTTGAAAATTCCTAAGTTCCACCAATTAATTTCAAGAATTGAGGACAATTAATAGATACTCTTAAAAACATTGATGTGCTGTCATTAATTACACTTATAACTTCTGTCCATAGCATAAGCAGTTAGAACAGAATGCTACATGTATCTTAAGTCAGGTTCCCTAGAAGCAAATTCTGAGAAGTTCTTGTGCAAGTGACTTACTGAGTGAGGTATCTCTGGAGAAAGGGAATGGGGAATCAAAGATAGAATAGGGGAAGGGGCCAAGCAATGAGATGGTCTTAGCTACATTGTGGCCCCAGTTGAATCCCACAGGGAGCCCTGGGGCATGCATAGGACCACAGAGCTGGTCCACCTTGATGCAAGAGGGCTGACCTTTTTGTCCTGCTTTTCAGTCAATCATTAGCTGTGGGCTGTCTGCAAGGAATAAACATGGAATCTCTTAGGCATTTCTGGATGAGATGGCTCTCCTGGGTGGCGGGGTAAGTGTCTGAAGAAAAGGGCAGGTGTGAGCTGTTGAAAGCATCACTTGCCAGAGCTGGGGGATGGAGCGCTACTCATGTTGGTGTGGATTTGAGCAGAATAGCCACAGTGTTTACTACAACTCTTTCAGGGCTAACTTAATCCAGGTGTGATTTTACTCATTGGTAGTCACAAATGCGGAATCAATTATTTATAGAGAGGTAAAGTAATACCAAATTTGAATGCAGGTAATTAGTAAACAGTCTCTATGGTAGTAAATGAGGACCCTTTACATAATTAAAACTACTTTGAGTCAGCTTTCTAAATGCACATTGAAGGACTGGCTTGGAACTGAAGGGTGATGAGTGTTACTAGAGAACGGCTCTCCTTCATTCAGAATGTTTATCTGCACTAGCTACATTTCAACTATGGTGAAATAGTACCTATGGTGAGTTGCTATGCCATTGGACAGTGCAGATATAGGACATTTCCATCATTGCCAAAAGCACTATGGGATAGCAAGCACCAGGCTGTGGTCTCATGGTTGGCAAATACTCCTCTCTCCTGTTCATGGGAGATAGACTATCTCCCATTGATTTTGCTAGCCTTTTCCTAGAGTTTGTGTCTAGTTTCATTGTCTTTCCAAAAATAAAATTCTGGACTCTCCCTCCCAAACAATTGGAATTAGCCCAATTTTTAGCCAGGGTACTGCTAAGGTATGCTACAGCAATATTTTAACCCTGAAAATCACTGACTTTCTCATATAAATTTTGATGTGGTTGGGTAACCCTCCAGTGCAGCCATCTCCTCTCAATGTGATCCAGGCTACCTCATTCAAATAGTTTCTCCTGAGAGAAGATCTTATTAAGAATAACATGCTCTGGTGTATTTCAAATAGTTACTTACCCCTCCCTCTTCTGGAAACATGAGTGCATCTTTCTCCCATCTTCACTGTGGACCTAGTAGGGCTCCTGAGGATAAAATTCCTAAAAGTGTGGGGATCCCTATGACTAGGTCACTCCACAGTTTTTAATTCTCAGATTCATCCACGTTAAGCCTCAAACAATTTAATTATATTTGTGGTTTTCCTACCTCAGTACTGGCTCTTGCAGAGGTTTTTACTTATGAGTTATGCTCTGATAAGTTGTTGTTTTCTGTACCTCTCTGTTTGGCTCTCCAATTTTGGGATCAGTGATTTGTTCTGTGACCACAGTTTTATTTTATTTTATTTTATTTTATTTTACTTTATTTCTCTCTCTTTCTTTTGAATGAGCAGAATAAAACTTTATCTTTTAACATTATATTTTATTCAATATGCTATTACATTTGTCCCAAATTTACCCCTTTGCCCCCCTCCACACGGCACTCCCTACTCCCTCAGACAATCCCCATACCTTGTTCTATGGGTCACATATGTAAGTTCTATGGCTACTCCATTTCCTATACTGTACTTTACACTCCCATGGATATTCTGTAACTACCTATTTGTACTTTTTAATCCCTCACCTCTTCACCCCTTTCCACCTGGCAATCATCAAAATGCTCTCAGTATCCATGATTCTGTCTCTGTTCTTATTTGCTTACTTTGCTTTTTAGATTTGATTATTGATAGATATGTATTATTGCCATTTCATTGTTCACAGTTTTGATCTTCCTCTTTTTCTTAAATAAGTCCCTTTAACATTTTGTGTAATAGCAGTTTGGTGATACTTAACTTCTTTAGCTTTTTCTTGTGGGAAGCTCTATCTGCTCTTTGATTCTAAATGACAGCTTTGCTGGGTAGAGCAATCTTGGCTGTAGGTCCCCACTTCTCGTGACTTTGAATATTTCTTGCCAATCCCTTCTAGCCCACAAAGTTTCTTCAGAGAAATCAGCTGACAGTCTTATGGGAACTCCCCTGAAGGTAACCAACCACTTTTCTCTTGCTGCTCCTAAGATTCTTTATCTTTAAACTTTGGCATTTTACTTAGGATGTGTCTTGTAGTGGGCCTCTTTGCATCCATCTTGTTTGGGACTCTCTGTGCCTCCTGGAGTTGTATGTCTATTTCTTTCACCAATTAGGGAAGTTTTCTTTCATTATTTTTTCAAAGAGATTTCCAATTTTTTGCTTTCTTTTCTCTGTCTGGCACCTCTATGATGTGAATCTTGGAACACTTGAAGTTGTCTCAGAGGCTCCTTACACTATCCCATTTTCTTGGATTCTTTTTATTCTTATTCTGATTGATCGTTTTTTGCTTTCCTATGTGTCAAATCATAAATATGATTCTCAGCTTTATCCACTCTATTGTTTATTCCCTATAAATTGTTCTTTATTTTAATTAGTGCATCCTCCATTTTTGACTGGATCTTTTCTATGCTTTTGAGGTCCTCACTAAGATCCTTGAGCATTCTTATAATGAATGTTTGGAACTCGGCATGATTGATTGCTTATCTCCATTTTGTTTAGTTCTTTTTCTGGAGTTTGATCTGTTCTTTCATTTGGGTCATGTTTCTTTGTCTCCTCATTTTGGCAGCCTCTCTTGTGTTTGTTTCTATGTATTAAATAAAGCTGCTATGACTCCATGCCTTGGTAGAGTGGCCTAATATAGTAGGTGTACTATAGGGCACAGTGGCACAGCCTCCCCTATCACCCAAACTGGGTCCTAGAGGTGTGCCCTTCGTGTGGGCTGAGTACACCCTCCTCTTGTAGTTGAGCCTCGGTTGCTGTTGGCAGGACAATGGGAGGGATTTACGCAGGCCAGTTAGTTGCAAAGACTGGCTATGACCACTGACCACCAACCTCCCTAGAGAATCAGCTGTGCAGATTCCGGGTTTTCACAAGTGGTCAGCCACTACCTGTGTTCTGCCTAGGGCCACCAAGTATGAGCTACAGAGCAACATACAGATGGCTATTACTTGTGCTGGGCTTAGAGTTTCCCAGGCAAAGTCAAGCTGTGAACCTGGGCTGGCTGCTGCTAGTGCTGGGCCTGGGGCCACTTAACAAGAGCTGTGGGCCTTGGAGCTCACTGCAGCTGGTTATTGCTTTTTTGAGAAGATTTAGGAAGTTGTGAAGGATGAGCCAAGACCAGGCATTTATATGGGAAAGGCACTGTTGACAGCTTGGGTAAACCCACAAGATGGGTGGGGCAGAGCCTCAGGGAAACACCAGGGCTGGGCACACAGCGTGAGCCAGGCTGATGGAGTCTCAGATATGGTTCTGGATTGCCAGCTCTATGACTCCGGGGGAGTAGGGTTCAGAAAATGAAAAATGGTCTCTATCTGCCATTTTGTCTGGGGGAAAGGTGTTCTCCAGCATGCATCCTGATACTAGATGCTTTAGTTCCTCCTCATGTGCCATGGGTGTCTTCCAAGGTATCACCCTGGTGCTGGAGCTCAGAGGGAGTAAGTCTGAGTAAGTACCTGTGCAGGTTTTAAGACACACTACTTGAGAATCTAGCAGATTCTCCATTGAGTTCATCTTTGCTGGTATTTATAGCTAGAAGTTATGGGAACTTATCTTCTTGGTATAGAAACCCTGGGCTGGGGGGGGGTCTCATGTGGGCCTGGGACCCTTTTCTCCTGAGATATTACTTCTGAATTTTTATCCACCACATGTGGGTGTGGGACCAGCCAATCTCTACCCTTTCTACCAGTCTAGATGGATGTGGTTTCTTTAAATTTATAGTTATTAGACTTCCATTCAACTTGATTTCTGATGGTTCTGAATGATGTTTGCCCTATAGCTGTAATTTTGATGTGGTTGTGCAAGGAGGTGAGTATGTTTACATATGTCTCCATCTTGACCAGAAAGCCAACCTCAACTTTCTGTTAGATATAAGAAGAGTTTTTGATTTTTAGTCTGTTCAGTTTTTTTTCATTTATTGTTACAATGGAGCACTCCCAACCTCCTTAGTTTGTTGGCACCTTTTAAAAATGAGTTTTATTTTTCTATTGTGAGGTAGATAGAGTATTCTCTCTTGTTCCCTGTCCCTTTATTTTTTTTTTCCTTTTTACCACTCTTGGACTTTCTGGGTTGAAGCCTTCTTTATTGTTCTGATTAAAAGTGGATTATTCTAATAATGTTTTTCTCTATGTTTAGGATTTTAAACTTCTATCTCCAGTGCACTGGGGCTAAAACTCACTATTACATCTCAAATGTTCTCCTTACGCCACTAAGAAAGAACCTTGTGGGAGTAACTTGGTCATTGGGAATTCTCTATCTATACAGTGGTAGACCACATAGTATCATTTAGAAGACTTTAGAGACATGTCATTTAGTTATGGGACAAAAAAGCAGTTATTTGAGAGAATTGTCATGGCTGTTTGAACCTAAATACCTTTCATTTGTATGCCCCAATATAGTTCATCTTTCACAGAACAGCTTTTGTTTTCTAAGTTTTAGGACTTTGACCTAAGACATTATTGATTGACTTGCTACCCAATGAGCTAGATGTTCCATGTGGTTATTTTGGGACAACCTGGAATAACCAGTGATTGACATCACTGTCAATCTGTTTGCTCACTTCCTCCAAACCCCATTTTTTCCAGGTGAGGCTCCTTGAACAATCTTCTGCATTTATTCACCAGAAGAAAAAATAAAACCCAGGTGACATAAGTGACTTTAACGTCTGAACACCAATTTGGCCATTTTTTGGACTCAATTTTCCACACAGTTAACTTCTACATAAATCTATGAACAATTAAAGGATATTTGCCCCCTTCTCAGCCCTGGACACTTTTACAGATTTGCTGGCTTTGAGCAATCACATTGCAATAAACTCAGTGTTATCCTGCTAGGCCAAAGGAAAAACCTTCTTTAGTTAATCATGGTACCTAATTAATTGAGATGTGAAGATTTTCAAATAATTAAGAAATACATCTAACACTGGTTCTGTGTTAAACAGAATCTAATTTTCTTTGATGTTTCAGAGGGCATTTTTACTTTTGTGTTATTTAATCATCATTATTTGATTGCCAGCTAAGCAAGATTTCCAACTGATACATGCAGATAAAATAGTCTTTAGAATCTAATTCATCAACTTTCATTCTTTTCAGAAGGTTTTCTTATTCTCTATAACTCAAAGATTACATTTCTAAAGCTACATATCTTCCTCCCATGCTATCTCCCCAGGTATCACATTATCTATAAAGTTTTGTTTTCTTCTGAAAATCAAAAGTCTAGAACAATGTCTGTCACATATTATATAAGCATAATAAGTATGTGCTGCACAAAGCAATGAATAAATATGTTCATGAAATATTTTTGAGGCACTCTTCTCACTTCAGAGAGTGGTTTGTAGAACCACATACTCTACCTAAGAGACTGTCAGTTTTGCATACCTCCACTCCTACTGAACTATCCAGGGAATTCTTGGAGAATATCCATTGCTCATTTTTCTCAGACGGTTCAGAAAAAAACTCACAACTGGTACAGAATTACCACATTCCCTCCTTCTAAAGGCTCCTCACATAAATTTATGAAGTATCACCTCAGTATTAAATATTATCTCATTTAAGTGGTCCTTTCTGCATGATCAATGCTACAAAGAGCAGCCTTTGCAGAAGCCAAGTTGATAGTTTGACATCTCACAAATGCTGTTGTATTCAGGAACCCACTCAGTAGTTGCAGCCTCCTGCAAGAAGCCTAAAGTACATTTGTCAAGGAAAAGGACTGTTTAATCTTTTCACTCTTGCAGGAGAATAAGGTTTAAATGCAAGGCCTCAAGCTGGGGAGAGACACAGCTTACAGTCTCCCTCAAGTGAAATCCTTCTGAGAGTAGATTTATGTAAAAATGAAGGTGAGAAGGTGTACACAAAGAGATCAGAAGCCAGAGGGAGGAGGCCCAGCAGACTCAGGGCTGAGAGTGTTTTAGAGACAAAATTCAGCTGTATCTACACATTTAGGGACAATTTAAACACACAATAGCATTTATATAGCTAAAAGTTTGCTCTTCAGTTACTACCTGTCTCCAAACAGTATTGCAAATGAGAGATACTTTGTGCAAAGAAATGTTATTGGTTTCAAAATTTTCATTTTCACTTTTGTGTGAAAAAGTACAGAGAAAAAGAAAATTTCCCTTAACTTAAGGAGTACTTTGTATAACCCACACATTGGACCTCCATTTTTTTTTGTCTGAGATTTCCCTTTATTCCTGTTTATCTACAGGCAATAGGCTGTCTGCAAATATTAAGCAAACTAAAATCACCTCTGATATTTCAGTAAATGAATATTTTTTTCTCTTCCTTCCCTACCTTTGAACCCTATCTTTTAATCACATTTACTTTAAACATAATGATTACATTTGTTCTAGCTTCAAGTTGGGAGTATCTTAGCCTATGCATTTCAAAAAGTGACAACTCATTAAGTCACACATAACTTTTCCCCTTCATTTTCTATAACAAGTCAGTAGTCTTTTAGGGTTTTTTTAACCTTAAAGTATAATAAATATTCTGACACTATATATACTTAAAATTTTGAAATTTTAATGATTTTCTGCATTAATTTTGATTTTTAAAAATAGTATGAGTGGATCAAAAAACTGTGGTACATTTACACAATGGAATACTACACAGGAAAAAGAAAGAAACTCCTACCCGTTGTGACAGGATGGATAGAACTGGAGAGCATTATGCTAAGTGAAATAAACCAGGCAGCGAAAGACAAATACCACATGATCTGACCTATAAGTGGAACCTAATAAAAAAAACCCACAACAAATGAACAAAATAAAACCACAGACTCAAAAATAAAGAACAAACAACAATGATTACAGGGGAGGAAGAAGGAAAATAATGGTGGAAAGAAAGGAAAGAGGCAAGCAAAGGAACACAAACAGAGGACTCATGAACACAGACAATGGGGGGATTTCCTATGGGAGTGGGGTAGGGGTGAGCAATGGGGAAAAGGTGGGACAACTGTAACTGAACAACCATAAATAAATAAAAATTTCTCTCTTTCACTCTCACAGCAAACTATTGGTTAAATACAAGGCCTCAGTCTGGGAAGAGCAATGATTTACCTTCTTTACTAAGGTAGAGTCTTTTTGAGAGTAGATTTACATAAAGATGAGAATGACTCAGACATCATCAGGAAGATGGATAGAAAGTGGCAGGCCCTTTTTCTTCCACAGAGATACCAATTTAATAATAGATGAGTACCTATCTGAGTACTCCAGAGACCACCTGAGAAGCTATAGCACCAGACCATTGTAAAACAAAGGCAGGATTTTCACTGGAATGGATAGAAAAATTCATAGCATTTGTCACACTCATTTGTGTCCCTCCACTTATGTGGCATAGCACAGAGACACCGGGAGGACCTCCCCACTCCTTTAAAGGTGCTCTTACCCTGGGATACAAACAAAGGAATGCATTATGTACCCAATATTCTGTCTCATCTGGCAACCTGGGAGGGGGAGAGTAGTTCCTGTCTTGCCTAAAGTATAGTGTTAATGGGATTTGGATGACACTGTAGACAGAGGTGACAGCACATTAGAGCAGCAGTGTGTAGGCAAGTGTAAGGGGAGCAAAAAAATAAAAAATAAAAACATTTAAAGGTCCTAGAACCTTCATCTGAGCTGATTAGTGAAGGTCTTCCCTGCACAAAGCCAGTTCACAAAGACTAAGAAAAGTGGTTGTTCTTTTCAAATGCTGAAATCCCTGCACAAAGCCAGTTCACAAAGACTAAGAAAAGTGGTTGTTCTTTTCAAATGCTGAAATCCCAGCAACAAAAATATTATAAAGCATATAAGAAACAGAAAATTGGAAACGGCTCAATCAAAGCAAATAATAATGTATCTCTAGAATTAGATCGTAAAGTAATGTAAATTTATGAGCTACCTGAAAACAAACTTAAAATAACTGGAACCAGAATACTTACTGAGGTAAAACAGAACACAAATAGACAACTAAATGAAATCATGACCATGCATATACAAAATGAGAGTATTGACAAAGATATAAACTACACAAAAGAACCAAAAAGAAATTCTGGAGCTGAAAATACAGTAAATAAACTGAAAATTTTATGAGAAGGGTTCAAAAGAAGTCTTGATCAAGCAGAAGAAAGAATAAGCGTAAAGACCAGTCTTTTAAAATCAAGTTAGAGGAGCAAAAGAAATAAAGAGAAGTGAACAGAGCCTAAGGGATTTACAGGACACCATCAAGCAGCAATTCCAGAAAGAAAAAAGAAAAAAAGAATAGGGCAGAAGCCCTATTGAAAAAATTGTGGCTGAAAACTTTCCAAATCTGAGGAAAGAAATGAACTTGAAGATTTAAAAAGTAAGGAGGACTCCAACTAAGAAAATTTTAAAAAAAGAACTGCACTGAGACAAAATATAATCAATCTGTCTGAAGACAAGACAAAGAATCTTGAAAGAAGCAAAAGAAACATTCCTCATTATATATAAATGAGTTTCCATTAGATTATCAGTAATTTTTTTCAGCAGCAACTGAAAACTAGAAGGGAGGGAGAATTATAAATTTAAAGTGCAGAAAGAAAAAAATATCACTCACATATTTGAGTGATAACTGTGTCAAGCGCAGCTATCCAAAAATGAAGAAGGAAATGAAGACTGCCAGATAAATAAAAGTGAAGTTTATTACTATTAGATCTGATCTACAAAAAACGCTAAAGGTAGTTTTTTAAGTTGAAAGAATGGCAGGCAGCAACACAAAACCATTTAGAGCTATAAGGTTCTCCAGTAAAAGTAAATACATGGACAAATATTGTAATTTGTACTATTGCAATGTTGGTGCATACAATTTAAATGACAAAAATATTTTGAAACTATAAATCAGTATCAACAAGTATACAATATAAAAGATTTAAGTTGTAATATTTATGATAGAAAGTGAAGACTAGAACTGTAAAGAACTGGACTTTTTATGTGTGATTGAAGTTAAGTTGTTATCAATTTAAAAATATGAGTCATTGAGTTCAGCAAAGTTGTAAGATATAAAATCAATATGCAAAAATCAGTTGTGTTTCCATACATGAACAATGAACAAACTGAAAAGAAAATCAAGAAAACAATTCTATTTGTAATAGCCTTTGAAAAAATAAAGTACTTAGCAATAAACCTGACCAAGAAAAACTACACTAAAAACAACAAAATATTGCTAAAAGTAATTAAAGAAGTCACAAATAAATGGAAACACATCCTGTGTTCATTGATCAGAAGATATAATATTACCAAGATGTCCATACTACCCAAAGTGATCTACAGTTTCAGTGCACTCCCTATTGAAACCCCAAAGACGTTTTTTTCAGAAATTGAAAGTTCTATTATAAAGCTCATATGGAATCTCACAGGCACTCAATAGCCAAAACAATTTCGAAAAAGAAGGACAAAGTTGAAGGACTCATATTTCCTGATTTCAAAACAATTTACAAAGTTATAATAAAAATAGTGTGGTATTGGCATAAACACAGAAAAATTGAATAGAGTTCTGACCAAGATGGAGGCATAGGTAGAAACTCTTCACTTCCTCACACAACCAATAGGAGGATAACAACTAATCTAAAATCAATAAACAACCAAAGGAGCCAGAAAATCAAATTGAATGGAACACTGGCAACCAAGAAATTAAAGAAAAAATTAGCCAGAACAACCAGACCAGTAAGGCAGTGGATCAAATGAACTGACTCAGAAAAACTGCAGAGAGGTGGCAAATCATGTGGGCAGGGCTGGCTAAAGGTGAAACTAAGACTCGGAATTGACTATGGACTATGGTGGTTGCTGCGGTGGGAGAGACTCCCAGTCTCAAACAATAGTCTATTGAAAAGTAAGCTAGAGCCCTGGCTGGTGTGGCTCAGTGGATTGAGCATGGGCCTGTAAACCAGAGGATCATGGTTCAATTCCCAGTCAGGGCACACGCCTAGGTTGCAGGCCAGTTCCCAGCAGGGGATACATGAGAAGCAATCATACATTGATATTTTCCTCTCTCCTTCCCTTCCCCTCTAAAGACCTCTCTAAAGATAAATAAATAAAAATATTTAAAGAAAATGAAAAGTAAGCTAGAGATGAGCAGGCAAGCTGTACTGTTCCCTCTTTGGCTCCTCCCCCATAGGCAGCACCACAGCACAACAAAAAGGGTTGCCCTGCCCAGGTGAATATCTAAGGCCCTGCCTGCTTAGAACTTAGCAGCTGCACCAGGACAAAGAAATAGGGATCAAATGAAAGAACACAGCAAAACCTCAGAAAGAGAACTAAGTGATGAGGAGATAGCCAACCTATCTGATGGACAGTTCAAAGCCCTGATAATCAAAATGCTCACAGACCTGATTGAGCTTGGTCAAAAAATGAAAAAACAAATGAAGGATATCCAAAGTGGAATAAAACAAAATATTCAGAGAACCAACAAAGACAGGAAGTAAAACAGGACTCAAAGCAACAATTTGAAACAAAAGGAAGAAATAAACATCCAACTAGAACAGCATGAAGAAACAAGAATTCAAAAAAGTGAAGAGAGTTTTACACACCTCTGGGACAACCAGAAACGTTTCAATATCCAAATCATAGGGGTGCCAGAAGGAGAAGAACAACAGCAAGAAATTGAAAACTTATTTGAACAAATAATGAAGGAAAACTTCCACAATCTGATAAAGGAAATAGACTTCCAGGAAGTCCAGGAAGCCCAGAGAGTCCCAAAGAAGTTGAACCCAAAGAGGAACACACCAAGGCACATCAACATTAAATTACTTGAGATTAAAGATAAAGAGAGAATCCTAAAAGAAGCAAGAGGAAAGGAGAGAGTAACCTACAAAGGAGATCCCATAAGACTATCAGCTGATTTCTCCAAAGAAACTTTTCAGGCAAGAAGGGGCTGGAAAGAAGTATCTGAAGTCATAAAAGGCAAAGACCTACATCCAAGATTACCTATCCAGCAAAGCTTCCATTTAGAATGGAAGGACAGATAAAGTGCTTCCCAGATAAGGTCTAGTTAAAGGAGTTCGTCATCACAAAGCCCTTATTATATGAACTGTTAAAGAAATTTATCTAAGAAAAGGAAGATCAAAAATATGAACAGTAAAATGATGACAAACTCACAACTATCAACAACTGAACCTAAAAGAAAAGAAAAACAGCAAAACCAAACTAAGCAAACAATGAGAACAGGAACAGAATCAGAGAAATGGACATGACACAGAAGGATTTCAGTGGGGAGGGGGAAGGGAGGAATAGAGGGTACAGGCAAGAAGAAGCATAATTAGTAGGTATAAAATACATGGGGAAAGATAAAAAACGGTACAGGGAACAGAGGACCCAAAGAATGTATATGTACACCCCATGGACATGAACTAAGGGTGTGGGGGCATACTAAAGGGTTGGGGTGACAGGGCAGAGGGGGGATAAAGGAGGAAAAATGGGAAAAACTGTAATAGCACAATCAATAAAAATGCTTTAAAAAAGGAAAAATTGAATAATAGAATATGAGAGAGCCCAGAAATATGTGTGTATGTGTATATATTTGAATGACGTTCCATAAGGATGTTACTCAGTGCAGAAAAGATAAGGTGTTGGGAAAATTGGATGTCCACATGCAAAAAAATGAAGCTGGGCCTTTATTATCCACATAAACATTTATCTCATAATTTCTTAAAGACCATCCTGGTTGGTGTGGCTCACTGGATTAAGTGCTGGTCGGCAAACTGAAAGGTGGTCTGTTTGGTTCCCAGTCACAGTGCATGCCTGGGTTGCAGGCCAGGTTCCCAGCTAGGGGTGCATGAGAGGCAACCAATCAATGTATCTCTCACACATCAATGTTTCTTTCCTTCCTTCTCCCTCCTGCCCCTCTTTCTAAAAATAAATAAATGGAATCTTTAAAAAGTATTTTAAAAATTGCTTAAAGAGAAAAACCTAAAACTGTAAATCTTCTAAAAGGAAACAAACATATCCGGAAAACTTCATGACATTGGACTTGGACTTGACAATGATTTCTATGACACCAAAATAATAGCCAACAAAAGCAAAAATAGACAAATAGCGCTACAGCAATCTTAAAATTTTGTATATTAAAATACACAATCAACAGAGTGAAAAGGCAACCTAGCAACCTATGGAAAGAGATACAATATTTGTGAATCATAGATCTTATAATGGATATATATATATACATATATATACACACACATATATATATATGTGTGTGTGTGTGTACATATATGGTTTATACATATATAAACCCATTCTAACTTACAACTTAACAGGACAAAAAATAAAATAACCTGATATTAAAATAGACAAAGGACTTGAATTTTTCCGAGATGATATGTAAATGGTCATGGTCAACAAGCATATGAAAAATGCTCAAAATCACTAATCATCAAGGAAAAGCAAATAAAATCATAATCTAACACCACCTCACACCCATTAGGAATGCTACTATGCAAAAAATAAATAAATATCAAGTGTTAACAAGGATGTGAATAAACTTGGACACTTGTGTACTGTTGGTGGGATTGTAAAATGCTATAGAAAATAGAAAGTAGCATGAAGCTTCCTCAAAAAATTAGAAACAGAATTGCTAATATAATTTTATATATTAATTATACTTAAATTTAAAATTTAATTAATTAATCAGGTTTAAAAGGTAACATAACCATATGACCCAGCAATCCCACTTCTGGCTATATATCTAGAAGAACCGAAAAGAGAGCAGTGAAGAGATATTTGCCCACTCGTATTCATAGCAACACTATTCACAATAGCCAAAAGGTAAAAACTACCCAGATATCTATCAGTGGATAAATGCATAAAGAAAATGTATACACCAGACAGTGGAATGCTATTTAGCCTTAAAACAATAAGGGAATCCTTTCACATACTATGTGAACAAACTGTGAGGACAATATGCTAAATGAAATAAGCTAGTCATAAAAGGACAAAGACTGCATGATTATGTTTATATGAAGTATCTAAGGTAGTCAAATGCATAAAAACAAAAAGTAGAATTTTGGTTATTAGGACTGAGAGTAGGGGGAAAGGGAGTTGTTCAATGGGTATAGAGTTTCAGATTTGCAAGATGAAAAAATTTCTGGAGATTGGTTTCATAGCAATATGAATATACTTAACATTACTAAACTGTATATTTAAAAATGATTTAAATGGTAAATTTATGTGTCTTTACCACAATAAAAATATTGCATTAAAATATTATTCATCTTGATTACTGAGCTTTTTAGCATCTGCTAAAAATTTGTATCTTAGGTGAGTGCTCACCCTAAGCTCTGCTTTGTATTTCCCTAACAGCAAAGTGTGGTTACTAAAGTGGCAAAAAGGAAGTTAAAATAAAGGTAGTCTGGGGGTGAAAAAAAGGCAAATTTCTCTAAACTGCTTTCAATAAAAAAAAGACGCTAGCAAAGATAATGCCAGATTTAACCCCATGAAACAGCTCAAAGATTCTGATATCATGGCCTACTTCATAAACTATTCAAAGGCCAGAAGAATTCTTATTAGTCATTCAGCACCACACACAGTCTCCCCAGAGGACTACAGATCTCAGATGGATTGAATAAATGTCAAAAAATGCTTTTAAAATGGCATTTAGAATTGAGTAATAGTATAGTCCATATAAAGTGTGGCTTAAAGCTCAGATATGATGGATATTGAATACACAATTCTCAAAACAGCTAATTTCTCTATAAGAAGCATACTCTTTAAAAGAACAAAACAATCAGAATGGAAAAGAATGGGGAGATAATTAGTATTTAATAAGACTTGTTCCACTTCAGTGAAAAGAAGCAAAGTTAATAAACCTAAAAGTAGGTTAATCTTTTATCTTGTCCCTTAAGGCTGCCATTCTTTATGTCTTTGTTGTATTTCAAATGCACTCAGAAATATAAAAGTCCACCAACAAGATATTTTGGAACATTTCTTCAAATACATTCAATAAGTATTTGAGCATCCCCTGTCAAGGAACACTGAGGATACAGCTATAAGAGAAAGAATTCTCCAATCTCTTCAACATGAAAACATACTAATAAGAAAGTTTCTTTTTCTGTTTATTTTTACATATTGAGGAGCTATTTGGGGAACATGAAATACATGCTTTCCTAAAACACCAGCCCCCAAAATTGCTTCCTGTGAATCTCATTTTTGTCAATTGTTGTTAGGCTCCCACCCAAATCTCACTCTTTGTGTCTCTCAGATATCTGAATTATTAGCATGTCAAGTTCTCTAGCAGCAAAGCCTTACCTAGGAGTTGTTTTGCCAATGTTTTTTTTTTAAGGGATTGCTATTAAGAGAAATCAGTGAGGGAGTGAGGGAAGAAGGATGGAACAGGGAAAGGAACTCACCAACAGTGTTGTCTCAACAGTCCAGCTTCACCCCGATCCTGTGAGAAGCTCTGGAGCGGTCTCAGTTGGAAGCAAAAGGGTAATCTGTAAAATTCTAACATCATCCAGCCATTGGCCATTACTACATCTGACCTCTTGAGATGGGATGTGGAGACTAGGGTGACTCTCATTAGCTAAGGACAACTGGAGGATAGATGCCCAAGACCAGCAAAGGAGAGCCAGGCAGGACAGCAATAGCATCTATTCTGTTTTGAAAGGTCTGAGATTTTCAGGGAAGCAATCACAAAGTAGGTAGCCTTTGAAATGCTACAGGATGAAAATATCCCTTCCAGGAAAATGGTCTACAGAATTTCTGAATGACACAAAGGATTCTTCTAGCCAACCATGTTTTATTTAATACCTAGCCTGTTCCCATTTATTCTCCTATTCCAATAAATTTGGAACGTTATTATTCAGTGAGTGGTAAAAAAGTCCTCTCAGAACTGCTGAGCTAGACCCAAATTCAGAGATCTTCTAGTCCAATTGCTTTCAGAGATTATTATCCAAAAGCTCTCATTTACCAGAAATCCTATGGAAAGCAGTGTGTAGATCCAATGAAAGGGGGCTCGCGCTGGTTAGAGTGTAGAGAATGGATACCAATTCCTCATAGAATTTGGCAGCTCCCATTGGACTACAAAGGATGCATTTTCCTCCAACTATTAGCAGATATCTTAGGTCAGATTCCCCATATTCAAAGATGTATGTTGGAGTTCTTGCAAATAATGTATCAATGTAGTAGACTCAGGAAAAACCTATAGGAGAGAAAGGGAAGAAGAATGTAGTATTGAAGGAGCTAGGCAAGGATGTGGGCTGAGACAAAACAAACAAAAACAATGATCTACTTTTTCCCTTGTGTAGTTGTGCACCTGAGAGGTCAAGAAACATGCCGTTCCTTATGGCTTCCCAGTGATGGGCCAGGGCTTGAAGCAGGTGGGCTCACGCCTATGCCAGGGCGATCGCCATGACCTCTGTTTTAGGATAGTTTTCCTAGAAGCTGAGCCTGAAAAGGAGATTATGCTTACGTGTTTTATTGAGAGGGTGATCTCAGGACAAATCTTCCAGCAAGTGAGGGAAACCGAGCAGAGGAAGAAACTGAACAAGGAAATGATATACTCTGGTCATCAGTTTAAGGCTGATCCCCTGGGGAAGTTTGAAGGATAGCATAGCTATGCCTTAAGTTGAAGCAACAGGCAAGACTTTATACCCCACTATCAATCAGCCATTGTTTGGGAGCTAAAGGGAAGGCATAGCTTCCTAGTCGTTTCCTGGAGAGGCAGTGCCTGTTGGCCAAAGGCACTGCTCTGGATAGGAAGCATCTGTGAGTCATTAGCATTCAACATCACAGCAGCTGGTGGAGAGCCTAAACAGAGGCTTACTGGGCAGGCTCCAATAACTTTTACTACACTACCTCATGGGCTCCCTGCAGTTTCCGTCACTTAATGTGAGTATCCACACGATATGAGCCCAAACCCAGAGCATTGCCTAAAGAATCGCTTGAAAAGGCACAATCACAGCTACCACCCACAGTTTCCATTTGGTCTTCTGTTTCTCCCCATGTAGTGTGAATATTTTCAAAGATTTTTTAAAAATATGCTTCCATTTAAGTTATCTCTAAAGAAGCCAACTTTTGATTCCAAAAGGAAGTTGCCAAAAATATAGATAAGCCTCTATGTTCATTGAGGAGATTCACAGATACTGTTAAGGCTGTTCCTTTCCAGCCTCAGTGGTGAATCTGTGCTGAGAGAGCTCCCTGCCCAGCTGATGCCCCACCCTCCTCACTCCATCCCTCCTTGCCCCATCCCTCCTCCTCCAGCTGGTAGACCCACCCAGAGGATGATATTTCTGGGTGTGTTACTATGGCTACCCTATTCTGGATCGCCTCGCAGGGTGAGGGGTTAAAGAGCCATCCAATTAGCTATTTTGTTACATTTTTACATTTTGTTGTGGTTCCCCCCTTGATGTTTTTGTTTCATTTTGTTTTGTTTCTTTTTGCTCTTATCACCATGAAATCAAATTGGACTTTTTAAAATGTTTTGAAGGATCTTGTGTTGGTTTTGTTTTGGGGTGGAGAAGAGACAGAGAAGTAACATCTTGCTACAAAGATGTCAACCAGAAACCTAGAACTGGAAATGTCCGTAAGGATCTAAATTCTGTGTTTTCAAACTATATCCTGAAAAGCCCTTGCATTCCTCAGAGGGGTCTCCAAGTTGGTTTCCAGAGCCATGGGGGAAGAGCGAATACTGACACCATGCACACACTCACCATCGCAGATATCACAGTAACTCTACTTTTTATCGGTTTTAATTTTGTGCTGTTTTGTATTGCATAAAAGGATCTGAGCTGCTAGTTAAAATTTTAAAAAGGTTTGCAATCCAGGATTTAGTCTGAAACAGACGCTGAAAATCACAATCCATTTCCCTTCAGCACTTGCTTCTATGAACGTCACTTGCATATCTTTGCCTGAAGACTTTTCTGTGCAGAAGCCTGCTTGCCACACAGGATGGCCAGAGGTGCCAGGCAAGTAACACCCCCTGAGAGCAGCCCTGGGTGAGGCAATGGGTGTATTAGTGCACCAGCTCGCTCACCTCTCACTTGGGACATCTCTGAGGCATGTGGTCTACCCTGCCTCCAAGGCTTGCCCTGAGGGATGAAGCCCCAAGTGCTCACTGAGGTAACCAGTTGGACACCACACCTATTACCCGTCCTTCCCCCAGTGCCTCAGTTCCTTACCAGCGTTTCCTGGGCTCCCTTTCTAGAAAAACTGCTTGCTCTCAAAATTCTTATCTCAAAGTCAGCTTATGGGGCAATCCAAACCAATTCATAGTGCAAAACTGTCTTCAATTGACAGAGCAACATAAGCTATTCAAAAGAAAAATTGTTATACCTTTTCCCATAAATTTTATATTTTTTGTTCTCTTTAAAGATAAATTTAAACTGAATTATTTTAATGATGAAGGGATGGCTTTTTACTGGGGTCATAGTCAATTGTAGACAATGTGCTAAAAGCGGCAAGCCAGTGGTAGAAAAACACCTCCATATAACAAGTGAGTAAATCCTCAATTGATTTTTGTTCTTACAGGTCAGCAGTCTTCAATAGTAGGTATTGCTGGCTACATATCAAATGGTTACATAAAAATTAACAATGAATATAAATTATATCAAACATGCATAGCTTAATGTAGAGTTCAAGTACTATGACTACATTTTCTTGATCAAATATATAATATTTAGTCAATATTATCTAGTTTATCTTTTTAGTTCTGTAAATTGGGAGATTTTTTAATGAATTCTCTTTCTGAATAAACAGATAATGGTGCAGTAGAAGGAGCTAAATGTGTTTTTTCCAGAAAGTTTTGCTTTTATACTCATATATTAAAATTTCCTTTCTTTTCAGTAATGGATTCCCTGGCTTCACTCCTGTTTGCCTCTTTTATAATCACATGAGGAACTGTAAGGACTCTTCACTCTCCGTGATGCAGGTTTCTTCCCAACTATATCTTCCAGTATGAACTTTCAATCTCTGAAACATACAGAAGAGAAAGGTTAGGGTGCGAAATGAGAGACAGTAGGGCCAAGGTGTCTCACCTCTATGCACTGTATAGAACCAGCCCCTCCTGGGACCTTACCAAAGCTGACCATTCTAAGGAGGTAGCAAAGCTGTAGTTGCTGCCTCTGCTCATTCTCATAAATTAAGGAGATGAACCTTGGAGAATTTGCTAGATTGTTATCACGGATGAACCCAATTAATGGTTTTCCCATATCAATGCTCCTTCCCCTGTGACTTTGTCATACTGACCCACTCTGACTCTAGGTTCCACCTTGTCATTTGCTTTGACAAATAAAATTCATCAGAAGTGATTCTGTGCAGTTCAGAGCCTAGACCTCAAAAGCCATTGGCATTGTCTATGCAACGAGAACTCTATTTCTGCAGTGAGAACAGGTTTGGGCTACCCTCAGAGATCCCAAGGAAGACACCCACAGTGCCCCAGAACAACACTCAGCCAACCACCCAAACCAGAGCCGACTCCAGGACTGGAAACAAACAGAGTCCTGAAGAGGGAGGGGCCTCACAGAGCCTACCTGAGACAGGAGGAGTTTCTCAGCCATCCCAGTCAAACTGCCTGAGGCAAATGAAGGTTTGTTGTCTTTAGACACTAAGTTATGGGATCATTGATATGCAGCAATAGCTAACTAGTACTGTGTCCTTACTCTGAAAGAAATGTAAAAAAATATATTTAAAATTCAATGGATTTATAGTGTCTATAGGACCAAGTCAAAGTATCTTAGCTTTACATGATAGGAATTTCCAGTTCAGCTTCTACTTACCTTTACTGTCTCATACTCACCCCATAAAACCACTGTACCCAAGCAATGAACGTAGACCAAATAAGTTTTCTCCATTCTCTGAAAAAGGTCCTTTGTCCTTCCTTGTGAAATACTTAATAATAATATTTATTTAGAATGTGTTATATACTAGATACTGTTTTTAAGAATTTTACAATTATTATTTCATTTAATTTCACCAGACTTTTATGGCAAAAGTGCTGTCATTATTTTAGCTTACAGATGAGGAAACCGATACATAAATAATTTAAGTCCCTGCTTACAAGGAATCCAACCTAAAACACCAACCATATAAAGATGGGAAGCAATTTCATTGGGGACAGAAGTGATGCTTGTTCAGGGAAAGTGCTATAAGTTGATTTTTTGTAACAGTATGGTTGCCTCTGACATCTGAGGCTCAAATAATATTTCTGAGCAAATATAAGGTAAGGGTAACATTAAGTTACTGTGATAAACAGACTTCAGAATGCAATGGGTCAAATAAGTTTCTTTATTTCTCTTTTATATATCAGTTGGAATTCCAGGTTACTAGGTCACTTGACTCCACACAGTCATAGAGACTTGAGCATCTTCTCATGTTTTCTAGTATGTCCTACTTAAGGAGGAGTTCTTTTTTTCATGTTGGAGGCCATGGTACAGGAATTGCCTTAGCAGCAAAGTAAAAACGAGTGTGGAAAAAAAAAAAACAAACCATCAGCTCATTTAAAGGATCTGTTCTAAAGTGGTTTCACTTTTCTCCACATTCCATGGGTGAGAACCAAGTCACCACACCCAGCTGTAAGGCAGAGTGGATACTGCAGTGTAGCTGGTCAGCCAAGTAGCATTATATCATTGCAGGGAAAAAAAAAAAAAGAAGAGGAAAATGGATTTTGGTAAAAAGTCAGCAATCCCTGCCATATCCTTATTATTAGTTGCACATGGGCTCACTATCTTTTCTAACTTTCAGCATAAAGAAAAATGAAGATTCATGAGGTAACAACATTTTTAATTAACTGTGAAGTCTGTCTTTTTGTAACTTCAAAGCTTGTAAAATCTGTTTTAGAAAATTTTTTGTCCTCATAAATGTGTCTGTTTTAGGAAATAGTGTTAGCTCATAAATTGTGCCTGATATTAATCATTAGGTTGTAAATGAAGTCACTACTTGTTTTTCATTCCAACTTCTATATCAGGGCTGCTCCGTAGATTTTTTGTGATGATAGAAATATTCTGAGTTGTGTTGTAGTCACTAGACAAATGTGACTACTAAATCCTAAAATGAGGCTAGCATGATGAAGAAACTAAATTTAAAATTTTATTTAATTTTAATTCTTTTAAATTTAAAGTACTTCATGTAGCTAGTGGCTGCCATAGTAAACTGAGCAGCTCTACATAACATATAAAATTTCTGGCGAGAGAGAAAGCAGTTCAATTTGTCTTTCCACAACTGCTGTTACCAAATTTGTATTGATGGTTCCTTTAGCAGTTTCTGCTCCAAACAAAAGGCAAAGCTTTGTTTCTTAATAATGCATTATCCTTGCTATTATTGTCTTTCAGCACGAAGCAGAGCAGTTGGCACACAGTAGGCTCTTAATAAATCTTCACTAAGTAAATAAATAAATGAATGTTATGTGGTTTTCTGTCCAGGTAAAGTAGGTCTGCTATACACAGGGGTGAGCAAAAGTAGGTTTACAGTTATGAGTATGTGAAACACAGTTTATTTTTATATTATTATTTATTATTTATTGTATTATTTATTTGTATTACAGCTGTAAACCAATTTTGTCCACCCATGTATTCTATAATTTGACCTACCTTCTAGTTCAGAACATTTTGCAATGCAAGTAGTCAACAGTGAAATAATCATTTATATAGATTATGCATCAATGTGATTTAGTTTTTCAGATTGGAGCAATTATTGGACCAAATATATTATGACTATCGTGTCTTCTGGCTAGACATTAACAATGATATACAAAGAACTTACACTCCAGATAAATTACTCACATTCCAGATATTTTGAGTCACTCCAATAAATGCAAACAACATCATTCAGTTAGCATCTGTATACTATTTCACTAGAATGGTAATGCAGTGAGTACCAGAAGTCATATGCACATTTGCCATCTGGATTCAAGATGAATGCAATTTATCCATGTCTGGGTTATTCAGAGTTGAAACTCAGCCAATTGATGGACCAGATACAGAGCCATCACTTTGTAAATGTGGGCCAAGTCCACTGCAGAGTTATTAGCACACACACAGTTCATACTTAGTTCCACTTCTCTCTAGAGCCTCCAATGTTCCTTGTGATTTTTACACATTTGCTGAACCTCATGAAATAAGCCATCCTTGCTAAGACAGTCTGATTTAGTAATAAATTCCTAGTTATGTAGGTGGAACTAGAAGTAGGGTTTTCCTCCTCTCTAAACTGATAGGGCATTACACAAAAATATATATTTACAGATATGATTAGAGCTGGGAATATAAGACAGAAAACTGTACTTGAACAAGAACTAAATAAAAATAAAAAGAAAAAAGATTAAAAAACAAATTTCCATGCCACATCACCTATTTCCTAAAACTAGCATGGAAGAAAAGGAAAGCCTTGAACCAAAGAGTAAAGTAAAAGGTTACTGTTTCTCACCACAATGGACAGGCCATAGAATGGAGAAACAGGTGAAAAAGATCAGAGAAGGAGGTGAGAATATGAAGAGAATGAGGCCCAGTGAAATTTAATTCTTCAGTGTTTGGAAGTGGAAAAGAACTTCAGCCAAAAGGTCCCGGCAGTTGTGGTGACTGTTAGGCTTGTCCTGTCTGAAGAAGTGACTATGGGACTGTCTTTCTATAGGAAATAAACTAAGTGTGGTTCTCAGTCTCACAGAGAGTGTTCAGGAATTTTTTTTGCCTCCAATTTTTTTATTTAATTATTTTTCAAGTACAGTTTTCTATCTATTACTCCCATCCCATCCCACCCGCATCCTCCCCCCTCCCTCCCATTTCCACCCTTCTCAGTTGTTGTCCATGTATCCTTTATATAGGTTCCTCTAAATCCCTCCCTTATTTCCCCTGAAATTCCCTCCCCTCTCCCCTCTGGTCACTGTCAGCCTGTTCTCTATTTCAGTGTCTTTGGTTATATTTTGCTTGCTTGTTTGTTTTGTTGTTTAGCTTCCTGTTAAAGGTGAGATCATATGGTATTTGTCCTTCAACACCTGGCTTATTTCACTCAGCATAATGCTTTCCAGTTCCATCCATGTTGTTGCAAAAGGTAGGAGCTCCTTCTTTCTTTCTGCAGCATAAAATTCCATTGTGTATATGTACCATAGTTTTTTGATCCATTCATTTACTGACGGGCACCTAGGTTGCTTCCAACTCTTGGCTATTGTAAATTGTGCTGCTATGAACATTGGGGTGCATAGGTTCTTTGGGATTGGTGTTTTAGGGTTCTTAGGATACAATCCCAGCAGTGGAATTGCTGGGTCAAAAGGCAAGTCCAATTTTAGTTTTCTGAGAAAATTCCATACTGTTTTCCATAATGGTTGTACCAGTCTGCAATCCCACCAACAGTGGACCAGAGTCCCCTTTTCCCCACACCCTCTCCAACATTTGTTGTTTATTGCTTTGTTTATGATAGCCATTCTCACCGGTGTAAAGTGGTATCTCATTGTAGTTTTAATTTGCATCTCTCTGATAGCTAGTGATATTGAGCATCTTTTCATGTGTCTCTGGATCCTCTGTATGTCCTCCTTGCAGAAGTGTCTGTTCAAGTCCTTTCCCCATTTTTTAATTGGGTTAGTTGTCTTCTTAGAGTGAAGTCGTGTGAGTTCTTTGTATATTTTGGAGATTAAACCTTTGTCTGAGGTATCATTGGCAAATATGTTTTCCCATACAGTTGGTTGTCTTTTTATTTTAATGCTGTTTTCTTTAGCTGCGCAGAAGCTTTTTATTTTGATGAGATCCCATTTGTTTATTCTTTCCTTTATAGTCCTTGCTCTAGGGTGGTCAGGAATTTGAAATGCAATCACAACCTTACCCTTCAATCCTTACACTTCAACTTCTCATTTGTCTTAATTTAAACTATTGAATCATAAACAAATCAAATTAGTCAGCTTTTTAAAATTAAAATTCCTTTTTATTTTTCAATTACAGTTGATCTACAATATTATATTAGTTTCAGGTGTACAACCCAGTGATTAGACATTATATAACTTACTAAGTGAATGTCCCAATATATCATGTAACCAGCTGACACCATACACAGTTATTAAAATATTATTAACTATATTCCTTATACTGTACTTTATATCCTCATGACTATTCTATAACAACCAATTTGTATTTCTTAATACTTGACCTTTTTCTAGCCCAACAAGCTACAACTAATTTAGGGGAGAGACTAGTGATCAAAAGGAAAAATACTTATTACAAACCATTAAGTATTTGAGAAGGATCACATCCTACAAGAAGATTGGCTCAGGGTCCCACAAAATACATTGGAATTATTATCCTTACAGCTTTTCCAATTCTATACCCAGCCAGCAGGTAAATTAGGACTAGAACTCAACTCAAAAGCAAATTCTAACTGCTACTACACTTGAGAAAATAATAGAGTCCTTATGAAATATATTTTGGCAGTAACATTTAAGAATAACACACATACACAAAATCTTAGATGTAAGTGAAAATGGCAGAGTAAAAACCTTTGAAATTGTACCCTTCTTTAAAAGCTATGAGAACTCACAAAAACTGTCAGAATTGAATTTTTTTAGAACTCTGGGAACTAACCAAAGGCTTACAACAATATGGGGAGTGTTTAGTCAAGTAATACAGCTCAATCTCCTCAGTCAGAACGGTGAGCTTTGTGGCTACCCCAACTCTTCAGCTCAGGCCACTTGAGAATAACAGGCCACATTCCCAGTGTGGAAGAAAGAGAGAGGAGTTGGAATTGTCAAAGGAAATTACAAAATAATTTCAGGTGGATGAAAATGAGAACACAACCTACCAAAGCTTAAAAAAAATACAGCAAAAGCTAACTAGTACTGTGTCCTCTGAAAGAAATGTAAAAAATATATTTAAAATTCCTGTTTAGATGTAAATTTATACTTTTGATGGCTTCATTAAAAAGAATGATCTTTTCATTCATTTCTTGTTGATTGAACAATCAACAACCTAACATTTTACTTTAAGAAACTAGGAAAAGAAAAAAGCAAAATAAACCCAAAATAAACAGAAGGAACAAACTGGTATAGAGTATGAGTGGAAATAAGTGAGAAAAAAAGAAAAGATTAGGAAAACAACAGAGAAAATCAAAGATATCAGAAGTTGGTTTCTTTAAATGACCAACAAAATTGATAAACTTTAGCCAGACTGGTTAAGTCTAGTTGAATGTTTTTAAAAATAAAAGAGAGAAGATTCAAATGATTAAAATCAGGACTAAAAGATGGAATATTACTGCCAAACTTACAGAAAATTTTTAAAAAGTTATAAGGAAATAATATGAGCAAATACATGCAAAATATTAGATAGACACAAATCACTAAAACTGTATCAGGATGAAAGAAAATATGAATAGATGCATAGCAAGTAAAAAAATTGCATTAAAATTAAAAAATCCACAAAAGAAAACCCCAGGGCCAGATTGCTTCTCCAGTAAAGTCTATCAGGTGCGACTTAACAATAGAAAAACATTCTGATACGTATGTCATTAGGTGATCTTGTCTTCATGAGAACATCACAGAGTGCAGTAACACACACCTTGATGGTACAGCCTACTACACACCTAGGCACTACAGTGTACTGTATTTTGCCATGTTTAATGTGCAGTTTTTTGCCTAAACTTTTGAGGTAAAAATAAGGATGTGCATTATACATAGTAGTATAAATTCTGTATGTATATAAGTGTTTTTAATACTTTTATTTATGCTTATGTGTTAAAAGTATAAGTCTAGAAAGCAATAAAGTATCCACATGCAAAATAATACCTTGGAATATTACAATCAGTTTTGTTTCAAATTTCAATAAATAAAAATTAAATTTAAAAATTGAAAGATTTTTTCCTGAAAGTCTGGGCCAAAAATTTGGGTGTATAGTATATACAGGAGTGCATTATACACAGCAAAAGATGGTAGCTTTTTGCTCCTAGACTACAAGCCTGTTCAGTGTGTTACTGTACTGAACACTGTAGGCAATTGTAACATTATGGCAAATATTTGTGTATCTAAACATATGTAAAATTAGCAAAAGTACAATATAAATATAGTATAAAAGATTTTGAAAAATGGTACACCTGTATAGAACACTTACCATGAATGAAACATGCAGGACTGGAATTCTTTCTGGGTGAATCCTAGGACTTTACCGTATACTACCAGAGACTTTATAAACACTGAATACTTAGGCTACACTACATTTATTAAAACTTTTTCCTTCTTTAGTACTAAATTAACCTTAGCTTACTATAACTCTTTTACTTTATAAACTTCAAAAAAATTGATTCTTTTGTAATAGCACTTAAAACACAAACATACTGAATAGCTGTACAGAAATATATATATATATTTTAAATATTGTATATATTTATCTTTAGAGGGGCAGGGAAGGGGAGAGGGAGAGAAGCATCAATGTATGGTTGCCTCTCATACATCCCCTGCTGGGAACTGGCCTGCAACCCAGCCATGTGCCCTGACTGGAAATCAAACCTCGATCCTTTGGTTTATGGGCCCGCACTGAATCCACTGAGCTACATCAGCCAGGGCAGAAATATTTTTCATCATATCCTTATTTTATAAGATTTTTTCTATTTTTAAAGTGTTTATTTATTTTTTTACTTTTTAAACTTTTCAGTTAAAAACTAAAACGCATCTGGCAAAGAAAACAGACTCCCAGGAAGCCCAGAGATTCCCAAAGAAATTGGACCTGAACACACTGAGGCACCTCATAAATAGGTTAGCCAAGATTAAAGATGAAGGGGCTGGAAAGAAGTATTTGAAGTCATGATGATACAGGGTGCAGCCAACAGGAGACTCCCAAAATAGGATTTCGAATGGGATCCAGAACTCAAGGTGTCTAGGAAATATTGGAGAGACTTATAAGATGTCTTCACCCCTTCCCCCCACAGGTATGAGTTGGGGGAAGGGACACATGGAGCAGGAACATGCAGGGCTGTTTTGTACAGCCACAGCCTTGTAGCTAATCCATGGCATGGCCATTTAGCATATCTATAGCTTTTGATGGGTCACTTGAATATGTTAAATAGCTGTGGCCATGCTTGGAGCCAGGGAGATGGGTTGTTTCCCCTAAGATGTAAATGGGGGGCAAGTCCCCTGAGTTACAGCACCTGTGTGGGAGCTTGGAGAAGATTGGCTCCAGGACATGGGGCCACACCTGCCCAGACTCACAATGGCAGCCCAGTAAACTTGAAATAATACAGGAATGCTGGCAGGTATAACTGATAGTAGGAGGAGTTGGAAATGGGGGTACAGAGGAAGATTGTCACAGGGATTTAAACCCTGACACGGCAGCCATGTGAGAGAGAACCACTCGGCTTTGCCAGAGTGGGGACCCCTGTAGCCATGTGAAGGGGAGAGCCACATGCTTTTGGCAGAGTGAGGACCCCCTCTGGGCTCTGGTGGAAGAAGGGAGAACCACGAAGTTTGGCCAGAGCCCTGCAGCTTTAGTAGAAGTGGCCCATGTGGCTTTGGGCTTTGGATGGTGACACCAAGGAATTTACGAATAACATCTAGAAAAAGACACTTAGATTTGTCCATGCCTTCAAAGGATTTGCCAAGAATAAAGAGAATGCAAAAATCAAGAAGGCTGTGGTTGAGATGGCAAACAACTTTAACCTGGGTGTGAATGAGAATGACATTGAAGAGCTCCTAGAGGTCATTCTTGAGGAGTTTATTAACGAAGACTTGTTGAAGCTGGAACAGGAACACAACAGTGAAGAAAGGCAGGAAAAAAAGAAACTGCCAGAGAAGAAAAAGAAAAACCCCAAGAAAATTTCACAGTGAAAATTCACAAGAACCACCTTTGGCTGCGTGGCCTGGGAGAGACTGGAAAAATGGGTACAAAGAACTTTTGCCAGTAGACTGTGAGAAGGTGCCACATGGCTTTGGATTAATTAGAGATCCTGCCTGGACGGCAACATAGCTGATGGTGCCAGCAGCCTGGAAACATGGACGTGTGCTCTTTTCCTGAGTTACTGTACCCTGAATTAGGGCAGGGGGAGAAGGGAGCATGTGTGTGTGTATGGAGGTGAATATCCTAAAGGACTTTGATATTTTAATGAAGATGTTAGGTCACTACTTTAAGTCTGTATAGCATTAAATAATCATTTCCTTTCCTTTTCACAAATCTCTGGCATTGAGAGATGTCTTTCTGATTGACGGTGGTCAATCGAGCACAGTAGGTGGTCCGGACGGTATTAGTATACCACCTTCCAGAGTTCAGGCCCCTGTGTGTCTGTTCTGTAACAGCAAGGACCTGTATCCAAGATTGCTCTATCCAGCAAAGCTATCATTTAGAATGGAAGGGCAGATAAAGTGCTTCCCAGATGAGGCAAAGTTAAATGAGTTCATCATTACCAAGTCCTTGTATGAAATGTTAAAGAAACTTATCTAAGAAATAAAAGATCAAAAACTAAACAGTAAAATAGCAACAAAGCCATGACTAGCAACACCTGAATCTAAAACACAAAATCAAAAACTAAGCAAATAACTAGAACAGGAACAGACCAGAGAAATGGACATCACATAGAGGGTTATCAGTGGGAAGGGGGAGGGGAAGAGGAGTAAGAATATGCTTCTCATTCCCTGTGATCTATTCACAGGGAATGAGAAGCATGATTGGTAGGCATAAAGTAGACAGGGGGAGTTTGAGGATAGTATAAAAAACAGAGAAGTCAAAGAACTTGTACGTATGACCCATGGACATGAACTAGGGGTGGAGGGAATGCTGGAGGACAGGGGAAAGGGTGCAGGGAAGAAGGGAGGATAGAGGGGAGAAAAAAATTGAAACCACTTTAATAGCACAATCAATAAAATATACTTTAAAAATAAAAATGGGCTTCTAATAAAAAGTTCAATTTATAATTGAAAAAAGAACAAAAACAAAATGCGTCTTCAAAAAACCTGTTGCATTCTCCTCAGACTATGTCTTTCATTTTTACTGATGGCTGTGTTCCCTGATTTGCAAATTCAACAAAACAAACTTTCTTTCAATTTATCAAAAAAAACAACAACACATAAACCTAAAACACAACCACTCATTAATCTAAGCCCACACAGGGTCAGTATCACCAGTATCATTGTCTTCCACATCCACATTGTATCCCACTGGAAAATATTCAGAGGCAGCCGCACACATGAACCTTTCCTCTCCTCATGATGACAATGCCTTCTTCTGGAATTCCTCCTGAAGGACCTGCCTAAGCATTTTCTTGAGGATGTGTCACCTTTTAACAAAATATATCCATGGTGGTTTGCTTGATGGTTTGCTTTAATCATGGATTTGTTTGTAAATAGGATAAAGTACCATGAACTTTCCTCTCTATTAATGAAAACTTTTCTGTGTTGGGGTCCATGTATTCAAACTTTTTAAGGAGTTTGTTGAGGCTGCAAAAGCTTCTGCTAAACCCTTCACTGTGGATTTTCTTGGGGTTTTCCTTTTTCTTCTCTGGCAGTTTCTTTTTTTCCTGCCTTTCTTCACTGTTGTGTTCCTGTTCCAGCTTCAACAAGTCTTCATTAATAAACTCCTCAAGAATGACCTCTAGGAGCTCTTCAATGTCATTCTCATTCACACCCAGGTTAAAGTTGTTTACCATCTCAACCACAGCCTTCTTGATTTTTGCATTCTCTTTATTCTTGGCAAATCCTTTGAAGTCATGGACAAATCTCTTAAGTGTCTTTTTCTAGATGTTATCCATAAATTCCTTGGTGTCACCATCCAAAGCCCAAGCAAGGTTCTTGAGGCAGTCATAAATGTTAACCTTCCAGAACTGTACCAAGGTCCTCTCAGTGTTTTACTAAGTTAAAGCAATATCATTGGCAAAGATCCTCTTTGGGTGATAGGCTGTAAAAGCTGCTATAATTCATTCATTGGTTGGATCAAAGAGGCTATATTTGAAGGGAGANCTGCCTTTCTTCACTGTTGTGTTCCTGTTCCAGCTTCAACAAGTCTTCATTAATAAACTCCTCAAGAACGACCTCTAGGAGCTCTTCAATGTCATTCTCATTCACACCCAGGTTAAAGTTGTTTGCCATCTCAACCCCAGCCTTCTTGATTTTTGCATTCTCTTTATTCTTGGCAAATCCTTTGAAGTCATGGACAAATCTCTTAAGTGTCTTTTTCTAGATGTTATTCATAAATTCCTTGGTGTCACCATCCAAAGCCCAAGCAAGGTTCTTGAGGCAGTCATAAATGTTATCCTTCCAGAACTGTACCAAGGTCCTCTCAGTGTTTTACTAAGTTAAAGCAATATCATTGGCAAAGATCCTCTTTGGGTGATAGGCTGTAAAAGCTGCTATAATTCATTCATTGGTTGGATCAAAGAGGCTATATTTGAAGGGAGAAAATCTACTTCAATATGAGGATGAAGATAACCAATAAAAGGAGGATGTCCAGGAGCACTATCAACAAAAAGCAAAATCTTCAAGGGTACGTTATTGTTCATATCGTACTTCTCCATTTTTCTGACACAGAAATTCAGGAGGGCATCCTAGAAGAGGTGCTGGGTCATCCATGACTTCTTATTGCTCCTGTGATACACTGCCTGTGTGTGCTTACTGATGTGCTTGAAGGCCCAGGGCTTCTCACTGTGCCAGATCACAAAGGGGTTCAATTTGTAGCCTGCCACACTGCTCCCAAGCAAGACTTGTATTCTGCCTTTAAAAGCCTTAAAACATGGCATTGACTTCGCCTCTCCATGGGTGAAATTTCTTTCAAGCATCCATTCCCAGAAAAGGGAGGCTTCAACCATACTGAAATTTACTCTAGCAAGTAATCTTCTATACTCAGCTCATCTAGAGCTTCCAGATATTCTTCAGCTGCCTTCATAGGAGCACAGACTCATCACTCACTATCCTGTTATGTAGTGATAACAATTCGTGAATTGTTTAAACCACCCTGAGCTAGCAGTAAATTAAACATGGCAGTTGGGTTTAGCCTTTCCTTTCAACGTTGCAAACAAACGTTTTGCTTCGGTCATGATCATCATGGTACTGAGAGGGACGTGTTTCTGTGTCATTAGAACTTTCTCCATGTCCGGTTTAGGCCCTTCTCAAATTTTTGTTAGTCTCATCACCTTCAGTGAAGCAGATCCTTTCCTTACAGCTTCCATCATTTCTTTCTTGTTTTTCAAGAGCATAACTAACAATAGTCATCCTTGAATTTCTACTTTCATGGTCTTTAATCACTTAATTTTGTTTCCATGTCAATCACTCGATGTGTCTTGTTACTGGTCACATTCGCAGTGGGTTTTGTACACTTAAGGACCTTGATGAACAAGACAGCACAAGAATGAATCAATCACGAGAGATAATAATGCAATCAAGATACAGAGTAAACATAAGATTTATGAGGTTTCTGCTACTATAACACAGCATACAGTGTTACAGCAAAAAATTATAGTTAAAAAAGTATATTCTAAAATAGCAGTAAAAGTATAATATAGTAAATTCATAAACTAGTGACAGTCATTTGCTATCATTATCAAGTATTATGTGCTAAATGTATGTGCTGTTTTTTCTATGATTTACAGCATAGATTTATTTACACCAGCATCACCACAAATATGTGAGTAATGTGTTGTACAGTAATGTTACAATAGCTATGATGTCAGTAGGTGATAGAAAGTTTTCAACTCCATCATAATCTTAAGGACCACTGTTGTATAGCAGTTTGTCACTGATCAAGACATAGTTATATAGCACATGACTGTACTTCCTGCCTTATTTCATGAAACCAACATTATCTTAATAACAAAACCAACAAAGACCTCACAAAAAAGAAAACTATAGAATGATGCTTCTTATTATTTTTTTAATTCTTTTTTTAATTTTATTTAATTCTTGTTCAAGTACAGTTTTCTGTCTTATATTCCCAGCCCTGCCCCCCACCCAGTGCTCCTGACCTCCCTCCCATTTCCACCCCCCACCTCAGTTATTGTCCATGTGTCCTTTATACTTATTCATGTGAGTCCATCCCCTTTTCCCCTATGATTCTCTCCCCTCTCCCCTCTGGATCCTGTCAGCCTGTTCCATATTTGAGTGTTATTGGTCATATTTTGCTTGCTTGTTTGTTTTGTTGTTTAGATTCCTGTTAAAGGTGATATCATATGGTATTTGTCTTTTACCGCCTGGCTTATTTCGCTCAGCATAATGCTTTCCAGTCCCATCCATGATGTTGCAAAGGGTAGGAGTTCCTTCTTCCTTTCTGCAGCATAGAATGATGCTTATTATTATAGACATAAAAATCCTTAACCAAGTATTGGCAAATGAAATCCAGCAGCATATAAAAAGAATTATACACCACGGCCAAAACTGGTTCAAAATAGGAGAAATAGTGATAATAATAAACTGTGTTGATAGAATAAATGATCAAAACTACACAGAACAGACTCAGAAAAAAACATTTGACAAAATCCAAAACACTTTCATGATAAAAACTCTCAACACACTAGGAATAGAAGGGAACTTCTTTAGTCTAACGAAGATATCTACAAAAATTTATAGCTAACACCATGCTTAATGATTACAGAACTGACAGCTTTCCTGCTAAGATTTCACCATTTCTCTTTAATAGTGTCCTGAAGGTATAATTTAGGCAATTAGACTAGAAAATGGAGGTATTCATATTGGAAAAGAAGAAATAAAACTATCTGTATTTGTGCATGATGATTATACAGGGTGTGGTAAAAGTAGGCTTACAGTTGTGAGTACATGAAACAGTTTATTCTTATATTATTATTTATTAATTATTGTATTATTTTCCCTAAAAAACAATTGCAAAGCTAGTTTTACCCCATCTTGCGTATTGAAAACTATAAGTAACTTACAAATGCACTATTAGAGCTAATTAACAAATTTACTAAGTTTCAGGATACAAGATCACAATAACATACAATATACCCATAAGTTGTATTTCTAGACAGTAGCAATGAACACTCCAAAAGTGAAATTTGGAAAACAATTCTATTTGAAATAGTATGAAGAGAACAACATACTTAGGAATAAAGTTAACAAATGAAGTATATTTTTACACAAAAACCTAAAATATTACTAAAAAATAAAATAGGTCCTAAATAAGTGGAATAATAACTCATGTTCACAAACTGAAAAACTTAACGTTGCAAAGATTACAATAATCCCATATCAATCTATAGATTCAATTAATTGTATCTAAATTTTAATCTCCATTGTCACAGAAATTGGCAGGCTAATCTGAAAAGGTGTATGGAAATGAAAGAGGCTCAAGAACAACAATGTTGGAGGACTCACTCTTTTCCTATTTTAAAACTTACTACAAAGCTACAATAATCAAAACTGTTGGCATAAAGGCAGATATATAGATCAAAGGAAAATATTTGAGAGCCCCAAAATAATTACATACATTTATGGTCAATTGAACTTGAACAAGGGTACCAACACAAATCAACAGGGAAAGAATAGTCTTTCCAACAAATGGTGCTGGAACTACTAGATAGCCATATGCAAAACATAAATTTGGACTTCACCTCACACCATGCACAAAAATCAGCTTAACATGGATCAAAAGCCTAAATGTAAGAATGAAAAATTCTTAAAGGAAAAAATAGGTAAATCTTTGTGACCTTGGATTAGGCAACAGTTTTATAAATATGAAACCCAAAGTGCAACCAACAAAAAAAATAGATAAATTGAACTTCAACAAAATTAAAAATGCTGTGCCTAGAAAGATACTGTTGCAGAATAGGAGTAATAATTATAAATTATGTATGTGGTAAGGTTCTAGTATCTAGAATGGATAAAGAATGATATCGCAAAAATAAAAAGCCAGCTTATTTATAAAATGTGAAAAAATATTTTTATAGTGGTAAAGTATACATAACATGAATCTTATTATTTTAATCTATTTATAGTGTTCAATTCAGTGGCCATGCGTACATTTAAAATGTTGTACTGTTCTCACAACTATCCATTTCCACAATGTTTTCGTCACCCCAAGCAGAAACTCTATACCAATTACACAATAACTTCCCATTCTTTCCTCTCCCCAGCATCTAATAACTCCTACTAGGTTGGTGCTACTACATTTTCTGTCTCTATAAATTTGCCTCTTCTCAGTGCCTTATATAAGTCTAATCATATAATAGTTGTCTGTATGTGTCTGGCTTATTTCATTTAGTATAATATACTCAATTCTCATCTATAGTGTAGTATGCATCAAAATTGCATTCCTTTTAAGGCTGAATAATATTTCAGTGTATTTAATAAAATTTATCCATTTTATTTATCATAAAAATAAATGAATGCATCCATTCATCTGTCAGTATATATTTGGATTATTTTCACTTTTTGGGTATTATGAATAATGTTGCTGTGAACATTCGTATGCAAGTATCTGTTGAGTCCATGCTTTCAATTTTTTTGAATACATACATAGGAAAGGATTCACTGGATTATATGGTAATACTATGTTTAACTTTTTGAGGAACCTGGGCAAATAATTTGAATTAATATTTTAGCAAAGAAGATAAACAAATGGCAAATAAGCAGATAAAAATATGCTTAGCATCATTAGTCATTAGGAAAATGCAAAATAATATTACAGTGGGATGTTACTATTTGCAACTAGAACGGCTTTCAAAAAAGAAACCTGACATCATCAAGTTCTGGGAAGAGGGCAGAGGCAAGTGGATCTCTCGTCCGTTGCTGGTGGGAATAAAAATGGAATAGGTGCTTTGGAAGACAGTTTGGCATTTCTTATAAAGTTAAACATACACTTGTCATATGAGCCAGCAGTCCCACTTTTAGGTATTTACCCAAGAGGAATGAAAACATGTCCACGCAAAAACACATACAGTGATGTCTGAGACAGCTTTATTCACAATAACAGACTGAAACTGACCCAGTGCCCCTCACTCAGAAATAGATACAAAACCGTGACACACACTCGATGAAATACTACCCAGCAGTAAGAAGGAATAAACTACTGATATCTGCATTGACATGTTCAAATCTCAAAGTCATCAGTCACAATGAAAGAAGTCAGAATCAAAAGGCTACACACTGTACGATTCCACTTATATGACTTTCTAGAAAAGGCAAAACTATAGGGACAGAAAAACAGCCATAATAGGAAGGGAAGTTGATTGAAAAGAAGTGCAGGGCTCTTTGGGATCGCAGAAATAGTCCATGTGGTGATTGTCATGGTGGTCATATGATGACTCATTTGTAAAAACTTCAAGAACCCTTCACCTATAAAGTGTGAATTTTGCATGCAAATTATACCTAAATATATTTCTCCCTCACACACATATACACACAAATGTCTTCCAGAAACTACATACAAAAATAGTTGTTCTTACATAAATCTGTTAACTATTTTTATTATTGGCTATTTTTTCCCTTTGACAGAAAAAGCAAAGGTTGGCTTTGGGAGAGAAGTGCTCTCAGATGCTATAATTGGGCTCTTCTTTAAATCTCATCTCAACAAAAATGAGCCAAAATAAATGACACACTGGAGACTTGGCGGCACAAGGAAGAAACAAAGCAGACAAAATAAAATAACATGATTTCATTTGTTGAAATTCATGAAGTCATTTGTTTACAATGATTACAGCTGTGTAAATAGCCATCATGGGACAGACAGGGGCCTTTGCAACTTCTGTTCTTTGTACATCCAATTTCCTCTCTGAGAATTTGAACCCAGTGGAGTTGGACACGTATGAGAAACTTGAAAGAACACAGACTTCCAGGACAAGGCTTAGCCAGCATCAAAACATACTGCTTGGTAGATTACCAAAGTTGAGCCTGATTTCCACTTGAAACTATAATTCAAGACATATTTAATATACAACAAAACTTTGATTGTTTATTGTTTATAATTCTCTCTAAAAATGTCAGTATTTCTTATCAGTGTTTCAGATTATGTGGGAGACTGAAGCTAGGGAAATGTGAACTATAGTTTCATTCAGCATACCCTAATTTCTTCAGTGTTCATCCACCTATAATAGAGATTTACAGGCTCTGTTCAGTATAATAATAAAAAATTATCTTTAAATCAAGGATCAGCTGTGTGAGTTTAACACTAACATCTGCTGCAAATCATATAATGGAAGCAGACCTAATTTGGGAGTTATACACACCCTCCCTTCTTTTCCTTACCCTGCCAGTGGCTGCCTTGCTGCTCCTACAATTTTAATGTCAGTCGACAACCGTGAGGGAATGGGATAGAAAGGAGGAAAGAAGAGTCAGAATTTAATGGTAAATTTGCTGCCATTAAAAGGCTAGAATCCATCACATTTGTACACTGAATTAACTGCCATCTTTTACTTTAGGCTATATTAACAATCTGGTATATAATGAAAAATAGGAGTTTGGGGATAAGTGCTATGTAATAGCTGAAGCAAATGTTTAATAAGTGTTTCAGGTTACTTCAAACTTCCAGTAAGCAATCTCTTATATGAACTATAATTCACTGGCCTGATGTCTAAAAGTCTGCAACATCCTTATATTAAAGGTATCTGAGAACTCTCCAGTTCAGATTTTTTGTACTTATTATCAGCAACTCTAAAAAAGATTGATGTTCAAAGAAATTAAAATGTTGCCAACATACAGTTGTGTTATTTCTATTCATACTTGAGCCATTTATTTTTTCCTGTCATTTATTTATTCATTCAAAAAATATAAACCCATGTGACTTGTAAGCAATAGAAAATAACCATGAATGCTCAATCCACTCATGTTTAATACATATTGGCTCTGCAGTTCCCTTTGCTGGGAGGGAGAGATGGCAGCAAGTCAACAAGGCAGACAAAGCAAATTCTACATCCCTCATAGAACTTAATATCCTACATCAAACAGGGAAACAATAGCTAATAAATGCACAAAGGAAACAATTAAATAGTGTGGTAAGTAAATGAAAGAAATAGGTGATGAGATAAAAATGGTAACTGCCTGAAGTCAGCAGGCTAACTGCTTCTCCCTTAGTGATAATGCCTGAAACGCATTGGCATAATGTGGGTTTATAGCCGAGAGGAAATTGAGAAATCATTGATTCTATATAAAATAACCCATTATTTTACATATTAAAACACAGGTTCTTTTCCTGATAGAAAATCCAAACTAGTCTAGGCCACATGAAAGGTTTGGGTGAGTACGTATGTCTAGAGCTATTACAATTTTTTTTGTTATTATAGGGCTATGCTTTATTTAATGTTATTAAGTATTAGCAAGTGTTTTCTATTTCTTTTAGAGCTATTATAAATTTTAAGCAGAAAAGGAGTCATCAGAATCCCATGCTGTGGAACTTTGAGACACCTCACTTTTCCCCCAACACCCAGACCTCTTTTAAATCTCTCTGCCAAATCCGTTGGCTTTGGAATTATACACATTGGTGTTCTGGAGAACTCTTCAGGATAAAGCTTTCAGCTATGTATAATCACCTCCATTCTAGAATTCTCCATTTTGGGGGGGAGCAAAAAACAATATCATTGATAACTGCGTTTGCTGACATTGGCACAATGTTTCACAAGGCACAAAGCAGGAGATAATAGATGGTATTACATTTGATTCTTGTAATACCGTTAGATAGATACTGTTATTTCCACCTTATAAAAGAGGAATTAAGCCTTAGGAAGCCACATGGCCTAAGTTCACATAGCTTATTCTAAATGGCAAAGTCATAGCTTAATTCTAGGTAGAGTGACCAACTGTATTGGTTTCAGGACTGAGGGGGTTCCCAGAGAGTGGGACATTCAAATGTTAAAACCAGGGCATTTCCAATCAAACCATGCCATTCAGTTAACCCTAATCCAAGGTACTCTTAATATAATGTCCAGAGAGCTTACCACCAAATGATAGTCAGACCAGAACTCTGGGGGTTGTTCTTTCTCATTAATCTGTATCCCAGAGATCAATAATGAATCACCTCTCTCCAACAGTTTTGAGTATTTTATTTTAGTGCTACATGGTTGGATGGCCATGCTTGGAAATACACACCTAAAAAAAGGGCAACATAATCTTTAAAGTGGATCAGGCTCCAAGGACTTCCCTATTGACCACTTCTCTGCCACAGGTGGCAAACACAAGGCCTGCAGACCGAATCTGGCCCTTCACCTTGTTTTATTCAGCCCAGCACCTTGTTTCTACCAGGCAGCAGCACTGAGCTTCTTGCTCCTAGTTAAAAAATAGTTACATTTATACAGTCCTAAAAATTACATTTGGTCCTTTGAAGGCAACTGCGAGGCTGATGTGTCTCCTGGTGAAAAGGAGTTTGATACCCCTGTTCTGGGTTCTTTTTTGCCTAATGGGAAACTTGGTTGGAGAAGAGGAAGAGAATTACTTAAAAAGTTTTGCATATATCTCATCAGCGTATTTGGCAATGCAACACTCATGCTGGATTAATCATTGCTGTGGGTGTCTTGGGAAAAACAGTAGGCAATGTTATGAAAACTTTAGAGTCAGTAGCATTACTCCCAGGACATGCAGAGAGGGGAACAAAGAGAAAGTCAAACAGCTCCCCAATGTCACTTGAACTTGGGGGAAATTCAACCATGACAAATACCAAATTGTAAGAAAGACCAGTAAGTTCCTTTTGAAACCACTTTACTGGATATATGCAAAGAAGTTAAAATAACAACTAAAAAGGTATTCAAGACAAAACTCACTTACTTGTTTTTTTAAGTTTTTCAGATGCATATAATTTTTTATTTATTTTTTATTTTTTTAAAGATTTTATTTATTTATTTATCTTTAGAGGGGAAAGAGAGAGGGAGAGAAACATCAATGTATGGTTGCCTTTTGTGCATCCCCTGCTGGTAGTTAGCCTGCAAGGAACCGGCCTGCAACCCAGGCATGTGCCCTGACTGGGAATCGAACCGCAACTGTCTGGTTCGCAGGCCCGCGCTCAATCCACTGAGCTATGCCAGCCAGGGACTAATTTTTTAAATATTCTAGAAAAAAGCTTGGTTTTCTTCAAAAGAGCAAGGGACACATGTTCCGTGTTTATACAACATCAAATATTCTTTTGTATATTTTACTATATTGATTGCTATATCAATTAACTGTATTAAATCATCACAATATTCATAGTGAATATACTTTATTCATTGATATCATTTCCGCTTTGAGAAACATGACACAGAATTGTTAGAAAACTAGAGTAGAAACATCTTCAGTATGTGAAGAATCCAGGATCTGAACCCACATTCTCTGACTCTGGAGTCTACACCTTTTAAGCATCACCTCTCCATGATGCTGAGAAACAATTTCTGCTTATAAAGGCTGGTACTGAAACCTCCAGGTGTTCATAAGTATAAATAAGCTATGAGCAGAATAATACCCTGCCCATAAGAGAAGATTTGAAGAATTGCTCATTGACAAGTAAAGACTGGTGATTTGGCTTCCTCATTGTTGAGGGATGAAACTCAATCAAAGAGGGGCCCATCCAGATGCTACTGTTTGCATTTAATTGATATTTTTTCTCTAGAAAGCTTTTCCATAGAGTATATACCCATGATTTCTAGGTTAGACAGTAGCAAAGTAACTGAGTTACCTCAACAAGTTAAAGATAGAAATTAACAATAACAATGCAAACAAAAGTTAAAAGAAGATAAGACACCAAGTGGGAGAGGAATATGTTCTAACTACAGTGACAAAGGGTTGGGTTATGAACTTTCTTCTTAGACTACACAATATGTATTTTATATTCAGAGCAAATTCAAAACAGAGGAGACAAATAACTGATTCCCACTTGCTTGTTGTAATGCATCTTGGATGAAAGAGCCGCACTGCTTAGAAGGACAACAGCCATGTTCCCAAAGCTAAGCAATCTTTTTTGAGTCATCCAGAAAATCTTTCTTCTACCTTTAATCTTGTAGCTTTTCCCTCTCTTTTTTTTTCTTTTTCCGTTTTTTCTTTTCTTTGTGGGTTTTGTGTGTGCATCCTTTGAAGACTACAGCTTCCAGCATGCACTGTAGCAGAAGGCGAAGTGAGAGGCTTAGAGATGTGATTGTGTTCCAAAATATTTAATTACATGAGACGACCCATGTAAGTCAAAGTAGATATAGTCAAGAACCTTCAGGATAAGCCAAGTTGTGCATGTGGGGTGGAAAGAAAAAGTAAATTGGGAGAGGTAGAATATTGTAAGCATCAATTTCTGTCTATATTTTATGGGAAGCAGATGGTAGGCCATAAATGCAAGCACTATTGATTTTGTAAATACATAAACTCTTCATTCAGAATAACTAATCTTAAAAAATAAATATAAGCTATAAAAATATATAGGCCGTAAAATGTTTCAGAAAAAACTATCCGAAAAAAAGTTTCCTACAGTCAACAAAAAAATTAGTTCAGAAAGTATACAGCCATGTAATATGAAAAACAGAGACATTTACTGAAGAAGATACAAGATAGAAGAAACATTATATATCACACAATGATGCCTCAGTCCCCTTCAAAGTAGGCACCTTGGGACCTCACACAGTTCTCCCTGCATTTCTTCCACTATTCAAAATCTTCTGCAAAATGCTTTCTTAGAGTATTATCAGCTGCCCCATCTAGTTTCTTGAAATCTCATTGACAGTCTGAAATCTCTTCCCTTTCAAATGTGATTTTAGATTTGGGAAAAGCCAAAAGGTGCAGGGTACCAAATCTGAGCTGTATCAGGGATGGCTCACCTGAGTGACTTGATGGTTCAACAAAAAACTCTGCATGAGACATGATACATGAGCAGGGTGCGTTGTTGTGATGAAGTTGCCAATCACCAGTTGCCCATAGTGGCAGCCTTTCGAACCATCTGAATAGTATTCACAGAGGAATGTTCAAACTTAATGCAAAATTTGATGCAGATTTGTTGCTCTACTCACTTAGTCATTTTGAATGTGATAGGTACACAGTACACATATTCACTCAATAGCATCTACCACCTCCACTGACTAGTTCACTCATTGCATTCCAGTCCACTTTCCTCTGCTGCCAGAGGTTACATCAACGCTGCACAAACCATTCTTTTTATATCAACAATTGCTGGACATTTCCCAGACAGATATATACCTTCTCATATATATCTTCATTTCTTTTCAAAGATGGGAAATATTTTAGATTCAATGAAAAATTTAACCATATCTAATACCATTTTCAAAGTCACAACAAATATTTCAATAAACAAATGAAACACAATAAAAAATCAATCTCAATAGTCTCAAAAAAGTAGAAAAAGTATAAACCACATTCTCTTAACATTATTTAGTAAAACTAGGAATTGTTAAAGAAAGAAGAAATAAATCTAATTACTTGAAAATTAATAATACTCCATATGCTTCCAAATCATTGGTTCACAAAGAATAAATACTTCAAATAGACAATATTTAGATTATAGCAAATGTGGGATTATTTCATATGCGAATAAATACTCTAAACTTGCACTTAGATGTAGTCAACCCCTTTACTGGTTTTGATGTTAAAAAAGAAAGAGTAAAATAAATGAAATAATTAATAAAAATACAAATATGTTGAAAAGAACAAACAAGAAAAATAACAGAACTAAAAAGAGTAAAGAATTTGAAAAGAGAATTAATAGATGCATTCTAGAGTTCTGCTATTTTTGTATATGTGTTATTTTTCAGGACATTGTCTAAAAGCAAAATACTGAATGTCTTCTCAGTTATCATCAGTGACTAAGGCTTCCCAAATATTACCCAAATGACAATATAGTTTTATTACAGGCAATTCTGACATTAAAGAAAAATATATGTGGGTATGTGGGTCCACAAAAGTATGTGCGCTTATATAGAAACAATCACCAGAGCCAGTAATTCATTGACTCATTAAATTGTTAGGCCTCCAATGACTACAGGTACTGCACCAGGTTTTGGGTACCAAGGATGAATAAGACAAAGGATTTCATGGGCTAAGGAAGACAAGCAAGAAAATAATGCTAACAGTACCATGAGCTAAGGATAATGTTGGCCCCATTCATAAAATTATACAGAAACATAAAGAGATGCACTTGGCTTCAGTCCAAATCTTCAGTCCTGAAGAATGCTACACCCAAGCTGTATCTTAAAGGCTGAGTAGGAATCGCTCAGAGACAAAGGGAAAAGAGACAGAGCAGACCTGGTAGAACTGACAATATAAACAGGTAGGGAGGCAACAAGTAATATATATGTAATGAATACCACTAGATCACAAATGGTAAGCAGGAATGGTAAGGTAAGAGTGAAAGGTAAATAAGAAAGATTCCTTTTTAAGGTTCCTGAAACCCAATGTGTAATAAACTATAAGCTCATTGAGGGTAGGGATGTCTGTGTCTTCCTTTTATCTAACACATCACTTGATCTGAATTTCTAGCTACAAAATTGTGCACACACAAAATTTCTAGCTACAAAATTGTGCACACACTGCCTCCAACCTGTAATCAGCCTCCTCTATGAAGCAGTCTTGGCATTTCCAAACCAGCTGGAAGACGGCAAACACTGAGTCTGTCAAGCTAACATTTTATGTTTTTAGGGCAAAGATTCACCATAGTTCAGAACACACAAACTTTATTTCTCTGGGGCTTGTTTCTCACTCCTCTAGTCACTTATATTGAACTTCACTGATGCATTTTACTAGGATATGAAACAGATATAACCAGAGGGAAAATATGTTTGAACTTAAGGTTTAATTCAATTCCAAACCAGAGCTCCATTGTGTGCATTATTTATCAATAGCATTTAAATGCCCACAGTGAGCCAGCCCTGACTTGGCTGTATAAATAAACTATGTCAGCCTTTATTCCTGTCCTCCAAGTTCTCATACACTAAAGAGGAAAGGGGAAAGCATATATACAGTTTTCATTTTCATAAGATAATTATGACTAAGTGAAGCTTAGCTAATCTGCCAACCATGGCAATAAGTCATTTAAACCTGGGAGGTAAGGAGTGCTGTGAGGATCCATAAGCCCTCCTTGCACAGGGTTTTTCTTTTCCTTTTCTTTTCTAAAGCTTTTACTTTCTAATAGTGTAGAAATTTTTTTATTCAGTTCTGCTTCAACACAGCTATGAAAGAGGGGATCTCTGAGTAAAGAAGTCTTTGATGAGTGAAAGAGAGCCTCTTGCGGTGCTAACATGTGGTGGAGAACCATTGAATCTCAAGATTTAAAAGGAATTTAGTGGGAAGTATGCTGACTTCTATTTACCTTCCTTACAAGACAGCTTTACTTTTGGTGGCAGAAGAAGACCACGGCAAAAAAAAAAAAAAAAAAAAAAAAAAAAAAAAAAATGTGACCCTTGCAGTTACCCATGGTGTGGAGAAATTGTGGAGATGAAAGTGAGAGGTGGAGTAAAGAGACTGCATTATAGAAGAAACTAAGTGCAACCATGTGGTCTGAACATTACTGAAAAGAGTCAAAGTGGGGTGTAATCCCAACAAAGATATAAATTCCATCTATAGTAAGTTTGTAAGGGTTTGGGAGAGGGGGTGGTATAGCATGCAGAAGGAATAAAGAGGGTAGGTGTTGAAAAGGAAACCCTGGGTTTGCAATAAGGAAAAAGGATTGGGAATAAAGTTTAAAGCTGGACTACCACCTGAGTACACTCTCCATTCAGAAAACAATGGCTTGACACTGGCTGGAAGTAGGAGCCTGATGGGTATGGGAGCCCAAAAAATAAATAGTCACTTGACATAAATGAGCAGCCTAATATTGAGATAAGGCCATAAAAAAGGAGAGGCCCTCTGAAGAAGAGGTAGTTATTAGAATGACTAAGAACCCTGAAACACCAATCCAAAAGAACCTATGCACCCTAATGTTCATAGCAGCACAATTTACAATAGCCAAGAGTTGGAAGCAACCTAGGTGCCCATCAGTAAGTGAATGGATCAAAAAACTATGGTACATTTACACAATGGAATTCTATGCAGCAGAAAGAAAGAAGGAGCTACTACCCTTTGCAACAGCATGGATGGAACTGGAAAGCATTATGCTGAGTGAAATAAGCCAGGCGATGAAAGACAAATACCACATGATCTCACCATTAACAGGACAAACAAGCAAGAAAGATATAACCAAAGACACTGAAATAGAGAACAGGCTGACAGTGACCAGAGGGGAGAGGGGAGAGAATTTCAGGTGAAAAGGGGAAGGATTCACAGGAACAAGTAAGTATAAAGGACACATGGACAAAAACTAAGGTGAGGGGAATGGGAGGGAGGTGGGGAGCACTGAGGGGGGGTGAGCTGGGATGGGAGTAAAAGACAGAAAACTGTACTTAAACAATAAATAAATAAATAAATAAATAAATAATAAAATAACATAAATGCCCGTTACAAAAAAAAAATGGCCTTTCAAAAAAAAAGAAAAAAAGAAAGAAAGAAAATACCTAAATGCCGGATGAAAAATCAAAGGCTCAGAAGTACCCTTCATTAACTATCTATGATTAGTTGCTTATAACTATGCATGGAGTTGATTCTGAGAGACTAAAGGGACAATGACCAGACCATATCAAAAAATAGAGCTCTGACCCACAACCCACAGCAGCTAGCCCAGGAAGTCAAACTACAACCTCTGCAGCAATTGGCCAAAAACAGCCAGGACTTGATCAGTAACTTACAGCTTACCTAATGTTTACCCGCACTTTTAACTCGGGACCAGCTGGAGAAAGTCAAATTTGCTCCCACTAAGTCACATAGGCTGCCCACTTTCTCAGGGCACACCCAATGCTTTCTTGTTTTTATTATTTTTCCTGTTGTGAAGATTTCCAGCTCTTCTGCCTGCCTTTGAGTCTCTGCCGAGTGCTGGTGACGAGGCTGACTCACTTACTACAACAAGCTCTGAATATATAGCTTTTGCTTATTCTCATTTGGATGATCTTTGTCTATTCCACACTTTCATATACCCAAAACTGTTCTGGGTGCTGGAAATATCAGTGAACAGGGCAGGAAAAGACCTCTACCCTTATGGTGCTAACAGATTTTGGAGGAAAACAGAAAATAAACAAGGAGAGAAACTTATGAAGCATTGTTATGATAAACTATTATGAAGAAAATTATATAGAATGATGTAACTGAGGTGGTGGTGGAGGGGGGAAATGTTATATTGAGCAGCAAAGAAAGGCCTCCTTGAGGTGACATTTCAGCTAAAACACTAAGAATTAAAGGAGAACCAGGCTTGTGAATTGCTGGGGGAAGACTGCAAATGGAAGAAACAGAGTGCCTTCATGGGGCAGAATACCCTTGGTTTTGTTTGGAAAACACAGAAAATCCCAGGGTGGGGGGCTGTGGTGAATGAGGGGAAGGTGGGAGTGATGCTGGGGAAGCAGATGGGGTTGGATCACACAGAGCCGAGGCTGGAAGTTATTTCTAGTGTGTAGGAACAGCATCAGAAGGTTTTAGGCAGGAATGCTAGAGGTTCTAAGACAAGTGCAATGTAGAAGCAGAGCCAGCTTTAAATGTTCCTTTCCAGTCAATTACCATGATCAAGTCAGAGCAGTTCATCCTAAAGATTTCAAGTGTTTATAGTGATAACAGAAATGCTGCTGGGATAACAGTGCTTCAGTGTAATTAAACACCTCTGCTCTTCCATCCTTAAGATGCAACAAGCATCCTGCTCTTTTTTGAAATTCCCATTCACAGCTGATAATGGACGATCCATCAATATCCTCTTCCTGCCACACCAGGGCTGTTTTATGAGGATGCTGAAAGCTTTAATAAACCCACTTACATAATTTCTTTATGAGGCAGGAAATTAGTAGAGCTGAGCATGAAATAGGTTAGGGACTGTCAACTTTGGAGGCACCATTGTTTTTATGACTTCTGGTGGTCTCCGGGTAGAAAACTTTAATTAGCTGGAATATTGATAGCATATGAGGTTGCATCGATCTTTTCTCTAAATAGCAGTCATTGCTTTGCACACATGGGGACCTTGCTTAGGTCTGCTGTCATTGAGCCTGCTCCATCACTGGAAATAGGCCCCTTTGAAATCTGAGCTCACTCATTTCCCCCAGTTGTTAAAGGGTATCTGAACACACTGAATCCCAAACCTCCAAAGAGTAAAGAAGTATCGTGAAAGAATGATGCTTGTAGCTTCTGCCACAGTCTTTTTTTAAAAATACAGAGCAGTCAGATGTCAGTGCAATCTTGCTCCTCAATTCCTGTGCCCATTCCAGATAAAGATGAGTGTTGTGCATAATGATGTAGCTGAAGTGCATCATCTTATCAAAACTGTCATGTTCATGGTCAGTAGTATCAGGAAGGACTCCCCCTTTAGCATCCGTCAGTCCTAGAGATAGCATGCCAACTGTGTCTCTTTATAGTTGCAAACCTCGGATGAGCCCATGAAAAGAGATAGAGAAGGGAAGCACTGCTGACTAATGAGGTTAAATTCAGCTAGCATTTCATCAAATCTGTTTCCTCTGCACCCAGGAAACACTGCTAGATGACCTTTCTAACCCTCCTGCTTTTAGGTATGGACAAAGGATGGACTGTTGACCAGTGGAATGTGAGCAAAAGTAAAGCTTGTCACTTCCAGGCCTGGTCTGTAAACCCCACACCACCACTACCACCACAGTGTTCCTCCAAGCTCTCTTTATGTTCGTTTGACTTCATGCCCAGAAACACCACAATCTTAGAATCTACATTAGAAACAGAAAAATCACTAGATGAGAGTGATCTGGGCCCTTAAAAATATATGAATGGGGAGCATTCATTATAGACTTATAGCAACCCAAAATAAATTTCTATTATTTTAAAATACCAAGATACTGGGATATCTAACATGAGCCTAACTAATATAGTGGCTCTCCAACTAACAAAACCATACCTTGAAAGAATTCACACATAAAAATGTGTTTGGGATATATTTATCACCTTAGTACCAAGGGAGAAAGCAGTAACATTTTTAACAGCTTTATCATAGAATTCAATCATTGTAAATGATTTTATAGAGACTGAATTATATATACAATGATTTTAGTACATTTATACAATTATGTAGAATACTTCTATCAACCCCCAAATTCCCTCATTCCTACATGTAACCAACTCATCCTCCCAGCCCCAAGCAAGTACAAATCAGCTTTTAGTATTTCTAGCATTTATCACCTAGAATGTTTTTCAGGTTTATCCATGTTGTTGTATATATCAGTAGTTTGTTCTTAATTGCTGCATAGTATTCCATTGTATGAATGTGCTAAATTGTGTTTATCTATTCACTGATCAATAGACATTGAATTATTTTCAGCTTGGTATATTATTTTTATTAAATTTATTGGGATGACATTGATTAATAAAATTATACAGGTTTTAAGTGTACAATTCTATAATACATCATCTGTATATTACATTATGTGTTTAACCACTCAAAGTCAAATCTCCTCCCATTACCATATATTTTCACTTCCTTTATGCTCTACTACCACCTCCCTACCCACCCTCCCTACTGGTAAACACCATACTGTTATCTGTATCTGTAATTGTTTATTTATTGGTTAAGTCTTGGTAAATTATTTTTTTATGCTGCTATGTATATGTCTTTACTTGGACATGTTCTAATTTTTCTTGTGTAGATGCCTAGGAGCTGAATTGCTAGGTTTTATTAGCCACAATTTTATAATCAACAAAAGCCTTCCCTGATTTCCTCAGACAGAGTCTCTTCCTTGGTATTCCTAAATAATTGCATTCATATCTGAAATAATGTATTTATCACACTTAATTTCATTGAATTTTTGTTTTTATTCACATGTCCCTCTGCTAACTAGATTATGAGCTCCTTAAAGATAAAAATCATGTGTTTTTTTGTGAGATGTTAGTGCTTAGAATAGTGATAAGTACTTAGTAAATATTTATTGAAATAAGTAGCCAGATAGCTTGGGGTATATTAGCTATTGTGTAGCCAGAGCACTGGATTGTATTATGTCAACTTGAGTAAGGTCCTGAGAATCCTCTCTCTATTTGATCCTGGTCAGAGATGGCCAAAAGAAAAACTTGCATGAAACTCAGAAAGAGGAAGTGAAACAGAAGTCCTTACTTTCCAAAGGTCATGGTGGTGAAACAGTGGATGGAGCAGATGCATTTGGCAGATCCAGTTTGTCCTCATCTCCTCCACCCTTTGTCATGCCCCACTTCCCACCAGGTACCTGTCTGTCGGCCCACAGAGGTGAGATCCACACAGAAACAAGAGCTTCCCATAGACCCTACTTGGACTCCTTTATTTAGGATCTCATTCTGATGGCCTGAACTTGGGCTACAGAATGTTCCTGCAAGTTCTCATATCATCCACTCTAGAGCTACAGTCAGACTCGTTTATAGCTGATTCTCGAATTCCCCTTCCAGGATAGGTATAACTACCTTAAGAAAGTCCTCATTGTGTATTACTCATAACTGCTCTGTTGTCCTGGCTGAATCCTGACTGATACAGTTCTCCAGGCACAGGCCATATGTAAATCCTCATTCTTTTGCACCTCAACACTGTTGGCCTGGAGCCTCTGAAAAACAGTCCTGTCTGCTCTAACCAGGAGGGCCTTCTCTGTACTATGTGACATTTATTTTAAAAGGTCTCTCTATACACACAGCATTACCCATGAGATCTGGGAAGAGTTTTGTTTCTACCATTAAAATGTCACTGAAGATTTTTAATGATGTGTTTTTTTTTCTTTTTCTTCAGCTGGAATTTAAATTTTTCCTGATAACATTTTAATTGCTACTAGAATTCCTAAGTAACTGACATACCTTAAGTTTCCGTTGTAGATGTTAATTGCTATCTTGAATCTTGGGGAAGATAAAGATAATTTAAAGTCCATGTAGATAGAAAAAGATAGGTGTAGAGTGGTTTAAAAAGAGAGAGAGAAAGTGAGAGATAGATAATCTAGCAAACAGTTAGGGGCATACTATATATTTTTTTTACTTTCTTCCCACACTTATGCTTCAATTGTGTTTTGTCATTTTTTTCAGTATTCAATATTATACTGAATAAAATGAATGTTTCCTATCCTCTCCTGAAGCATTCAATATTCATGTCTGATAGTAGATTACCTCCTGATATCTTGTCAGTGGTAACTGAGGATATTGCAGATCAGAGGCAGAAAGATTGTCACCACTGATGGTTCCTATGGTGAGTTATTATGGAGGGACCTTACCCTGCCAAGGGTGCAGTTGCCTGGTCATGAACTGTTGTGACAAAAACAAAGCTGGAAGAGTCATGAGATAACTGGTGGTGGGGCCAATACTCAGGGCTCTAACCAGTCTAATTTCTGAGAGCTTAACTCTGAAGTAAGTACAGCTTTTGTTGAATTCTGTTCTAACAGGAACAGACAGACTTACTTTGTGCTGTAGAGGATCACTTGCGCTCTTCCCTGCATTACACATTTCGAGGGCCAGTACAAGAACTATCTTTCTCGGAAAACAATACTACTTTTCAGTAGCTTAGCAGAAGATGTCATACTTGTTGCCAAGATGGTAGCTGCAGAGAAAATGGGCCAACTTAAAGAAGAGAAAAGACCATGACCCAATTTCTGCTCTTAGATGTACAAGGGGAGAAGTCTCTTCCTCATAGACCAGTTAGTTGAAACATGCAGGCAATTTCTCTGCCAGTTAATTTGTTTTTTTCAGAAAAGAAAACCCGTTCTGTGTTTGAGAGCCAGACTCAAAAATGGGGCCTAGGTGTTAGGTGGTGAGTGAGAGGGAAGAGACAATAAGATGAACACCGTCAATGGCCGATGCTGCTGGATCATCCTGACCCTGACACTCCTAAGTGTATCCTGATCGCCTCTGCATCAATACCAATGCCATTCTAAGTAGGCGTTCAGTGCAGCAAAGCTGATATGGTGTGGTGGATGACTTCCCATTGCTTGGGTTTTAATTTCAGTTACTGGGAAAGTCACCTACAAGTTTAATGTCTCAATAACCTCCTCTGTAAAATGAGAATAATAACAACATCTATATTACAAAGCTAAAAAAAAGTTAAGTGAGTTAATACATGTAAAGTAATTTAATAAGTTGTTGGACCAAGAATTGCAATGCCATCTCCCAAACCCCAAACATGCATGAATGTGATCTTAGAGATTCTGTCACAGCCCTGCCTACCTTCCATAATCACAACTCTGCCTTGGTATGGAGGTCCTCCAAAAGACACACACACACACACACACACACACACACACACACTTTGTCCTAATCATGGTCACTTAGTCCATTAAAAATATTTTCCTTTTCTACAGACCACACAACAACTAGTCCTCAGCCAGAGCCTCTGGCTTGTTTCTGTTCTCTAAGACACACTCTCCAAAGTGCCTTTGGATCCTCCTGTGAATTCACCACCCACCACCAGTAAACTAATATGCAGATGGGACACCAACCACAGGAGCTTAACTCCACAGCCTAGGAGCTGCAAAGAGTGACTTGTTTCTCCTGCCTCACCACAGTGTAGTTTATATGGAAAGCATCATCCAAAACACAACCTCTGCCTTCCACACCCGTGAAGTCACTAACAGTGTTAGTTATACTTCACCAGGACCCAAGCAGTTGTAAGCTCTCCAAGATATTGAAAGAATTTGTTAACAATGATAATCACTCTCTATTTCTTCTCACAATCAAGCATTGACTTCTACTTTCAAAGCTGATGCTCGAGAAATTTTCCCACTTACATTCCACCCTGGGTTTTGTTCCTGAATCAATTGGCCTTTTCTTTTTTGTCTAAAGCTTGTCCATGTTCTTTCTACTATGTTCTTGAGAAACTAATACATATCTGGCTCAAAAGAGTACTGAGACTGAGCTCCAGTCAATGCAACTAGTGTCCATTTTTACAAACTCAGCAATAATGGTAGGTGTATGTGTCCTTCAGCTTATGAAATATTTTGGCCTCTGGAAAGTCTTTGTCTCCTCAGTCACTGTAACTTTAAAGATTAGTATTTATCTATAAGAATGTTAATGAATTAGTGACTGGGAATCAAATCGCGGTTCGATTCCCAGTTATTTGATTCCCAGTCATGGCACATGCCTGGGTTGCAGGCCAGTTCCCAGCAGGGGGCACATGAGAGGCAACCATACATTGATATTTCTCTCCCTATCTCCTTCCCTTCCCCTCTAAAGGTAAATAAATAAAAACTTTTAAAAAGAATGTTAATGAATTAATCTATTCATTTATTCCTTCCCTGTGCAGTTCCATAAAACTCTTAAAATAACAGAAGAAGACAGTGCATAAGGTTAGATAAAGCAGCTGCTGAATATTACCCTCAAAATATTCTAAATTTGGCAAAAAAAATTAAACTGTATCATAGATTCAATTCTGAGCTTACTAGCAACAAAATCAAGGAGAAAACACATTCAGTGACATGACACATGATATGTTTATTAAACTCTGGTCACAAGATTTTTTCTTTTTTTAGATATGGACAGTTTTTCCTATTGCTGTCTGATAAACATGGTGAGGCCTTGACAAATTTTGTTATGACATTCTGTTCTCTTTTAACCCAAAGCCACAAAGCTCCATCATACATGTGCCTGTCCCACCACCAGCCAGCAGGGGCTGCATAAGCAACATCTGCATCTCAGAGCAAACTAGTGGAGCTTCGTTTTTTAATAAAAATATAGACCCTGATAAGCCCCTGATTATCCCCAAGAGACTGCATTTTATCTATCTGTTTTAATTTGTATTAAGCAACATGCCATTAATCTTCATTGAGCTTCACATTCTGCTTATCCCTGCTGTTTTCTAGGAGCAGAATTCAATTTTCCATGCAGGCAAGATGGTTGGACTTCAACTGGTTTAGAGTTCTGTGTGTAGGTTTCACAGTCACATTCACTGAATATATTCATCATCAAAGTAAGAAAAAGTATGATGATAGTATCAGACAGTATTCTCTGCTTTTTCTTCTACTTTTTAAAATAACAAGGTATTAAGCAATGTGACATGTATAACCAAATTATAAGTTTAAGCATACAGAAATAAGGTTTAGATTTGAAATTAGCAAAACTTCAATTAAGCTAATTTTGCAGATTTAATACTTTGTACAGTCATTCCTTTGCCGAGTGATGATGACATACATGGTAGGCAATATCCAAAATAATTGTACCTTGTATTATAACATAACCACAATAAGCATGTCTTGGATAAACTAGAATGAAGAAAAGTGGAAATTGGAGAAAGAAAAGTTGTGTTGATATCATTTTAAATACCCCCAAACCTAAAGTAAACAGGATCTGACACGATATTTTTCAAAAGGGCCTTTTAACTAAGTATTCCAAAAGAGAGGCTATAGTCTCTTCTGTCCAAAGCAATACTTTCTATGTAAGCTAATAGAAGTCCTTCTCCCAGAGGAAATTCCACCTGGAAAAATTTAATCAAATATTTTATTAATCCTGAAACTAAAATATCAATTACTTACAGATCACTTTCTGTACCCCGAATATTTACACACAAACATGTACAACTTAAATATGGTAATATCACAGGGAAAATGCATGTTAGATGATGTAGATATCAGTTGATGCATCTGTAATATGGTGATAATAATAGCATCTCTCTTGTGGCATTGCTCTGAAGATTAAATGAGTTTCATAAAAAGCACTGAACAAAGTGCCTGCCCAAAAGGAGACCTCACACAAGTGTTTCCCTGGTGCTTGCATTTGGCATTTGCTAAGGGCTTTGCATGGATTACATCATGCAATGTCCCAAATATTGCCATTGCAGTGGAGGTGTTTCACGAAACCTAGATCTTGGGGTGTAAAATTTACTGTCACTTCTCTGGCTCTCTCTGATCTCCACCATCCTTTCTCGCATACTAGTCTTTACCCTACCCCTAGTGTTTGCTTTTATTGAGATCTCACCAAAAATTCTCTCAGCCATATACCTGTCTAAATTTGTACCAATACCCTAAGTTCTTCTGGAATTCTTACCAGGTTCCTCTAATGCATATACATCAGAAGCCCTTTCCTCTAATTATGAACATATTAATTTCATCCTTTAGATTTTTTCCATCAATAAATTTTTGTATGCCTCTGATGTAAATACACATGTTCTCAATATAGGTTTGGGGTCTAAATGGAGAATAAAATACAGCCTAGGCCCTTGAGAGATATAAACTCCAACTCAGAAATAACTGTATAAAAACATAAGAGCTGTATGATGTTGTTCTCATATGTTAAAGTCTGGCCTCTTTAGAAGAGTCTTAGCTGTACTCCCTTCTGAGAATTTACTAGATCAAAGTAAGGACCCAAAGAATATACATTTATTGGTATTTCAAAAATCTCAAGTGTACATCCAGAAAAAGTTACATAAAATGAGTTGAAAATAAGTTTCAGTGTTTGGCTTTTATTAATTATTCTTTACAATTTTCTAGGAGCTGGTGTAGCCACGTGACTCCTCTCTGCCCCTAGTGCCTGGTACTAGAAAACAAAACCAGGCCAGCCACAGACAGAAGCATTCACGGAGCAGAGCCTTCAAGGACGAGGAGTGCTGAGTTCTGAAATTTGATGAGTTCTTTATTTGAAGGCTCTTCTGCATCTGTATAGAACAACATAGTTTTATATTAATTAATTTCAAAAGACCCTTTGGCTGAAAACATCAAAGTAGATGACATTCCAGACTTCCATCAATCCTCTGATAAAAATCAAAGGAATGGCCTTCACTACCTTTTATCCTGTTTAACCTCTGAAAATTTTAGCATTTCTCTGTTTGATTAGTCCCTATTTATCAGATGCTGGCTTATTGGAAATAAATTCTAATAAGAATCATGCCTGATGAATTAATTTTACCATCAACTACCAAGAGTCTACAACATGAAAAGGATTTTCTAAGAGAGTTATTTTAAAATAAGAGACACATTCCTGCGAAACAAGAGAAGCAATGGGATTCTAAGACTAAGGAGGCTGAGACCTGTGAAGAGGGGACCCTGCAGCTACAGTGGTTAGCCAAGCCAAGGACTCATCCTCTGCCAATGGCAAGGGGCTGATGCAGAATCAAGTTTGTGAATGAGATGAACAGTGCAAAGTCTGAGGCAGCACCCACAACCTCAAGCAACAGATCTTCGAGGCAGGATTTTTTTCATTAGTTATATCTTTGCTGACCTACTAGTTATACCCTCTGTCACCCAGGGATACATTATTTATCCTTCTGAATTTGTGTTAAAGAAGCAGCATTAAGTGAAATATAAATTAGCTGTGAAAACACCTATTTATAACTCAGTTACTTAATATATGTGTACTTAATACATATGTACACATATACATCCATAGACATATATATTATTAGATACACAAGTATTAGCTTTGAGATCATTTATTTATTTAGAAATTTTTGTTTCTGTTCAAGTACAGTTTTCTGCCTTTCCCCCTTCCCTCCCCACCACCACAGCCCTCCCCACCTACTTCCCCCGTTTTCACTGCCCCCTTGTTGTTGTCCATATGTCCTTTATAATTACTCCTGTAAACCCTACACACTTTCCCCCATTATCCCCGCCCCTCTTTCTTCTGATCACTGTCAGCCTGTTCTCAACTTCAATGTCTTTGGCTATACCTTGCTTGCCTGTCTGCTTTGTTGATTAGGGTCCTGTTAATGGTGAGATTATATGGTATTTGTCTTTCATCACTTGGCTTATTTCACTTAACATAATGCTCTCCAGTTCCATCTATGCTGTTACAAAGGGTAGGATCTCCTTCTTTCTTTCTGCTGCATAGAATTCCATTGTGTAAATGTACCATAGTTTTTAAATTCATTCATATACTGATGGGCACTTGGGTTGCTTCCATCACTTGGCTATTGTAAATTGTGCTGTAATGAACATTGGGGTGCATAGGTTCTTTTGGATGTACCCCAGGGTTGGTGTTTCAGGGTTCTTAAGATATAAACCTAGCAGTGGAATTGTTGGGTCAAAAGGCAATTCCACTTTTAGTTTTCTGAGGAAATCCCATACTGTTTTTCATATTGGTTGCATCAGTCTGCATTCCCACCAACAGTGTACTAGGGTTCCCTTTTCTCCACAACCTCAGCAGCACTTGTTGCTTGATTTGATTATGATGGTCATTCTGACTGATGTGAAGTGGCATCTCATTGTGGTTTTAAATTGCATCTCTCTGATGGCTGGTGATACTGAACATCCTTTCATATGTTCCTGGGCCCTCTGTATGTCCTCCTTGGAGAAGTGTCTGTTCAAGTCCTTTGCCCATTTTTTTATTGGGTTGCTTGTCTTTTTAGAATGGAGTCATGTGAGTTCTTTATGTATTTTGGAAATCAAACCCTTGTCTCAGGTATCATTGGAAAATATGTTTTCCCAGATGGTTGGTTCTCTTTTTATTTGAATAGTGTTTTCTTTCGCCTTGAAGAAGCTTTTTATTTTATTTTTCCAATTTTTTTATTTAATTATTTTTCAAGTACAGTTTTCTGTCTATTGTCCCCATCCCATCCCACCCCCCAGGCTCCCCCCTCCCTCTCATTTCCAGCCTTCTCACTTGTTGTCCATGTATCCTTTATATAGGTTCCTCTAAATCCCTCCCTTATTTCCCCTGAAATTCCCTCCCCTCTCCCCTCTGGTCACTGTCAGCCTGTTCTCTATTTCAGTGTCTTTGGTTATATTTTGCTTGCTTGTTTGTTTTGTTGTTTAGCTTCCTGTTAAAGGTGAGATCATATGGTATTTGTCCTTCAACACCTGGCTTATTTCACTCAGCATAATGCTTTCCAGTTCCATCCATGTTGTTGCAAAAGGTAGGAGCTCCTTCTTTCTTTCTGCAGCATAAAATTCCATTGTGTATATGTACCATAGTTTTTTGATCCATTCATTTACTGACGGGCACCTAGGTTGCTTCCAACTCTTGGCTATTGTAAATTGTGCTGCTATGAACATTGGGGTGCATAGGTTCTTTGGGATTGGTGTTTTAGGGTTCTTAGGATACAATCCCAGCAGTGGAATTGCTGGGTCAAAAGGCAAGTCCAATTTTAGTTTTCTGAGAAAATTCCATACTGTTTTCCATAATGGTTGTACCAGTCTGCAGTCCCACCAACAGTGGACCAGAGTCCCCTTTTCCCCACACCCTCTACAACATTTGTTGTTTATTGCTTTATGATAGCCATTCTCACCTGTGTAAAGTGGTATCTCATTGTGGTTTTAATTTGCATCTTTCTGATAGCAAGCAATATTGAGCATCTCTTCATGTATCTCTGGATCCTCTGTATGTGCTCCTTGCAGAAGTGTCTGTTCAAGTCCTTTCCCCATTTTTTTAATTGGGTTAGTTGTCTTCTTAGAGTGAAGTCGTGTGAGTTCTTTGTATATTTTGGAGATTAAACCTTTGTCTGAGGTATCATTGGCAAATATGTTTTCCCATACAGTTGTTTGTGTTTTTATTTTAATGCTGTTTTCTTTAGCTGCGCAGAAGCTTTTTATTTTGATGAGATCCCATTTGTTTATTCTTTCCTTTATGTCTCTTGCTCTAGGGGACATATCAGTGAAAATATTGCTGTGTGAAATATCTGAGATTTTCTCACCAATGTTCTCCTCTAGGACTTTAATGGTGTCACAGCTTATATTTAAGTCTTTTATCCACCTCAAATTTATTTTGGTGTATGGTGTAAGTTGGTACTCAAGTTTCATTTTTTTGCATGTAGCTATCCAGTTCTCCCAACACCATTTGTTGAAGAGGCTATCTTTGCTCCATTTTATGCTGCTGCCCCCTTTGCTGAATATTAATTGACTGTAGAGACTTGGTTTTATTTCTGGGCTCTCTATTCTTTTCCCATTGGTCTATGTGTCTGTTCTTATGCCAGTACCAGGCTGTTTTAATTATAGTAAACTTAATTTGGTTTGGTATCAGGTATTGTGATCCCTCCTACTTTGCTCTTCTTTCTCAAAATTACAGCTGCTATTCAGGGTTGTTTATGGTTCCATATAAATTTTTGAAGTGTTTGTTCTATATCTGTGAAATATGACATTGGTACTTTAATAGGGATTGCATTGAATCTATAAGTTGCTTTGGGTAGTATGGACATTTTGATGATGTTAATTCTTCCAATCCATGAACATGGTATGCATTTCCATTTGTTTGTGTCTTCCTTGATTTCTTTCTTCAGTGTCGTGAGTTTTCTGAGTACAGGACTTTTACCTCCTTGGTTAGGTTTATTTCTAGGTATTTTATTTTTCTTGTTGCTATATCAAATGGGATTTTTTCCTCATTTCTATTTCTGGTATTTTATTGTTGGTATACAAAAATGCCTTTGATTGCTGGATATTGACTTTGTATCTCACTGTTTTGCCAAATTTATTTATTAGGTCGAGTAGTTTTTTGATGGAGTCTATAAGGTTTTCTATGTACACTATCATGTCATCTGCAAACAATGATAGTTTTGTTTCCTCTTTTCCAATTTGGATGCCTTTTACTTATTTTTCTTGTCTGATTGCTGTGGCTAAAACTTCCAATACTATATTGAATAGAAGTGGCAAAAGTGGACAACCTTGTCTTGTTCTTGATCTTAGTGGGAAAATTTTTAGTTTTTGCCCATTGAGTATGATGTTGGCTGTAGGTCTCTTATATATGGCCTGTATTGTTTATGCAATATATCACATTTATTGATTTGTGAATATTGTACCATCCTTGCACCCCTGGGATGAATCCCACCTGGTAATGGTGTATGATCTTTTTAATGTATTACTGGATGTGGTTTGCCAATATTTTGTTGAAGATTTTAGCATGTATGTTCAATCAACAATATTGGCCTGAAGTTTTCTTTCTTTGTTGTGTCTTTATCTGGTTTTGGAATTAGGATGATGCTGGCTTCATAAAAAGAGTTTGGGAGTCTTCCACCTTGGGTTCTTAGGAATAGTATGGGAAAGATAGGGGTTCGGTCTTCCTTAAATGCTTTGTAGAATTCTCCTTTGAAACCATCTGGTCCAGGGCTTTTGTGTGTCAGTAATTTTTTGATTACTGCTTCAATTTTGTCAGTTGTAATTTATCTGTTCAGGCTTTCTGCTTCTTCTTCATTCAGTTTTGGAAGATTGTAATTTTCTAGAAATTTGTCAATTTCACCTAGGTTTTCAAATTTCTTGGCATACAGTTCTGCATAGTAATTTCTTACAATCCCTTCTATTTCTGTGGTGTCAGTTGTAATCTCTCCTTTTTCATTTCTGATTGTGTTTATTTGGGTCCTCTCTCTTCTTTTCTTGATGAGCCTACTTATAGGTTTGTCTATTTTGTTTATCTTTTCAAAAAACCAACTCCTGGATTCACTGATCCTTAGAATTGTGCTTTTAGTCTCTATGTCATTTAATTCTGCTCTGATGTTGGTTATTTCTTTCCTTCTACTTGCTCTGGGCTGTCTTTGTTGTTGTTCCTTGAGTTCTTGGAGGCGTCGGGTTAGGTTGTTTGTTTGAAATGTTTCTATCTTCTTTAGGTAAGCCTGTATTGCTATGAACTTCCCTCTCAGGACTGCCTTTGCTGTGTTCCATAAGTTTTGGGTTGCTGTGAGTTCATATTCATTTCTTCTCAGAAACTTTTTTATTTCCTCCTTGATCGCCTTCCTGATTCATTCATTGTTTAATAGCATGCTATTCACTATAAATGAGTTTAAGTGTTTTCAAGTTTTTTCCTTGAGGTTCGTTTCTAGTTTCAGTCCCTTGTGGTTGGAGAAAATGCTTGGTATGATTTCAATTTTCTTGAATTTGTTAAGCCTTGTTTTGTGACCTGTCATGTGGTTTTTCTCTGAAAATATTCCATGTGCATTGGAAAAGAATATCTATTTAGCTTCTTTGGGATGAAAGGTTGTATATATACCAGTTAAGTTCATTTGATCTAGGGCGTTGTTCAAGGCTGCAATATTTTTGTTGACATTTTGTTTGGAAGATCTGTCCATTTTTGACAGTGAGGTGTTGAAATCCCCTACTATAATTGTATTGTTGTCAATATCTTTCTTGAAGTCCTCTAGGATTTTCTTTATGTATTTGGGTGCTCCTATGTTGGATGAATATATATTTACAATGTTTATGTCTTCTTGATGAATTCTTCCCTTGAGTATTATGAAGTGACCTTCTGGGTCTCTTTTTATGGCTTTTTTTTTTGAAGTCTATTTTGTCTGATATGAGTATCACTACCCTGTGTTTTTTTTCCCCCTGTCTGTTTGCTTGGAATATTTGTTTCCAGCCCTTCACTTTCAGTCTGTGTAGGTCTTTTGTTCTGAGGTGGGTCTCTTGTAGGCAGCATATGTGTGGGTCATGCTTTCTTATCCATTGGGTTACTCTACGTCTTTTGATTGGATCATTTAATCCATTTACATTTAAGTTATTATTGGTAGATATTTATTCATTGCCATTTTTTGTACCTGTGTTCCTCTCTCCCTCTTTTCCTTCCTTTTCTTAAAGCAATCCCTTCAGCATCTCTTGCAGGGCTGGTTTGGTAAAGGTGTATGAGACTAAAGGTGTATGTTTTAGACTTCTTTTGCCTGGGAAGCTTCTTATTTGGCCTTTCATTTTATTGAGAGCCTTGCTGGGTAGAGTAATCTTGGTTGCAGGCCTCTGGCTTTCATTACTTGGAGTATTTCTTTTCATTCTCTTTTTGCTTGGTGTGTTTCCATTGAGAAATCATCGGCTATCTTATTGGGGCTCCCTTGTATGTTACTTCCTTTTTCTTTGTTGCTGTCTTTAAGGTTCTCTCTTTGTCTTGGAATTTTGCCATTTTAATTATGATGTGTCTTGAAGTGGGCCTCTTTGGATTCTTCTTGATTGGGATTCTCTGTGTTTCCTGGGTTTGTATAACATTTTCTCTCATCAAATTAGGGAATTTTCCATTATTACTTCTTGGAACAGGTTTTCTATCCCATGCTCTTCTTCTCCTTCTGGCATCCCTATTATACAGACATTGTTACATTTCACGTTGTCTTACAGTTCCCTTACCACCTGTTCATTCTTTCTGAGTCTCTTTTCTTTTTCTTGCTCTATCTGGAAGTTTTTTTTCCTACCTTGTCCTCCAATTCACTGATTCAATCCTCTGCTTCATCTAGCCTGCTTATAATTCCTTCTAATGCGTTTTTTTTTAATTTCTGATATTTTATTATTTATTTCTTCCTGGTTTTTGTTTATAGTTTCTATTTGCTTTTTCATGCTGATGTAGTTCTCATTCAGTTCCTTGTAATTGTCTCTGAGCTCCTTGAGCATCTTTATAACCATTAATTTTAATTCTATATCTGATAGTTTGGTTACCTCCATTTTATTTAGCTCTTTTAGTGGGGAGTCTTCCATTTCTTTTGATTGCATGTTCTTTTATTGTCTCTCCATTTCAGTTGACTCTTTTTGTTTGTTTCTGTGCTTCCTGCTGTTTCACTTTGTTAGCTGTCTTTGTAGGGTGAACTTCTGTGGTAGGAATTCTATGAGGTTCAGTGGTTTGATCTCCGATCTCCTCAACTGGATGCTCTAGTTTTGCCCTTTCTTCTGCTTGTGTGGGCTCTCTTGTTGTTCTTGGATTTGTACCTTTTGGTAATGTCTTTATTGGTGGTTTTTCTCCTCCATTATACTGATGTTTGCAGCTCCCACCTATTCTTGTATGTGATCAGTGGCGGGGGTAGGCAAAATGGATTAAGACAGCAGGAGAGTATTTTATCAGATTTAAAGTACCAGCAAGTAGAGGAGAGATAAGAGATTCTTTGGATAAGTATAGCATTAACTGTGATATTTCACCCAATTTGCCACTTTTTATAAAAGGTGAAAGAGGGATAAGACTCTCGTTAGAGGGGAGGATGATTGTGAGCTGAATCCAGAAAACAGAGCACTTGTGCAAGGTTAGAGGATGAGATATAGTGAGATTAAAGTATAGAAAGTAAATACAGTGTGAGAGAGACCAGAGTTAACCACAGCAATACTAATGCTCAGGATTAAAGTGAAGTGGGCTGAGATCATGGAGGGTTGCTTTGCAGTATGTACAATTGTGTGGAACAACAATTATTTACAATAGTACTGGAACAACAATGATACGACAAGAAATATATGATTTGGATAACCAGACTAGAAAGTACCCAATCAGGAATTGTGTGTTATTGGAACATGGGTGAAGTGAAAGAAGGAAAATTAAAATACAATACAGAGAGAATAAAAAAAACAGTCAAGCAATGCAATTAAACAGGGAAATGAAATAAGAAAAACTAAACAAAAGGAAGAGAATTAAAAAATACTGATAAAATAAAAGTGGTAGAAAATAATTGCAAGATAATAATAATACATATACAAAATTAAATGCCAGCTCTGTGGGATAACAAAGCAACATTTGTCTCAGTTTCTTTTTTTTTTTTAAAGATTTTATTTATTTATCTTTAGAGGGTAAGGAGAGAGGGAGAGAAACACCCATGTATGGTTGCCTTTTGTGCGTCCCCTGCTGGGAGTTGGCCTGCAGGGAACCGGCCTGCAACCCAGGCATGTGCTCTGACTGGGAATCGAACCACGATCCTCTGGTTTGTAGGCCCGCGCTCAATCCACTGAGCTACACCAGCCAGGGCTTCAGTTTCTCAGTTTTGGGGGTTAGCCTTGTGTCTTCCTTTCGATCTGTCTCTGGGCCCTTTGTAACTCCATGTCTTACTGTCTCACTCACTGGAAGAAGGAAAAAAAAAGGAGGAAAGGAAAAAAGGGGTGGGAAGAGAGAGGAACCAAAAAGAAAAGCCAAAAAAAAAAATAACAATAAGCCTTTTGCTGACTTTAAACGTGTTCAGTGAATTCTGCTGGTCTTCCTAGATGCCACAGGTAGAGAGGACTGGGCTTCACTTTTCTCCCTTCATTTGGTTCTGAGAGGATAGGGACCAGGTTTGGGTCACACTATTCACAGTTTCCCAGCCTCTGGCCCAGGTCCTCTGTGAGCTGCCAGGTTCAAATCAGCCATTCAGTTGTTCACAGAAAGTCAATATCTGGCACAGAGCCCGAGATAAGCAGGTCACCTGGTTCCCTTCTGCTGCTGTCTCTGGAGGAGCAGTGTGAGGCTAGCAGGGCACATGGTTCCTCTCTACCGTTCATTCTGGGTGTGCCCAGGTGGGGTGCATGGTTCAGCTCAGCTGTGGTCTCTGGGCACTCAGGGCCAGACAGGTGGGGCTCAGAGTTTCCCTCCACCACTCACTCTGGGTGTGCGCAGCTGAAATCTCCCTCCAGGTGCACCTGCCACCGCTGAAGAGTTCCCTACAAGGCAGCTACGTGCTGCTCTTACCAAGCACAAGGCTTTTTACAGAGGCCCACTTTTCAACCAGTCTGGAGACTATCCTGTCAGGGCCTAAAGACGGTGGATGCAATCTATCAAGAAGATCGCACCAGGAGGGCTTGGCTAAGGCAACCCAAACAGGATATTGCAGCCGAGCCAGGTGGCCCCACCCTTGGGGGCATCCCTTGATCACGAGTACTAACTACCAATCAAGATGCTGATCACCCGCCCACCCACCAACCGTCGCTAAGAGCATGCAGTGAGCATGCACAGGACAACCTATTAGAACCACTTCCCCTTTTTCCCTGCCCCTATATAACAGCCCCGCTCAAAATAAAATTTGCAGCTTGATCAGAATCCTTTGTCTTGCTGCCATTCTTCGCGCCTCTTGTTCCCATCCCTATTCATCCGTTTCAGGTAGACTCGGGACCCCAGTTGACTGTTCCGCAGGACGGAACACTATCCAAGCCAGGGCCCAGCACAGCCCAACTCCTCCCTTCTCCTGGGGTCGCCTGGCACCCCAATCTCTGTGGTGCCAGCATCCACAGCCCCCATGGATATGCGCCACCTCTGTGTGTCTCCCACTTTGTCTCCACTTCTGCCAGCGACTTCCAGTACCCAGGTCCCTCCTAGTGCTGGTCTGCCCTCCCTACTCTGGTAGGGGAGGGAGCTGGTGCTCTAACTCTCCTCCCACATCCTGCTGCAGGTGCCAGTCAAGGGGGCCAAAGCACAGATCCCAGGGACCTTACCTTCCCAGCACACTCTCCTCACTCTGTTTTTCAACGCCCTCTGCAATTTCTTGCCTTCAAACTTCATATAAGCTGGGATTCCACTGGCTATTCACTCCGTTCCTTGGAAGATGGTGAGGTCATTTACTTACATCAAATAGTCTATATCTCACATGTGTTCTTAATACATATGTACACATATATACCCATAAACATATATATTGCATTTGAAATATTTGATGATTATGTATCATATGTGAAGTATTATTTTTAAATTACCTTATTTACTAAGACATACTAACTTACTCTAAGTTACTTATCAAAGATATATCATAGTTTTGGTAATGAATATATATAAAACTAGTGTGAACTATAATTTCATATCATAGCATTCAAAGTATAGATAAAATACTAATTTGTATGATATGATATAAGGGATTCCTGCATTTTGCATTAAAAATTTAATGTTTTATTTTTATATTTTTTTTGTGTTCCAAAAGGAGTAAATGCAAGGGAAGGTTTCTGACATATATTTAGAAGTATTTCTTTCTAAAATGCACTGTGGAATTATAGCTGATCATTATTTCAATAAATAATATGCCAGGTTGCATATAAGGGTCCCTGTTTATATTATTCCTTTTTAGCTTTGGTTTTTGCAACATCATGGAATATTCCCATGCTCTATGAGAAATAGATAACATGATTGTAGCCAACAAATCTACTGAGAATTCTATTAATGGAATTTTTATGTATCTCTTGTTCTCTGAATCAGCATTTCTTTGTCTTCCCATCTAACCATCAGTCCTACCTGGGCATAAATTTAAAGATATGTTTCTAAAAATAAAAGCACTTAAACCTGATGGTGGCCCAAACCATCATGATGGCAGGTGATGTTCCTCTAAGTAAGAAACTGGGAGAAAAACAGGGCTCTGGCATATTCATCTGCCCTCAGCTAACTTGCTACATGGTCACTCAATATGAATCTCTCACTTCTATTTTTAAATGAGTTGATAATGATCATCATGTTTACTAAACTTATGAAAAAATCTATTAAAAAAGACATCATTTCCTTTGTACCCCCCAGGAAACCATAGAGATGGGAAATATTGGTTCACCCTGTGACAAACACAGCTGGATGCCTAATATATTTCTCCCTTTTTAATATAGCCCTAATTGTATTTGGTGCAGCTGTACCAATTAGCTTTTGATGCATTATAATCCATCCCAAAATTTAGTGGCTTAAAACAACCACCATTCATCATTCTGACACAGCAATATGGGCTTGGTTCAGCTGGTGATTCTTTAGGTCTCGGCATAACATTGGAGCAATGTGACCAGGTTAAAAACAAAGAAAGAAAAATCAAAACCAAAAGAAAAAAACCTTCCTATTTCCCAGCCTTCCTTCCACTGAGGAGAGGTCAAATAACATCATTTTAGTCAAGAGACATAAATGAAAGTCACAAGTTAGGACTTCTGAGAAAACTAATGTTGGAGAGACTTAGCTAGCTCACATATGTTGCCCTGAATCACCTGTTTCTGGCAGGAATATGGAAGCAATAGCAGAAGCAGAGCAGCCAGGCTGAAACACTGAGGTACAATGATGAGCATCGAAGCTACATTCAAAGAGGGCTGTATGGAAAGAAAACAGGAAATAAATACAACCGATTTCTTAACCCCTTTTTACATGAGAAAAAAATGAAACTTCCTAGTCATTTAATTTAGGTCACTGCTGCCACTCAGTGCTAAATGTACATCTTCACTGATACAAAAGAAAAAAGAAAAAAAATGCACATTGTGGTGTGGGAGACTGAACAAATGCACAGTGCTGTGGCCCACACAGGAGAGAGAAACAAAAAAGCACAGTTCTGTGTGGGTTCCCTGACTCGCCATAGGTGTAGGAGAGAAGGAAGATCACAAATAGAATAAGCACACAAGGCTGGGAGAGACAAGCCCACTCGGGTGCAGCTTCGAGCAAGAATGATGGTTACCTACTCTAGAGAATAGCCTAACAACATTGGAGAGATGCCTTTTCAAAAATTATGCAACCTAAGCAACATTTGGTGCCATGGAGACAAAGATAAATATGTATGTAAATAGAAATAAAATGATAAAGCTTGAAGATTAAGATTTTCTCTTGGAATATAGGAATTACTTTAATCTACAGTACTCCCCACAGCTCATGAGGATATGGTCTAACACCCCAGTGGGATGCCTGAAACCAAGGATAGTACCAAACCCTGTATACACAATGTGTTTTTTTTATGGAGGGCAGGGAAAAATAGATTTACAGTTATTTTTATGGCAAATAATATAATAATTAAAAGTAATAAGAATAGACTGTGTTTCACATACTCTCAACTGTAAACCTACTTTTGCCTCACCCTCTGTATACATTTCTATGATAAAATTCAATCTGTAATTTAGGGACAGTAAGAATTTAACAATAATAACTAATAGTAAAATAGAACAATTATAGCAATATACTGTAAGAAAAGTTGTGTGAATGTGATACTAACCATTCTTCTTCCTGTGATGATGTGAGATGATAAAATGCCAAACCTGTTCCAGAATCTGTGTAACCACTACTTTCTTGCAGCAAATGGCTCAGTATCACTCCTTACAGGGACTCCCTTGCTATAGTCTTCATACAGGCTCAATACTTTCTGGTGCATCACATTGCCATCAGTTGGAGCATGTTTTCTGTCCATGTCTTTCCCCTGCAAATTTAATGCCTTATCCATCTTAACTAAGTACTTATCACATACTGCGACTATGACTTTTGCAGTATGAGGTGTGACAGTGAAACTAGCATGAATTTCTTTTTTTTTCCCAACAAGTAGAAGATTCATTCTTACTATAATAGATCTAAGCAAACTTGGCATGCACTATTTTTTTTTAACTCCAGAACCTTCACATTTTTACTTAAAGAAAGTACTCTATGGCTTTTCTTCAGTATTTTTGAATTGCCAGCCTTACTACTCTTGAGCTTTGGGGCCATTATTAGTAAAATAAAGATTACTTGAACTCAAACACTCGGATACCAGGACAGTGGATCTGATCATCAAGATGGGCTGGGAGCATACAAAGCATGGACATACTGAACAAGGGCAGGATAAAGCAGCACTTGTGAGATTTCATCACAATAGTCAGAACAGTGCTCAATTTAAAACTTATAAAATGTTTAAGCTTATAATTTTGCACTTATTATCTTTAGACACTGGTTAACCTCAGATAACTCAAACCACAGAAGGCAAAGGTGGAGGGTAAGGCTTGAGGAAGGACTACTCTACTGTTTTTGTGGGAAAATCAATAATATTGGAGAACTAACAACATTGACGTGTCAAGCTCTTTAGAAATTCATTAATTCATTCAACAAATATTAATCAAACTCCTTGATAGTTTATTTATAATGATTATTTTTAAATTTAATACTTTCTTATTTCACAAAATACAAAAGGGCTGTCAGATATGGTGACTTTGAAGGGGACTATAACTACTTTCTTCTCTTTTCTCTCTTTCTTATCTTCTCTTATTTTTCCTTTCCTTCCATTTTCTTCCCTTCCTTTCAGGAAAATAAGTAAGGGAGAATAATCTCATTAACGTGTTTTTCTTTCTTTAGGTCTGTGATTCTTAAAGCATAGAACAAATAATACTAGTGTTATACAAGGAAGCCTTAAATGGTAAATAAACATGGTATTAAATAACAATATAATACAAGGCAAAAAGTTCTTTTCTATTTTTCATTTTCATTTTCTTTCTTTACTTTTAATTTAAAAAAATTAATAAAATGTATAAAGGGGCTATAAAGGTAATAATTTAGAAAACAGTTCCATACCTCTCCCTTCCATATCTCTTCAATTCTCTTCCCCAAAGCTAAACACTTGTACCTCTTTTAGCTGTGTTTTAATAATACTTACCTTTATACTTTAAATGCTTATACTATTTTTGATTATTGAAATTTAGTTTATCTTTTGGCATTTTTTGTAATTAATAAAATTCTTATCTAAATTAAAAATATGTTTATAGATTTTCTGATAGTTTTTTTTGCTTAATTTTTTTTCCTCTTGACTGTGGGTTGGAATTCAGAACTTGCTTCTGACAAATAGAATAAAGCAGAAGGGATAATGTTTGACTTTGGAGATCAGGTCATAACAATGCATTTTAGCTTTTATCATGGTCTCCTCTCTCTCTCTCTCTCTCTCTCTCTCTCTCTCTCTCTGTCTATCTCTCTCTCGTCACTTGATTTAGGAAAAACTAAATGCCATGTTGGGAGAAGAGCCCCACATGGTGAGGAACTGGAGCTTCCTGCCAGCTGCCATGTGAGTGAGCTTAGAGCCCCAGCCAAGTCTTCATATGGCTGCAGACCCAGCCAACATCAGCACTATTATTTCATGAAATACCCAGGCTAGAGCCATCCAGCTAAGTTCCCTTGTAATTTTTGATCCACAGAAAGTGTGGATCATGTTTCGGGGTAATTTCTTATGCAGTAATAGATAATTACTAAGGTACTTTAAAGCCATTTTCCCCATACTCTTAATAGAGTTATGACATTTACAATTAATCAATGTTATCTGTTTCATTGAATATTGAAACAGATTTTATTCTACCAAAGTAAATAGCAGTCATTAAGCCAATTGTTGTATTATAATTACAAGTTCTTTTTTAATGTTTTTATTTTTCCTGGAATTAATAATTGCCTAATTGCCATTATTCTACCAGACATAATTATCTATGTACCTATGCTCTTCCAAACATTTTATCAGATTTATCACATACTTCTAGTTCTCTTTACTTTAAGTGGCATATCACATTAGGTTATCTAACAGTTACTTATTTTTTTCCATTTCCTTTTTCCTTTTGATCTTTGTCCCAGAGCTCCAATCCAAATGTCTTTTCTAGGCCTGTTGTTCTGGGAATTACTTGTCTTTTCCTGATTCTGGGGCTTCCACTCATTACTTTGTCTGTCATGGCCCCTTTTTATTGCCTCATATGTCTGTTGTCTCTGTATTGTTTCCTTTTTTACAGGGGAACATTGTGCAATAACCTCCTAAGTGTGATTGTAAGGGTGAAAATTATATGGATTTAAATGTACGAAATATTTAATTTGGCTAAAATTATAAATTAGGAAAGAATATTCCATGTGAAGGTTTTTTTTATTCTTGAAACTTGTTTCTTCCGGGTTTTTTTTTTTCTATTTTTCACACTTAAGTTTTTCTCAGGCAGAAGAGATCTCGAATGTACATAAAAGTGAATGGACAATATTCACTGAATACATTATAGTTAGTGACTTTAATTTCAGAAGAAACGTGGATGTGATCAGATTTTAATTAGTTATAATTAGGTTATTCTCACTTCTATATGCCCACAGCACTTCATTATATATTTATTCCAGCATTTGTTAACCTCCCAGTCTCCATTAAAATGTGAGCTCATTGCTAATCTTCAGTTGATGCTCTTTCATCATTTCTAATTTACAAGTGAAATTAATAGTTTGGGGATAGTTATTGCTACATTTGTATCTGCTTAAGATGTCTGAGTTAGAAGTTCTGTGTTACAGAAGATGCAGCCAAATTTTAAATACATGTGACTTAGCACAAGCCACCCAATTATTTACCCCTCAGTATCTTTATCCCTAAAATGATGGATTAATTTAGATGACTTGGGAAATGAGGGACTTCTTTAAATCTAATGTGGTGTACATAATTTTAAGTCCCAACTTTATATTCTCTGATTTTAAATTCTCTGATTTTTTTCATCATTATAAAAATATATATATTGGGGATGAGTACTCAGGCTTTCTAGCTTTCTGCCCTTGGATCATCATGATTCTTACACTTTAAGAAAGACACCTATTTCCATCATTTATAAAATATTTTGGCTTCTTCCTTTATATAATAATGGCAGTAACTGTTTGCTACTGTGGTACAAAATATTAGCTACTGTGGAAGAAAAGTAGTGAAAAATATGAACTATGTCTATGTAAGAAACTATTATTATTACTGTTAATTATTTATCTTCTAAGCTCTATTATTTAATAATCCAGAACCACTGAGCCCTAACTAAAGTATCCTTATGAACTGAACCATGTTCCCCCTAAAATTTATGGGTTGAAGCCTACTCCCCTCATCACTGTGTTGAAGATAGGGTTTTTAAGAAGGTGACTGAGGCTAATGTCAAAAGGGTGGAGTCTTGATCCCATAGAACTTGTATCCTTAAAAAGAAGGATACCAGAAACGTATCTTTCTCAGGAGTTCTGGTCAAGATGGAGGCATAGATAGACACACTATGCCTCTGCACAACCAAAAGAAGGACAACAACCAATTTAAAGACAAAAAAAAAACAACCAGAACTGACAAAAAAATGAACTGTATGGAAGTCTGACAACCAAGGGGTTAAAGAAGAAACATTCATCCAGACCAAAAGGAGGGACAGAGATGGGCAGCCGAGCAGAGAGGACTCATGGCAAAGAGGTGGCTGGAAGTCCAGGGCAGGCAAAGCAGTGGCTAGTGGACAGGGCTGTCCCACATTTGCATGCAGATAAACCAGGAGAAACAACTGGGGAGGAAGACAGATTCTGCAACCCAGGGTTCCAGGGAGAGGAAATAAAGCCTCAAACCTCTGATTGAAAACACCTGTGGGGGTTGAGGCAGCAGTGGGAGAAACTCCCAGCCTCTCAGGAGAGTTTGTTGGAGAGACCCACAGGGTCTTAGAACATACACAAACTCGCCCACCCAGGAATCAGCACCAGAAGGGCCCAATTTGATTGTGGGTAGCGGGGAAGTGACTGAAAACTGGCAGCAAGCTGAGCAAGTGGCACTGTTTTCTCTAGGACTCTTCCCCCATGTACAGTGTCATAACACAGTGAAGTGAGACCTGGACTGCCCCCCACCCCGGTGGACACCTAAGGCTCTGCCACTTGCCATGTAACAGGTGCACTGTGACCAAAAACATGGCCCAAATGAAATAAGAGATCAAAGCTCCAGAAAAAATACAACTAAGCAACAAAGAGATAGCCAACTTAGCTGCACAGTTCAAAACACTGGTAATCACAGAAGCTCACAGAACTGGTTGAATATTGTTGCAAATTAGAGAAAAAAATGAAGGCTATGAAAAATGAAATAAAGAAAAATGTACAGAGAACCAACAGTGATGGGGAGGAAACCAGGACTCAAATCAACAGTTTGGAGCAGAAGGAAGAAAGAAACATTCAACCAGAGCAAAATGAAGAAACAAGAACTCAAAAATATGAGGAGAGGCTTAGGAACCTCCAGGACAACTTTAAACCTTCCAATATCTAAATCATAGGGGTGCCAGAAGGAGAAGAGGAAGAGCAAGAAATGGAAAACTTATGAAAAAAATGAAGGAGAACTACTCCAATCTGGTGAAGAAAATAGACTTTCAGGAAGTCCAGGAAGCTCTAAGAGTCCCAGAGAAGCTGGACTCAAGGAAGCCCACACCAAGGCACATCACAATTACATTACCCAAGATAATAATGAAGAGAATCCTAGAAGCAGCAAGAGATAAGGAGTCAGTTAACTCCAAAGGAGGTCCCAAAAGACTATCGGCTTTTTTCTCAACAGAAACCTGTCAGGCAAGAAGGAGATGGAAAGAAGTATTTGAAGTCATGAAAGGCAAGGACCTACATCCAAGATTGCTCTATCCAGCAAAGCTTTCATTTAGAATGGAAGGACAGATAAAGTACTTCCCAGATAAGGTCAAGTTAAAGGAGTTCATCATCACCAACCCCTTATTATGTGAAATGTTAAAGGGACTTATCTAAGAAAAAGATAAAAATATACTCAGTAAAATGACAACAAACTCACAGCTATTAACAACTGAACTTAAAAAAACAAAAACAAAGTGAAACTAAACAAACAACTAGAACAGGAACAGAATCATAGAAATAGAGATCACATGTAGGGTTATCAGCGGGGGAGTGAAAGGGGGAGAGAGGGGAAAGGTACAGACAATTAGTACCATAAGTGGTAGGTATAAAATAGACAGGGGGGGGGGGGGGTTAGGAATTGTATAGGAAATGGGGAAGCCAAAGAACTTATGTGTATGACCCATGGACATGAACTAGAGGGGGGACTATGGGTGGGAGGGGGTGTACAGGGTGGAGGGAAAGGGGGAATGGAACAACTATAATAGTATAATCAATAAAGTTTATTTAAAACATAAAGAAATGCATCTTTCTTTGTCATGTGAGGATGCAGCAAGAAGGCCACCATCTGCAAGCAAAGAAGAAAATCCTCACCGGAAACCAAACCCTGCCTACACCTTGATCCTGGGCTTTTCAGCCTCCAGGACTGTGAGGAAAAAATTTCCATTGTTTAAACCACCCAATCTATGGTACTTTGTTGTAGTATCTCAAGACAACAAAGATAGGCATTGAAAGAAAGAGAAAGAAGAGAAAAAGGAAGGAAGGAAGGAAGGAAGGAAGGAAGGAAGGAAGGAAGGAAGGAAGGAAGGAAGGAAGAGAGGGAAGGAGGGAGGGAGGGAGGAAGGAAGGGAGGAGAAAAAAGAAAGAAAGAGTGAGGAAAGGAAAGGAAAGGAAAGGAAAGGAAAGGAAAGGAAAGGAAAGGAAAGGAAAGGAAAGGAAAGGAAAGGAAAGGAGGAAGGAGAGGGGAGGGGAGGGGGAGGGGAAGGGAGGGGAAAGAGAAGAGAAAAGAAAATAAAAAAGAAAAGGAAAGGAAAAGAAATTTCAGCCCTGGCCAAGTTGTTCAGTTGGTTGGAGCATCATCCCCTACCAAAATGTTGCAGGTTTGATTCTTGGTCAGGGCAGATAACTAGGTTGTGGGTTTGATCCCCAATAGGGATGTATACAGAAGACTGATGTTTCTCTCTCACATCAATGTTTCCCTTTCTCTCTCTTTTTCTCCCTTTTCTCTCTCTCTAAAATCAATAGACATATCCTTGGGTGAGAATTTAAAAAAACACACTTCAGCCTTTTTTTCTTAGTTTTTAATTTTCAGCACTCTTTTCAACTAAACATATCCTACTAATTTTCGTTCTTTCCTACAATTTTGTTCATGAATATTGACCTTCTACCACAACTGTGAGAACTATTAACTCTTGAGTCCTCCATCAGTAGATTCTTGTATAAGTATTAGATTGTCTTATTTGTATTAATCCTTTAAACATAATTGTAAGCATTCTAGAAACTGAAAAAAAATACTCCTGGGCTTTTATGCCATGGTTATTGAATCATGTAGTTGTTGCCTTGAAAATGCTACTTATTAAAGCATCCCAAAACTCAGTGTCTTAAAACAATAGTTTTTTTATTCTCCCAGATATTCATGGAAAATCTTCAGCTTATAGACAACTCTGCTTTAGGCTATGGAATCAGGAGAGCCCAGCTTTTCCCTACAGGTTTGTGAAGAAGCTGATGCAGCTCTAAATAATGTGTTTTTTATTCACCTTGTACCAGTAGACTTCTTTTTGTGTCAATGACATGGGCTTGAGAGGGAAAGAAAAACACTCAAGGCCTCATATGAGTTTGAATTGACACATGATCACTTCATCCCTATTCCATTGGCTTAATAACACACACAGGACAATAGCCCAAGTCAACAGGATGGAAAATATACACTATTTACAAAGACATGGCAAGATGTACATGCAAAGAATAGTTCCAAATCAAGGACAACCATGCACTCCACCGCCAAAACTCATTACCACAGTGTTAATTTTTTTTCATTTTATACTCCATTTATTCTAAGAGTTTCTAGTACGCTTTATAGGCTTTCCTACCATTTTCTGGTCTTTTTTCACTCTTCCTCCATGAACATTTAGAGATAAACCCCATGTGTGAATTCACTTTGGCCCCACAGATTATGGTCAATTATTATTGTACAGAAGAGATTTTAAAGAATTTGAGAAAACTACTGCCTGCCTTGCTCTATATCCATTCGTTGGTACTGTAGTTTAAATTGTATTTCCCCAAAACATATGTTCAAGTTCTAACCCCTGGTATCTGTGACTTTATTGGGGATTATGGTCTTTGCAAATATAATCAAGTTAAGATGAGGTCATGTTGAAATAAGGTGGCCTTACTTCAATAAAATGAATCATTATAAGAGAAATTTGGACACAAGCATTCATAGAGAGGAGAATGCCATGTGAAGACAAAGGCAGAGGCTGCAATGCTACATCACTGGCAAGCCAAGGAATGCCATGTTTGCCAGCAGCCACCAGAAGCTAGGAGAGAAGTATTGGCCAGATCCCCTCAGAACCTCCATCCAGGAATAACCATTCCTGTTGATGTACTGATTTTGGACTTCTAGTCCCCAGAAGTTCGAGATAATTAATTTTTGTTCTTTTAAGGTACTCTGTTAATTTACTTTGTTATAGCAAACCTAGAAAACTGATTCTTAGGTATATATAATTCAGTTCAGTTCTTATTCCTGTACAAACATGTGTGCATACTGTGCCTTATTTGCAGTAATTGTATTACATTCTCCAACTTCTCAACCCATCATTGACGACCAGTCAAATGAATTGCTCTGTTTAGTTTTGCTGTGCTATATTCTGTTTTCTTTCAAGACTAGGCCTGGCATCCAAGTTAAAGTGGCAGCCCAAATGCTACTTTCCTGCAAGAACTGGAATGCTATTTCTGTCTCACCATTTCTCTTCTTTCTCTGTCACATAACATTTCTTGCACTGACTATCCATCTGTCTGCACCTCCAGACTTGACTTATTATTGAGACTTTCACAAATCTCTTTCTCTGGAAATTTAGGGTTGAAGACATTTGGTCCACTATCACCTTAGCTGTTTTCCAATGGGGCACGCAGCATAAAAGCCTTGAAAGATTCTGAGGTATGAGCAGAAAAGGAAGATTAAGACCTACCAAATAGCATTTTCTTAAAGCTGCCTGGAACCAGGAATCCACAGTGCATCAGCCATTCTGAAAAGAAAAGTGGTAGAATTATTTTGTAGGGGTTTTCTAAGAGAAACTGAGAAATCTGTATATCCACATGAGGCCAGGGAGAAATTACAGCTCAAGGAATGATTGCAGAGACCAACAATCATTTTTACCTTTATATAAAGGAAGAAACTTTTGTATAGATTTTCTTGTCTTATAAAAGAAAGGGAGTAGTCAAAGAACACGTATGAATGACCCATGGACATGGACAACAGGGAAGGGATGGGTTGTGGGACCAAAGGGTTGGGGCAGAATGAAAGAGGGCAAAGGGGGAAAAATTGGGACAACTGTAATAGAAGAAATAAGACTAAAAAAAGAAAAACAAGCCTTCAAGTTTATTAGAGTATTTATTGCAGAGATAAATGGGTTGTCGACAGAGTAGAATAATCCAAGAAGGAAATCAGAAAAATCACTTGTTAATCTAAAGGAAATATTAACAGAATTTCAAAACTACCCTAAAATTAGAACTTTTACATGAAAATAGAAATAAACTAATTTTAATATATAGCTTTTATTTTTAAATTTTGATTTAAAAGGGAGTTTTGAGGAAATTTTTAACTCTATCCCAAAGCATGTTATAAAAAAAGGACATACTTAGTTAAATAAACCTCATTTGAAATAGTGGAAATGGAAAATACATAATTAAATGGCAATAATTGAATAGTGTGATGCAATAGGAATTTGATATTTAGGTGTCACAAATATCATTCTTCTTTTGAATTTTTAAGTATATAAAATATAAAATAATACATAAAAACATTTTCAGCTCACAAGCCACACAGATGCTGGCAGCTAGCGATATTTGGCCCCTGGGTCACAAACTGCCCCTGGGCAGTTTGCAGACCACTGCTTTCAGAGAATGCTTGGCATGTAATAGGAATAAAGTAAATATTAATGGAATGAATGAATGTGAAAATAGTCAATGTTTATAAATGCATATTTNATTAGAACTTTTACATGAAAATAGAAATAAACTAATTTTAATATATAGCTTTTATTTTAAAATTTTGATTTAAAAGGGAGTTTTGAGGAAATTTTTAACTCTATCCCAAAGCATGTTATAAAAGAAGGACATACTTAGTTAAATAAACCTCATTTGAAATAGTGGAAATGGAAAATACATAATTAAATGGCAATAATTGAATAGTGTGATGTAATAGGAATTTAAAACATACACAGAATCGGGAAGGAATGGTCGAAAAGGAGCCATGGAAAGTAAGGAACTTGTAGACCCACAGGCTTGCTTTATGATTATGGTAAATGGGCATGATTATTCTTATCTGATTCTAGTGTTAATTCCTGTACTAGTTTAGGCTAGTTATGCTGTAGTATCTAACAGCCCAGACTTCTTGGTGGCTTATACAACAAAGCTTTTCTTTTTTGTGCAGCATTGTGGGACAAACTTTGATGCTTTACTCTGGCATCCAAGCTGAAAAACAGCCTCTGATCTGGAAAGGCCAGGCCCATGACAGAGGGAGAAGATCAATGGGGGACACGTGAGATAGCTCTTAGATATTCTGCTTGGCACTGGTGAATATCACCTGGTTATTATATCAATATGGGATGGAGCAACACTCTTTCTGGAAGGAGCAGCAAATAGTTGGTAACAATAATGTAATCTTCTATGAAGAAAAGGGAGTTCTCTTTTCTTCATAGGGGCACTTCAAACTCCAAAAGGAGAATAAATTCTTACCTGCCAACTCACTAACTGGGTAAACATATTTTTTTTTTTGAAATTCACAAATAAAACAAGTATTTTAAAGAAAATATATACGATAAAAAGTTAGGCCAAGTGAAATAACTGGAACAGCACTTGTAAAAACTTTAGGTAGATCTCTAGCATGCCTAAAAATTACTTAGAAATCAATGACATACAACATACAAGAGACATACTTAAAGCAAAATGGTTAAGTAACACTAAAAAATAAAGACATAGGCAAATGTGAATCCATCTATCTCAAATAAAAAGAAACAAGGAGAGATGATCATAATAGACTACAATGAGAAGGGAACATATTTGCTCCCAGAGTGATTTTATTAAAACATCATTCAGATGAGATCACTTTTGTGCTAAAAAACTGGACCTTGCAAATGAAAGTGTGCTTGTTTACTGTGACCTACAAAAGCCTAAATCTTCCAACAGACCCCCCCATCTTTACCTAACTTCATCTATCTGACTTCATCTCCCATTACTTATCTTCATTTTACTTCCAGCCACATTGGAATCCTTTGCACTGACTCTTTATTTCATGTCCCTGGGGGGCTCTTTCCAAAGTTATCTTCTTCATGTCTTCACAGAAAACTCGCCCTCAAAATGAGATTGTCCATGGCATCCTGTCTTGAGGTTACATATCACTGTCATCTGCCTTCTTTTCCACCTAAGCACTTTTTAGCACACTAGATATTTTATTTATATCTAGTATATGCATTGTCCAATTTCCTCAGCAAGTTATAAGTTTCAGAAAGTGTTGATATCTGGAAGAAAGACATTGAAGAAGATACAAATAAGTGGAAACAAAAATCATGCTCATAGATAGAAATAATTGATATGATTAAAATGTTCATACTACCCAAACAACCTATAGTTTCAGTGCAATTCTTAGCAGGATACCAATGGCATATTTCACAGACCTAGAAAAAATAGTCCAAAAACTTATATGGAACCACAAAAGACCCCAAATAGTCACAGAGACCTTTAAAAAGAAGAACTAAGTTGAAGGAATCATGCCACTTGATATCAAACTATACTACAAGGACATAGTAATAAAAACAGCATGGTACTGACATAAAAACGAGCATATAAATTGATGGAAAAGAATACAGAGCCAAGAAACAAACCCATGCCTACATGGTCAATTAATATTTGACAAAGGGGGCAAAAAGATACAATAGGGTAAAGAGAGTCTATTCAATGAGTGGTGTTGAGAAAATTGAACAAATGCATGCAAAAAAAGAGAGAAAGAAAACTAGACCACCTTTTTGCACTATACAAAATAATAAACTCAAATGGATTAAAGACTTAAATCTTAGACTGAAAACCATAAAAATATTAAAAGAAATCTTAGACTGAAAACCATAAAAATATTAAAAGAAAATATAGGCAGTAAAATCTCAGACATTTCTTATAGCAGTATTTTTTCTTATATACCCATATATCCTTGGCCAAGGGATAAAAATAAATAAACAAATGGGACTACATCAAATTAAAAAGTTTTTGCATATCAAAGGAAACCATAAAGAAAATGAAAAGACAATCCTCTGAATGGGAGAATGTACTTGCCAAAGATATATCTGATAAGGATTAATATCTAGAAGTTATACAACTTACACAATTCAACACCAAGAGAACAAACAATCCAATTTAAAAAATGGGCAAAGGACCCAAATAGACACTTCTCCAAAGAGGGTACACAGATGGCCACTAGATATATGAAAAGTTGCTCAACATCACAAAGTATCAGAAAAATGCAAATTAAAATCATAATGCTATATCACCTTACACCTCTCAGAATGGCTATCATCAACAACTCAACAAACAGATGTTTGTGAAGATGTGGAGAATAGGGAGACCTCTGGCACTGCTGGTGCATCAACTGTGGAAAACAGTATACAGTTTCCTAAAAAAATAAAATAAAAATGGAGCTGCCTTATGACTCAATGATCCCACTTCTTGGAATATATCTGAAGTAAGCCAAAACACTGATTTAGAATGATATATGCACTTTTATGTTGATTGCAGCTTTATCTACAATAGCCAAGATTTAGAAGCAGCCCAAGTTTCCATCAGTAAATGAGTGTACTAAAAAACTGTGGTACATTTATGCAATGGAATACTACTCAGCTGAAGAAAAAGGAGGAGGCAGAGGAGAATGAGATCTTACCTTTTGTGACAGAATGGATAGACCTGGAGAATATTATGCTAAGAGAAATAAACCAGTCAGAGAAAGACAAGTACCATATGATTTCCACTTATATATGGAATCTAATGAACAAAGTACACTAACAAAATAAATAGAAACAGGCTCACGATAGAGAACAGACTGACAGCTTTTATAGGGGAAGGTGCTTAGCAGACTGAGTGAAAAAGGTGAAGGGATTAAGAGAAAAAACTCTCATAGACATGGACAACAGTCTGGTAATTATCAGATGGAAAGGGGTGAAGGGAGGTAGAAGAGAATAAAAGGCAGGTAAATAGTGACGGAAGGGGACTTGACTTGGGATCGTGAACACACAATACAATATACAGATGGTATATTATAGAATTGTATACCTGAAACCTATATAATTTTTATTAAACAATGTCACCCCCAATAAATTCAATTTTAAAAAAGTGAGGCTATCTGTATGTTTTATCAGTACTGTATACCCTAGAAGTATTGTTGAATATCTTCTGTAATGGGGCAAAAATAAATATTTTAGGCTTTTTTGGGCCACATGGTCTTTGTTACAACTGCTCAATTCTGCCATTGGGATGCAAAAATGGTTATGGACAATATCTAAGTGAATAAATAAGCATGGCTATACCCTAATAAGTACTTATGGACACTGAAATTTAAATTTCATACAATTTTTAGGTGTCACAAATATCATTCCTCTTTTGAATTTTTAAGTATATAAAATATAAAATAATACATAAAAACATTTTCAGCTCACAAGCCACACAGATGCTGGCAGCTAGCGATATTTGGCCCCTGGGTCACAAACTGCCCCTGGGCAGTTTGCAGACCACTGCTTTCAGAGAATGCTTGGCATGTAATAGGAATAAAGTAAATATTAATGGAATGAATGAATATGAAAATAGTCAACATTTATAAATGCATATTTAATAACAGTAAAACTCATATTAGTAAAAATTGATTTACATTAATTTATAAAATCATATCCATGGTAGACTTTTATTTTATCATTATTGATTTTACAGATGAAAATGTAGAGCACATCAGTGCAAGAAATTCTGCAATAGCCATAGACATGCTGACTTTGCATGCTGCAGCTGGCAAGCACAATTTCTTTGCAAGTACTCAAAGAATTTCTATGATTGATGGGTCAGTATTTAAAAATGAATGCACATTTTTTCATCTTCCACATTGACGTAGGGTGGCCTTGTGACTGCTTTAACTAATAGATTAAGCAGAAGTGATACCATGTGATTTCTGAGACTAGGCCATTATAAACATTCACCTTCCACCTGAATGTTCTGGAATACTCTCTAAATGATTCCCTCTGGAGAGTCGAGTATGTCTCAGAATCTAGGGGACATGTTCTGAAGAAGTCTAAGGCATTTGGGGAAATTACACATATGTCCTCAAGTTGGCAAGTCAAACTGAGCCCAGCCTTCAAGTCAACCAAGCCTAAGCTTCAGAAACTCCTAGATAATGGCAATCCCTAGACATTCAAGTCATCCCAGCCATAGTCTTCCTGAATGAGACTGCAGACATCATAAAGCATAGACAAACCATTCTTGCTATGTTCTGAATTCCTGATCAAGGAAATCCATGAACATAATGAAAAGATACTTGTTGAATGACCTCTCATTTTGGGTGGTTTATATTTAGCATTAATTTATATAAAATAATCATAATAGGAGACAAAAAGTGCCAGTATAATTCAACAAAATCAGAGAGGAATTTCAGATTACTCATAAATATAACCAGAAATTAAAACATGATATAACACAAAATCTAAACTTATACAATACTGCCCTGAAAAATAACTCAGTGAACACATGAGACTCTATAGTTTCATTAAATACAAATAGTTGAAGTTTTAGAGAGTATTAGTGAGTGAAATAATGTAACACTGAAAAGAAAGGAAATTTTGAAAAAAGACTTTGACTCAGGACCACATGTTTTATTTGATGATTCCCATGACAAACCAGTTGTGAAATTTTGCAGCTTTTACCAGTATTTCCCTTATTTCTTCCTTTAAATTGCTATAGATCAAATTTGTCTTTTCTCATATCCTCTCTTTTATTATCTACATAACTTCTCTCTTGACTTTAAGACACTTACTCTTCAAAACAGTCCCTCTGCCTCCAGCAGCTTTTATTTCAAGAACATAGGTTGTGTCATGACACTCCTCTCTATAAAAATTTAAGGATCCTTTGTGTATAAAGAAATGAAAATATGTGTCTACGGAAATATTTTTATACAAGTATTTATAGCAGTACTATTTATAATAACCAAAAGTAGAAACAATGCAAATGTTTATTAACTGGTGAATAAATAAATGAAATGTGGTATATTAATATAATATAATATCATTTGGCCATAAAAAGGAATGAAGTACTGATATGTGACATAACTTTAAAAACATACTAAGTAAAAGAACTTTAAAAACATACTAAGTAAAAGTAACCAGCTATAGAAGGCCACAAATTGTATGACTTCACTTATATGCAATGTCCAGAAGGGGCAAATGCACACAGACAGAAAAAAAAATTACGGCATTTTGCCATGTATAATGTACACTTCTTGTCCAAATTTTTGAGGCAAAAATAAGGATGTGCAATATACATGGGTGGTACTAATTCTGTATCTGTATAAATGTATTTAATTATTTTATTTGTGCTTATGGCTTAAAAATGTAACTCTAGAAAGCAATAATGATATCTGTATGAAAAACAATACCCTGGAATACAATAATTGATTTTATTTCTAAATATAAATAAATAAAATTGAATTAAAATATTAAAATAAAAGATATTTTTCCTAAAAGTTTGAGCCAAAAATGTGGGTATGCATTACTGCATTTTGCTGCGGCTCTATGGGAGGAGGTAATGGGAAAAGACAGCTAATAGGTATGAGGTTTCTTTTGGGGGTGACAAAAATATTCTAACATAGATTGTACTGATGATTGCACAATTTTGTAAATATGCTTAAATTCACTGAATTGTATAATTTAAGGATATAAATTATATGGAATATGAACTATATCTCAGTGAAGGTATTGTTCTTTAAAAATTATTTCAGATGACTTCACCTCATGTGGACAATTTACTTAAACTATAATGTCCTTTACCAAATAAAAATGGATTCAAGGAAGTTTTATATTTAAGAAACATTAAAAGAATTCCTAATTTTGAGAGTATTTTTAAAAACTAGATACATTAAACTCAAATCTGTTAACTCAGTACAAACTTGTGAATATTAAGAAAATATTTGGCCCTGGCTGACATAGCTCGGTGGATTGAGCGCTGGCCTGCAAACCAAAGGACGGCAGTTTGATTCCCAGTCAGGGCACATGCCTGGGTTGCAGGCCAGTTCTCAGCAGCAGATGCATGAGAGGCAACCATACATTGATATTTCTCTCCCTCTCTCCTTCCCTTCCCCTCAAAACATAAATAAATAAAATCTTAAAAAAGAAAAGAAAGTATTTGGTATTCTTTCCTTGGTCAGGCTATTGTTATGCTGTTCTATGTCTGACTTATTAAATATTCTATATCTGGTTTGTCAAAGCTGTTATTTAAGAGAAGCATCAAGATAAATTTTGAGAATTAAAAATTATCAGATATAAGTAAAAACAAAATAAATGTTTTAAATTCTTTTTTCCTCAACATATTCATGTGGAAAACACATGCTAATATTTCATCTTTGTTTCTTCATTCTACTTGCCAGAAAAACAGGCAAGGTGTGATATTTAATCATCTGTGTTGCTTTAATATTCTAGTGACATATATTTTTTTGTTCTAAGTTCTGCACAATCATTTCTCAAACAGACGCTATGAGAAGAAATGTGAGAAACTTTTATCTTATTTTGCATGAGAAGCTCATCAGATGAATTGATAAATACTTATTAAAAATAGTTTATGGGAAGGGGGAGGGACTGAGTGGTAGGAAGAGAGAGAGAGCTGAAATCCAATTACTTATTATTTTTAGACTAAAATAAGATTGATTTAAAAATATAGTTGGTTACCAGATTGGGTTCAAATTGTAATGTATTTGAGTTAACTCCTAATTTATGTTTGTTAACTTTTCCCCTCCTACACTGTAAACTTCTCAAAGTCAAGTAATAAATAACTAGTTTCTTACCCAAATTATCATCAAAAGACACAGTGTGCTTAATCACAGTAATGATGGCCATTTGAATCCTGCATTAGATGAAAGAGCCTTATTTGGTCTTCGAAGCATTGTCAGGAGTAATTATCTCTCATCACAGAAGATGAAATGGAGCCTTATCCAGATCAAATTTTTCAGTGTTTTATGTATGTAAAATTAAATATGCAGTGAGGACTCACACCCAAGATATTTGCTGAATCACTTATTTAATAATTACATAATAGTTAATAATTACTATTGATTAGCTTATATTAGTGACTGGTCTATACAATGCTTGACTGATATTTTCACGTCCATGCTCTCCAACTCATTGAAAACTCTAATAATTGGTGTGTGAAAAGATACAGGCAAGTCTCCTGGAGCAAATGAATGTCTCCTGTGAATTCTAAACACATACACTCAGGTGTGCATATGCCGACTGCACCCTCTTTACAACCCCAGAGCCTTTGCCTCATGATAGAGCTGGAAGTTTTCTTCTGACGTTTTTTCTCCTAAATTTTGCTTCATACATACTCTAACTTGTGGTGAGCCTATATCCCATTGTTTTTAAACCCAAATCTATCTTTGTTATTTCCACTCATTAGCCCTATTCACAGCCTCCAGAGACACAAAGACCGAGTCCATCCCTTTTTTCTTACAAGTAAATGTTCTAAGATAGCTTTTCTGGGTATCCATTTAGAGAGCCTCTTTTCTACACGAAATAGAGTGATTTTTCAACAAATTTTGATGAACTGTGCAATAGACGAATGTTGTTCATATATGCCTTGTATTCATTCCTCTTCCTGATGTGAGACCATATTAAGGTGATTACCCTTGTCCCAGTTTCATTCCACACATTTGGATTGTAACTCGACCAATGAGATCCATTTTCCTCAGTGTGGCTAAACAGTGCATTTCTCCCCCAAAGATGTAGAAATAGAATTGCCAGACCAATATAAATTAATTTTAGGGCTTCTGTTGTAACTATTACCAAAAAAAACTTACTTACTACTGATGTTGTCAAACAAAATGGTAAAATGTAATCTCAGAGCCACTAGGAATTAACACCTGCAAGGAGACTGACAGTGAAGCCTATTTGGAGGAAGGCTATACTGAGAGATGGAGAGATGGAGATTGAGGACGTCACATAAATCCCTAGACCATGCCCTACCTGAAAGTAGATGCACCTCAACTTTTAATATACATAAACCAATAAAATCTATTTTTAAGAATAAGATCATATGATTTGCATTCTATGAATTGCCTCCAGAATAATATTTGCCAAAACCCCAAATGTCTAGGTTCTTCACCATCTTTGTGACTATTGTAAATACCTTTAGCCAAGATGATGTGAAGGAATACTACATCCAGCTAATACCCACACTATTAACATAGTGAATAATATATGTGAATAGAAAGGTGTTTAATAGGGAATGAGATTGTATATGTGTTTTGAAGCAGTCTTTGTAAACTTGATTGCCATGATAAATATTTTATATTTGAATTTTTTAGATTTAAAAAAAATTTAAATCTAAATATTAATATTTTTGTAGACAAATATTTTCATTTCTTTTGAGCATATACCAAGGATGGAATTGCTGGGTCATATATCTTTAATTATAGACTATTTTCCAAAGCAGCTGTGCCATTTTTCATTCCTAGCAGCAGTATATGAGGCTTCCAGTTTGTCCAGGTAATCCCAACCCTGTCATGATCTATCTTTGCTTGCAGTCATCTAGAACATGAGAAGTGTTATTTCATTGTGGTTTTACTTTGCATTTCTCTGATGGCTAATATGTTGAGCATCTTCTCATGTGCTTATTGATTATCCGTATCTTCATTGGAGAAGTGTCTGTTGAGATCCTTTGCCCATGCTTTAATTGGGTTACTTTTTCATTGTTAAATTTTCAGAATTGTTTATATATTCTGAACACCACGACTTTATCAGATATATAATCTGCAAATATTTTCCCCATGCCATTAGTCGGCTTTTCACCTTCTCGATGGCATCCTTGGAAGCAAAGTTTTTAACTGGTGAAATCTAACTTACCTCTCCTTTCTGTTGGCCCTTGTGCATTTGGGATCGTATTGAGAAGACTTTGCCTGATCCAAGGTTACAAAGATTTACTCCTGTATTTTCTTTTAAGGTTATAGTTTTAGTTCTAACATTTAGTTCTACAATCCATTTTAAATTAACTTTTTGTGTGGGGTATAAAGAAGGGGTACAAACTCATTCTTTTGCATGTAAGTATCACTTGTCCGAAACTCCATTTATTGAAAAGAGTATTCTTTCTCCATTGAATGATCTTGGCATCGTGATGTAATTTTTGACCCTTGAATTCGTTGTGAAAAATCTAAATAACCTAACATTGATATTTGGAACTGTAATGAATCTAGACTATTAAATTTTTCCTTTAGAGTTTTCTGTAAATTTGATGGTCTTTTAAAAAACAAATATACAGCCTTAGTCATAATATATAAAAGAGCTTTTGGATTATTTCCTAAAAAAACATGCTTTTCATTATCTCTGAATATGTGAAAGTTCTTAGAAATATCTATTGAGTTTCTTGTAATATCTGTTGACTTTCTTGTATTGCTCAGCAGGTCTTTCTCTCTGTTAGTTGGAGAACTGAACATCCTAACTCTAACATCTAACTTTATAATGCTCTTGTAAAATTTGCAGTTGAAAAAATTAATATTTAATCCCATTTCAATCTTCTTTAAAAGAATTTTATTTATTTATTTTTAGAGAGAGGGTAAGGGAAGGAGAAAGAGGGAGAGAAATATCAATGTGTGGCTGCCTTTCATATGTGCCCCCTATGGGGACCTGGCCTGCAACCCAGGCATTTGCCCTGATTGGGAATCAAATCAGTGATCCTTTGGTTCACAGCCCATGCTCAATCCACTGAGCTACACCAGCCAGGGACCATTTCGATTTTTAATCTCAGTTCAACTATCCAGTCTTTTTTTGTTCTAGTGTATCTTCAGACAAGTTTGATGAACAAAGCATCATACGGCATTACCTGGACAGATTTATGTGAACCTAAGTAGGTGCAAGTATTTTTAGCAATAACATTTTTACCATGATACATGGAACAATGAAGAGAGACACATAAAAAACTCATCATTCATGTAAAAATATATTATATGTACACTATTCATCGAAAGCTATATTAAATTTGCTCTACTACTCATATCTTAATAGTAATCACAAATCTTGTTAGTATTTGTAAATGTCCTATGGCATGGTATTAGTCATAGGACGGCTTATTTATAGGAAATGAATCAGTTAGATTTTGCTACATAAAAAACACTCCAAAACATAAACAACACCCACTTAGCTCATAATTCTGTGGGTCTACTGGACAGTTCATCTGATCTGTGATTGTTCAACTGGTCTTGGCCAGGCTCACCCAGGAGTCTATGGTCAACAAGCCGACCAACCAGTAGCTGGATAATCTAGTATAGCCTCACTCACATCCTGGAGATTGGTCAGCTCTCAAGAACCACATGCTTCTCATTATTCAGCAGCCTGCCCAGACTTCTTCACATAGCAGTCTCATGGTCCTAGATTAACAACAGAGAAGTCCCAATTTATAAGCACTTTTCAAGCTTCTTATTGCACTTTGCTACTATTATATTAGACAAAGTCACAGAGCCAGCCAGATTCCAGGAGATGGAAAAACACCATCTCTAGAAAGAAAGAGCTACAAAGTATGTGGCTAATTTCGAATTTACCACAGAACACAAAACAAGGAGCATTTATTTCATAATAGTAACAAAACAAAATGAGACTTCTAATTATGAGTTCTATATAGGCACTACTATTTAAACATTTCTACTACTTCTGGATAATTCCTTTAACAATTATTTTTGTCTTAATATAATTGTTAAGAAGTATAAAGAATACATGGACAACAACTAAGGGGGGTGGAAATGGGAGGGAGGTGGGGAGCACTGGGGGTGTGGGCTGGGATAGGAGTAAAAGACAGAAAACTGTACTTGAACAATAATTAAATAAAAAATGCAAAAAATTGTTGAAATGCTATATTGTATACCTGGAATTAACATAACATGTAATATTTATACCAACTATACTTAAACAATGGTTGGATGGTAGAATTTATGTCAGCTATATTTACCACAAAACATCAAAGCACTTGAAAAAAACTCACATGTCACTATGTAATTTCAAGGTTTTATTTTATAATCCTTCAATAAAAATCATTCTTTGTTTAAGAAAAAAAGAACCTCTTTCTCTTCATACCTCTTTCTTTTTGTCTTCTTTCTTAAGAACTCTTGTTGATTATATTTTAATAGATGCAATGCTAGTATAGAGAAATAAAACATAAGAAAAAAAGAAAGAGGGGCAAAATGATTAGAAAGACTCTCTCATACATCTCTTATTCCCTCATCCCTCTAACTCTCCGCATGAACAACAATTTTGTGTAGTTCTTCCTTTAGGCCTTTGGAGGTAATACTAAATAAAATGCCTGTGCTTTTATGTCCAGATTTACCAACCATATGCAGTGTCTGTTCAGGCTGGATATTGATACAAAAAATATTTAGTTTATTTTCTCTATATATCTCCTATCTACTCTCTCTTTTCCTTCTGTTTGTTGACTAAACTTTTTAATTTTTAAATGATATAGAAGGATCTCTATTTACAACCATCAGTTTTTAAATCCTCTTTTAAATTAAATTTATTAGGGTGACATTTGTTAATAACATTATATAGTTTTCACCTGTAATTTTCTATGCTACCTGATCAGTGTATTATTACATTGTGTGCCCATCACCCAAAGTCAAATCACATTCCATCAGCTCTAAGCCATAGGTCTCAATCTCCCACAATTTCTATGTCCATCACTTGTCAGAATATGCTAAGTATCACATCGCATTGACAATGTTGTGTAACATTTGTATTCTGACCTCAACACACAATAAAATTTTATATCCACAGTCTGGTTTCGAAAATCATGAACCAATAAACAATATTTAAAATATGATTATTTTGCAGAAATCAGTAGTGTGATTGAGCTCACAAAGAGGTCATTCTCCATCTCTTAACCTGAGTCACCTGAAGAAGAATAAATATTTCAAACATTAAGGTCAAATATATTCAGTTACATTCCAGTTTGCTTCCATTTGTAACATAATTTTCTTGTACTACTTTATAAATCCCTTACAGAATTTTATTGTATTTCCTTTTTGTGTGTGTTGTCAGAAAGTATTTCTACTTTTATCACATTCCTTAAAGCATCGACTTTCCTTATCATGCTACTTGTTGGATGATATAATATGCTTCTAGGCCATAAGCACAGTTGCCTTCTTCTTATTTCTTTTCATTGTTCTCCTGGGTTAGTTCTATTGTTTCCTAAGGCCTTCAAATTGCTCTCGGATTCTTTTAGAAATGGTATAAAAGAGGTGAATTTAGTGAGTCCCTACATGAATGAATACACCTTTTATTTCCTAGAATTCTACTCTTCTGTTTTCCCCCCTCATAATTTTGAGGCATAATTACACCATCTTTTAAGATACAAGATTGCTGAAGTGAGAATTTTAATGCCAATCCAATTCTTAATCTTTAGTATACAATTCAGTTGTGTTTATTTAAAATTTTAAAGTTAAATATAATATGCATACATAAAAGTAGACAAGTTATAGCTTTATGAATTATTTTTAAATGATCACATAAGTATAATAGGACTAGTCATAAAATAAGTATTATCTTGCCTCAGAACCAACCCCTCTTTGTACCCCATTTTCAGTTAAAACCACCTTCTTCTTGTAAGGCATCAATATCCTTATTCCTAGTGACTTAATAGTTTTGCTGTTTTTGAAATTTATGTAAACAGAAACAAAATGCTATATATTCTTTCATGACTGGCTCCTGTCATTCAACATAAGTTTTGTAAAGTTTATCCATATTTGTGCTTAAAGAAGTAATCTACTCATTTTGGTTTCTGAGTAGTATTCCATTTTATGAATATATAAAACTTATCCTTTCTTTTTTAAATATATATGTTATTGATTATGCTATTACAGCTTTCCTAAATTTCCCCCCTTTGTCCCCATCTGCCTGGTATCCCCAGTCCATCCAGAAATTTCCTCCCTTAGTTCATGTCCATGGGTTGTGCATATAAGTTCTTTGGCTTCTCCCTTTTCTATACTATTCTTAACATTCCCGTATCAATTCTGCTTCTTAATCTCTGCACCCCTTCCCCCATTGACAACCCTCCAAGTGATCTTCATATCTACAATTCTGTTCCTGTTCTAGTTGTTTGTTTAATTTGTTTTTTTAGATTCAGTTGTTGACAGTTATAAATTTGTTGCCATTATAATGTTAATGGTTTTGATCTTCTTTTTATTAAAAAATGTTATTGTTGTTCAAGTGCAGTTGTCCCCATTTTACCCCATCACTCTCCCCTGCCTTGCCCAGCCCCTTTCCCCACATTCAATACTCCCCCACATTGTGCTTGTCCATAGGTCCTTCATACTGATCTTCTTTTTTGTAAATAAGTCCCTTTAACATTTCATGTAATAATGGCTTGGTGATGATGAACTCCTTTAGCTTCACCTTATCTGGGAAGCACTTTACCTGCACTTTCATTCTAAATGATAGCTTTGCTGGAGAGAGTAACCTAGGCTGTAGGTCCTTGGTTTTCATCACTTTGAATACTTCTTGCTGATGCCCCTTCTTGACTGCAAAGTTTCTTTTGAGATATCAGCTGACAGTCTTACGGGAACTCCTTTCTAGGTAAGTCTCTGTTTTTCTCTTGCTGCTTTTAAGATTCTCCCTTTATTTTTAACCTTTGGCATTTTAATTATTAGATGTCTTGGTACTCTTTGGGTCCATTGTGTTTGGAATTTTCTATGCTTCCTGGATTTATATGTCTATTTCCTTCACCAAATTAGGGAAGTTTTCTTTCATTATTTTTTCAGATAAATTTCCCATTTCTTGCTATTCCTTTTCTCCTTCTGGCTCCCCATGATTCAGATGTTGGAATATTTGGAGATGTCCCAGAAGCTTTATATACGATCTTCATTTTTCTTAATGCTTTTTTCTTCTTGCTATTAGGGTTGACTGCTTACTTTTCCCTTACCTTTCAAGTGAATGATTTCAGTCCTGGCTTCATCCCCTCCACTGTTGGTTCCCTGTAGACTTTTCTTTATTTCACTTAATATAACTTTCATTTCTTCCTAGCTCTTTTTTATGTTTTTGCCATACTCATTGAGTTCTTTGAGCACCCTAATCACCAGTGTGTTGAAGTCTGCATGTAATAGGTTGGTTTATCTCCATTTTGTTTAGTTCTTTTGCCTGAGTTTTGTTCTGTTCTTTCATTTGGGTCATGTTTCTTTGTCTCCTCAATTTGACAGCCTCTCTGTGTTTGTTTCCATCTGTTGGGTAGAGCTGCTTTGACTCTCTGTCTTAGTAGTGTGGCCTGTTAGAGAAAAGGCACCTGCAACTTGTGTGAGGCACAGCTTTAGATAATTGCTAGGGTGGGGCAACCTGCTTCACTGCTCTTTGGCTCTATGTTGAGAGAGGGCCTGGAGAGGGGACAATGCTGCTGCCTGGCTTCTGGAGGTTTGCCCAGCACTCACCTTCTTTCCAGTCGCTTCCTGGCACTAGAAACTTGGGCTGTGTGGTCTGGCCTGGAGCTGAGACAGTTCACTCCTAAGATATTCCTCCTTATTTTTATCCACCACTCGTGAATGTGGGACCACTTGTTCCACAGTCACTGCCTCTCCACACCACACTGTTTCTCCCCCCACTCCCACTTCTCTGGATGAATGTGGCTTCTTTAAATCCTTGGCTGTCAGACTTCCACACAGCTTGATTTCCTGATGGTTCTGGGTGCTGTTTGTTTTTGAGGTCTAGTTGTAATTCTTTCTGTGGTTGTATGAGGAGGCAAATTCTGTTTATTTACACCTTTGTCTTCACCAGGAGTTATCCAAAACTTATCCTTTCTAATGTTTATACATGTTTATTTTTCCCACTCTTTGGCTATTATAAATACAGGTGTTAAGAACATTTTTTGTTTGGTATACATAGATTTAAAATTCTAATGTGTTCTATTCTACTCAATCTGGGGCCATAGAGTATGATTCTATGAAATTTTAGAAGCTATTATCAAACCATTCTTCCAAAGCAGTTATGTAATGTCACTCTGACCAGCAACATATGAGTTTCTGTAATTGCTCTGTTTGTCAGTTGGTATTGTTAGTCTATTTGTACAGCTATTCTAACTGATATGCAGTGGTATTATATTTTTCAAATTTTCTATATATATATTTATATCTGTGTTGGTTATTTGTTATATGGCAGGTCAAGGTTATTTTTTTTTTGCCAATTTTCCTATTGAGCTGATTGTATTACTTAACTGATTTGTAGGAGCCCTTTGCCTATTCTAGATAGGAGCTCTTAGTTGGTTATGTGAGTGGCAACTATTTCCTCCCATTGTTTGGCTTGCCTTTTATATTCTATTAATGATATGTTTTAATGAACAGAAACAACCTATTTCACCAATATTTTCTTTAATGGCTAATGCTTTGTGTGTCTTCTTTAAGTTTCTTTTTTAAAGTTTTTTTAAAATATATTTTATTGATTATGTTATTACAGTTGTTCCATTTCCCCCCTTCATTCCCTTCCACCCTGCACACCCTTTCTCTCCCACATTCCCCCCCCCTTTAGTTCATGTCCATGTGTCTGAAGTTCTTTAGCTTTTACATTTCCCATACTATTATTGCCCTCCCCCTGTATATGTTCTGCCTGACATTTATGCTACTTATTCTCTGTACCTTCCCCCCTCTCCTCTCACTCCCCTGTTGCTAACCCTTCTTATGGTCTATTTTTTGTTGTCTTCTACAAGCTATGTTTTTCTACCATTCACGTTTTAATTATAATTACCTGGAAATTGTTCTTGTGTATGGTGAAAGGTTGGGATCAAGATTCAAATTCTCCATATTGATATCCAATTGGTCCAATACTATTTATTAAAGGGAAAAAAGTTCTTTGCCTCTGGTTGCAATGCCACCTTTGTTATAAATTAAGTAACCATTAACGTGGGGCTTTTCCTGGACTTCACTATGTTCCATTGTCCTATCAGTCTATTCTGGTACCATTTCACTTAGTCTTAACTTATAATAGCTTTATACTGACAGTGTAGGTAGATTTGGTATAGGTCTTCTAACTTAATATTTTTAAAGATAATTTTGATTATTCTTAACCCTTCACATTTTCACATGAACTTCATACTCAATTTGCCAATTTCTACAAAATACCCTGCTTTGGTTTTGTTTGGAATTCTATTAAATATATAATACATCTGAGGAGAATTGGCACTTAACACTATTAATTCTTCCTGTTCATTAAAATGGTAAATTTGGTTATGTATTTTGAGTTTCTTATTTTTTAGCAATAATATCTTATTTTTTACATAGAGAGCCTACACATTTTTCATTATAGCTATTCTATACAGTTGATGTTTTCATGTTGTTATACATAGTATCATGCATATTATTTTCTAAATATTTGCTACTGGTGTACATGATGCAATGATTTTAATGACCACCTTATATCCATGGACCAAACTAAATGTTATTTCTGAAAATCTCTTTAAATTTTTTACATAAACAGAAACAATCAAATCATGTTATCTGCAAATAATAGCAGTTTTATTTATTTTTCCCAATTTTACAGTACTTATTTGTTTTCACTTCATTGCAGTGGGTAGAACCTCATATACAAAACTGAAAATACATGGTAATATTAGACATTCTTGTCTGAATCCTTATCTGTGTTTTTCCCTATGTTCCCAGGTTAAAACTAAGAAAGCTTCCTTTCATTTCTAGTTGACTGAAGATTTTTTATCTAAATGATAAAATTAATAAATATAAACTACTTTTTCTGCATCTAAGGTGATTGTTTAATAAATTTTTCTCTTGTATTCTGTTAAAGAGACAATCAAATACATTGATTTTTTTGTATTTAACCACTTTTTCACTCATGAAATAAGCAACTTAACTGTATCATCATTCTTTTTATATATTGATATGCATTGTTTGCTAATTTATTATAAAGGCTTTTTTTCCATCTATTTCCATGTGAAATATTGAGTTGCTATTTTTCTTTGCTTGGGCTATGTGAGCCAGGTTTTGTTATTAAAGTTAAGCCAGCCTAATAAATGAGTTGGAAAGTGTTTCCTTTTCCACTATCTTAGAAGATTTAGTGCAAAATCTTTATTATACATAGTGAGGAACTTTCTAGAGAGGCTATCATTGCCTGAAATTTTCCCCTTCTTCTTTAAATATTTTACTAACAAAATTAATTTATTCATTTATGGATTGAACTTAAGAATGTTTCTCTATGGGTGCAATGGCATCTCAAATACCACTGAGGATCTAAGGTTTGCATTCCTTTCTCTATTTTTGTACCCACCACAGCCTATTGTCTTTCTGCTTATAGTGGTTTTTTTCTCCTTTTCATTGTCACTTTTCTTTAAATACCTGGAAATACTGGTTATCCATGGATTCATTGTTGTAAGACTAAGTGAATAACATCTGCAGCTGGCTTGGGTATTCTCAGGTAGTTCCAGCATCTAACTCACTGTAAAGTTTCTGTGTATTAGGAGAGGATGTCAAATGGTAGGCTTCTCTTCCATTCCCTGGTAAGAGAGCATGCAGGAAGCTGTGCCCCTTCTCCAAATGACATGATAAGATGAGTCCTAATCTAGAGAGCTAACACTTGTTCTGGACACTTCACCTCTGCCCAGAACTTCATTCTCCTTGAAGAGAATCTCTCAGCTTTATCCTGAGCATGAGTTCTGCGGCTGAACTCAAGGGATGATGAAAAGGGCAGGAGAAGCTATTCTATAAGCAATTTATTTTAAAAAATCAGCCAGCTCCCTAGTTTCTGTCCCTTTTCTCAGTTCTGCTCTTCCTATCAGCCAATTTTATTCACCAGCCACAGCATCAAAAACTCCACACTAGGTTATCAACTTCTCCTGAGATCACTCAGATCACCTGTTGGCATGATAACAACTGCCTTCCATCTCCCAGGATTTGTCAATAAATTCATTCTGCTGATGTTCCCTTCTCCTATTATAATTCTTTACTGTCATTTCAATGTTCTGTTGCTTACTTTTTAAATTAAAATTTGGGGGCTGGCATTGATTAATAAAAGTATGTAGGTTTCAAGTGTACTATTCTGTGACACACAACTTATGTATTGCATTGTGTGTCCACCACTTATAGTCAAATAAATCTTCCCTCACCAGATATTTGACCCCCTTCACCCTTTACTACACCCCAAACTTTTTCCCTCTTATAACCACCAAACTGCTTTGTGTGTTCATCAGTTATTGCTTTGTTTTTTTTAAATTTTATTTTATGTGTTTTAACAGATAAGATTAAAAGATTTATTCAGGTATGATTCTTAAGTTTAAATATTAACAATTTTACATTTGAATATTGCATATTACTTATTAGTACAATATTATTTTAATAACATGCAACTAAGGAAGTTAACATGATAGTAGAATATGTTCAATATTATTTGTACAATACCTGAGAAATACGAACACACATGTAGGTGTGAGCAGAGAGTAAAAACAAGAAACAAAGTATACATTTTAGGACAATATCCAATATCCAATTTAGGCTGCCTAGGTAGTCTTCCAGTTTAAATGAAAAAGAATCAGAAATATGATGGAAGAAAATTTAAAATTTGCCTGTCATAAATTTTCACACAAATCAGAAATTAACAAATATTTTAAAGGTCCATGTCTGCTAAAAACACTATTTTATCTTTATTTTACTCATACATATCAAATACACTATGCATACTTTGTGTGAGCTATGTCACCAACAAATGTCCTAATTTGTCAACAAAATTATCCATTCTATTAACATGATACATTTGTGCTTATACTATTCTAAATGCATGCATTCATATATTACTGGTCTCAAAAATAAAAACATAGATATCCAACTTCCCTTTTCCTGCCTTCTATCCCAGTACCAACCTCATTTTCCTACAACTACTCTACACAGAACTGGAAGAGTTAAAAATAAAATGGGAGGTAACTCTGGGCCCAGGACTAATGACTAAATTATTTAATTGGCAATTCTCACCTACATAGGAAACTCTAGTCATTTATTTTACAGGACATAAAGATCCAATGTTATGCCACTTTTAAAATTTCAAGACATATTTCCTCAATCTGAAAAATACATGTATCATTTTCAAAATGGTTACTCTTTATTTGCCTATGCCAGTTCCCTTCACCCATTCTCTGCCCTGCTTTGTACCACAGGAGGCCTCACACCTCTGCACAGCTTCTCCTAGACCTCATTGCCAGCAGGCTTCCACTGGGTTGGGCCACTAGAAAGTATGGGCAGGATGAGAGGATGAGAGATAAGAAAGTCTAAGGATTGCTCCCTGGTCCCTTTCTGCCTCTGTACCTAGTTTCTGGCAGAAGCTGGTGTCCCTCCCATGCACAATTTCCTCCACGCCTCCAGCTCTCCATGGACTCCAGAGATGCTGATTCCTCCCACAGGTGATAATGACCTCTTACTGCTGCTAGTCTCCTAATGCATCTCCATCCCTTGATTGTTCCCTTATCCCCACCCACATTTCTATGATTGGTTCTTCCACCAGTGTCTCTTCAGCTGAGATATTGGGGGTGGTCAGCTTTATTACCAGGTGGGACCCTGACAGATACACTAGAATTCAGAAGTAGTGCATCTTAGAGTTCATTTGTTTATTCTTTCCTTTATGTTCCTTGCTCTAGGGGACATATCAGTAAAAATATTGCTGCGTGGAATATCTGAGATTTTCCTGCCAATGTTCTCCTCTAGGGCTTTAATGCTTTCCCGGCTTATATTTAAGTCTTTTATCCACCTTGAATTAATTTTGGTGTATGGTGTAAGTTAGTGTTCAAGTTTCATTTTTTTGCATGTGGCTGTCCAGTTCTCCCAACACCATTTGTTGAAAACGCTATTTTGATTCCATTTTATGTTACTGCCCCCTTTGTTGAATATTAATTGACTGTAGAGAGTTGGGTTTATTTCTGGCCTCTCTGTTCTATTCCATTGGTCTATGTGCCTGCTTTTATGCAAGTACCAGGATGTTTTGATTACAGTGGCCTTGTAATACAGTTTGATATCAGGTATTGTGATCCCTCCTACTTTGTTTTTCTTTCTCAAACTTGCAGCTGCTATTCGGGGTCTTTTATGGTTCCATATAAATTTTTGAAGTGTTTGTTCTATGTCTGTGAAAAATGCCATTGGTACTTTAATAGGTATTACATTTAATCTGTAAATTGCTTTGGGTAGTATGGACATTTTGATGATGTTAATGCTTCCAATCCATGAAAATGGTATATGCTTCCATTTGTTTCTGTCTTCCCTGATTTTTTTCTTCAGTGTTGTGTAGTTTTCTGCATACAGGTCTCTTACCTCCTTGGTTAGATTTATTCCCAGATATTTTATTTGTGTTTTGCTATATCGAATGGGATTTTTTTTTTCATTTCTGCTTCTGCTGTTTCATTGTTGGTATAAAAAATGCCTTTGATTTCTGGATATTGACTTTGTATCCCGCTGTTTTGCCAAATTCATTTATTAGTTCCAGCAGTTTTTTTGTAGAGGCTATAGAATTTTCCATGTACACTATCATGTCATCTGCAAACAATGCCAGTTTTGTTTCCTCTTTTCCAATTTAAATGCCTTTTATTTCCTTTTCTTGTCTGATCGCTGCGGCTAGAACTTCTAATACTATATTAAATAGAAGTGGTGAAAGTGGGCAACCATGTATTGTTCCTGATCTTAGTGGACAAGCTTTTAGTTTTTGCCCATTGAGTATGATGTTGGCTGTAGGTCTTTCATATATGGCCTTTATTATATTGAGGAATGCTCCCTCTATTCCCATTTTTCTGAGTACCTTTATAATAAATTTGTGTTGTACCTTATCAAAAGCTTTTTCCACATCTATTGATATGATCAGGTGGGTTTTGTCTTTGCTTTTGTTTATGTGATGTATCACATTTACTGATTTACGAATATTGAACAATCCTTGCATCCCTGGGATGAATCCCACTTGGTTGTGGTGTATGATCTTTCTGATGTACTGTTGGATGCTATTTGCCAATATTTTATTGAGGATTTTAGAGTCTATGTTCATCAGTGATGTTGGCCTGTAGTTTTCTTTCTTTGTTGTGTCTCTGTCTGGCTTTGGAATTAGGATGATGCTGGCTTCATAAAAAGAGGTGGGCAGTTTTCCCTCCTTTTGGATTTTTTGGAATAGTCTGTGAAGAATAGGGGTTAGGTCTTCCTTAAATACTTTGTAGAATTCTCCTGTGAAACCATCTGGTCCAGGGCTTTTGTGTGATGGGAGTTTTTTTATTACTTCTTCAATATCAACTGCTGTTATTGGCCTGCTCAGGTTTTCTGCTTCTTTTTCATTGAGTTTTGGAAGATTATATTTTTCTAGAAATCTGTCCATTTCACCTAGGTTTTCAAATTTCTTGGCATAGAATTCTGCATAGTAATTTCTTACAATCCCTTCTATTTCTGTGGTATCAGTTGTAATCTCTCCTCTTTCATTTCTGATTATGTTTATTTGGGTCCTCTCTCTTCTTTTCTTGATGAGCCTACTTAAAGGTTTGTCTATTTTGTTTATCTTTTTGATAAACTAACTCCTGTATTCACTGATCCTTAGAATTGTGCTTTTAGTTTCTATTTCATTTAGTTCTGCTCTGATCTTGGTTATTTCCTTCCTTCTACTTGCTCTGGGCTGTCTTTGTCGTTGTCCTCGAATTCTTGGAGGTGTAGGGTTAGGTTGTTTGTTTGAAATGTTTCTATCTTCTTTAGGTAAGCCTGTATTTCTATGAACTGCCCTCTCAGGACTGCCTTTGCTGTGTCCCATAAGTTTTGGGTTGTTGTGAGTTCATTTTTATTTGTTTCCAGAAAGTTTTTGATTTCTTCCCTAATTTCAATCTTGACCCACTCATTGTTTAATAGCAAACCATTCAGTCTTCATGCTTTTGGGTGTTTGGGGTTTTTTCCTGTGGGGTTGGTTTCCAATTTCAGTCCCTTGTGATCAGAGAAAATGCTTGGTATGATTTCAATTTTCTTGGATTTGTTGAGAATCCTTTTGTGTCCTATTATGGGGTCTATCTTTGAAAATGTTCCATATGCATTTGAAAAGAAAATGTATTTAGCTTCTTTGGGATGGAGGGCTCTATATATATCAATTAGGTTCATTTCATCTAGGGTAACGCTTAATGCTGCAATATCTTTGTTGATATTTTGTTTGGAAGATCTGTCCATTTTTGACAGTGGGGTGTTAAAATCCCCTACTATAATTGTGTTCCTGTCAATATCTTTCTTGAAGTCCTCTAGGATTTTCTTTATATATTTGGCTGCTCCTATGTTGCGTGCATATATATTTACAATGTTAATGTCTTCTTGGTGGATTCTTCCCTTGAGTATTATGAAGTGACCTTCTGGGTCTCTCTTTATGGCCCTTTCTTTGAAGCCTATTTTGTCTGATATTAGAATTGCTACACCAGCTTTTTTTTCTTGTCTATTTGCTTGGAAAATTTGTTTCCATCCTTTCACTTTTATTCTGTGGTGGTCTTTTGACCTGAGGTGGGTCTCTTGTAGGCAGCATATGTGAGGGTCATGCTTTCTTATCCATTCAGCTATTCTATGTCTTTTGATTGGAGCATTTAATCCATTTACACTTAAGGTTATTATGGAAAGGTACTTATTCATTGTCATTTGTGTACCTGAGTTCCTCTCCATCTCTCTTTTCCTTCCTTTCCTTAAAGCAGTCCTTTTAGTGTTTCTTGTAGAATTGGTTTGGTGGAGGCATATTCTTTAAGACTTCTTTTGTCTTGGAAGCTCTTTATTTGGCCTTCTATCTTGATAGAAAACCTTGCTAGGTAAAGTAGCCTTGGTTGAAGGCCTCTGTTTCTCATTCCTTGGAATATTTCTTGCCATTCTCTTCTTGCTTGGAATGTTTCCATTGAGAAGTCATTAGCCAACCTTATTGGGACCCCCTTGTATGTTACTTCCTTTTTCTCCCTTGCTGCCTTTAGGATTCTCTCTTTGTCTTGGAATTTTGCCCTTTTAATGATGATGTGTCTTGCAGTAGGCCTCTTTGGGTTCCACCTGCCTGGGACTCTCTGTGATTCCTGGATTCGTGTGACTTTATCTCTCCTTAACTTAGGAAAATTTTCCATTATTACTCTTTCAAGTATGTTTTCCATCCCTTGTTCTTCTTCTCCTTCTGGTATTCCTATTATTTGGATATTATTACATTTCATATTGTCTTGCATTTCTCTTAAACTCTCCTCATTTTTTCTGATTCTCTTTTCCATTACTTGGTCCATCTGGGAGATTCTTTCTACCCTGTCTTCGAGCTCGCTTATGCGGTCTTCCACCTCATCGATCCTACTCTTCATACCTTTTACTGTGTTCTTCAGTTCAGAAATTGTATTCTTCATTTCCTCTTGGCCTTTGCTGATGGTTTCTATTTCCTTTTTCATGTTCGTATAGTTTGTAGAGAGTTCATTGTAGCTCCCCCGTAGTTTCTGGTTGCTCCTTGTAAGCTCTTTGAATTTCCTGATAACCAGTGCTTTTAATTCAGTATCTGATAGTTGACTTGCCTCTAGTTCATCTAACATTCTTTCTGAGACTTCCTCCTTTTCTTTCATTTGGGGATTGTTTCTTTGTCTTCCCATTGTTTGTGATGCTCTTCTTGTTGGCCTCAGCTTCTTAAATTGATCTGTTCTCGTTCCCTGAGTTTATGGTGTGAACTTCTGTGGTAGGATACCTGTGAAATTCAGTGGTGCAGTCTCCTGCAGGTATCTTGGTGTTCTCCACTTCCACCTACTCCTCTTGTTGGTTTCCAGCTGGTCAAACCTTTTCTTCTGGTGTCACCATCTGCAGCAGCCTGAAGGGCTGTTAGTGTGGCCTTTCTTGCACCTCAATGAGCTCAACTGGTCCTGCCACTGTCCTCCCAAGATCCAGACTGGTGCCGCTCTCCCACACCCCACTGAGAGTGGATTTTTCCCCAGGCTTTCCAGCCCTGGTCTGGTGTGAGGGCGCACGCTCCCAGCCAGGCTTTCCTGGTCTCACAGGCTTGGGCTTGGACCTTTCCCAGTGCTGTGGTTGAACACACAGGGCAACTCACAATTCTCCCAAGCCGACAGCCACAGCCTGACTCCCGGTGCTTCCCAGTCTGCACTGGCTGAGTAGGGATGGAGCTGCTGGGTGGCTCTCCTCCAGGGGCCTTGCTAGTACCCCGAGACTCGCAGGGTCTGTAGCAGACCAGGCTCTGACCCCGCCACAGGGAACGCACGGGCTACTCTCAATTCCCCAAGCCAACAGCCACAGCCTGACTCCATGGGTTATCAGAGCTCTCTGGTATGAGAGCTCTGATACCAGAGATACCAATGCCCACTCCTCTCTCTGACACTACAGGCAAACCAATCTCTCCTTGTGTTTTCCAGTCTGCGCCCTGCCAGATATGGAGGGTGCTGGTGATTAGTTCTCTCCCAGGTTTGTTGTTGCCCTCCCTCGGCTCTCAGAGACTGGGGCTACCCTGCCAGGGCCCTGGCGCGGACTGGCAGAGGGCCTGCAGCCTCTGGGCTGTTCCCTCGTACCTTGTTGATCTGCGGTCGTCTCCTCTCCTCAACCTCTGGTCATTCAGTGTCCGCTACACTCTCTGGAGTCCTGCCTTCCTGTATGCTGGGTCCTGTTGGCTATCCACTGTGCTCCTGCGAAGATCAGCCCGGTTTTTCTCCGGTGCATGGAGGGAAGTGAAATTCTTTGTCCTACTCTGCCGTCATCTTCCCAGAAATCCTTTTTTTTCTTTATCTAATTCTTTTTCAAGTACAGTTTTCTGTCTTATATTCCCAGCCCTGCCCCTCCCCCCACCAGTGCTCCCCACCAATATATGACAGATTTAATACAGTGGTTCTGCTTAGCTGGAGAGACGCTTAATACCAATTGTGGTAGCCAAAATTTAAAAATGGCCCCAGACTTCCTGCACTCCCATCCCCACTTTACACATACTGCATAATCCCTAGGACTGTGAGTTTTATGGCTTTCATTTATCTGATTACATTATATAAAAATAACAGTCAGCTTCAAAAGGGGAAGATTATGTCTTCACTAGCTACAGTGCCAATTATTTTGCAATAAAAATGCATCAAGTAAATACGTTGTACACCTTAAATTTACACAATGTTATATGCCATTTATATCTCAATTAAAAATTAAGAAGCAATAAATAAATAAAATGAAACGCCTGACCTTATCACTCAAGCCTCTAAAACAACTTTTTTCCCAGAAGAGAAGTCTCAAAGTCACCGAGATCTAAAGCTCAGAGGGGTTTTGACACCAAGGAGGTTTTCTGTTGCTGAGATGGAGGGTCCAGTTGACGAGGACTTCGGGGTGGCCTCCTGAAGATGATAGTGACCTTGGGCCTAAAACTAGGAAGAAACCAGGACCTCAATCTTATAAGCACAATAAAATGAATTCTGCCAACAACCAGTGAGCTTAGGAGAGAATCAAGAGCCCTAGAGACAACTGAAGACAATTGAAGAGCCCAGGCCAAGAACTGGATTTCAGCTTGACAAGAGGCTGAGCATAGCACTGAGCAATTATACACCCCAACTTCTGACCTACTGAAACTGTGAGGTAATAAATGCATGTTGTTTTAGCTGCTAAATTAATATGGTAAAGCAGGTAATGTGTTAAAAGTAACAAAAAAAAGGCATGAATGCCCCAACTTTCAAAATTCTGTTTCTGTTTGTTCGTTTGTTTGTTTGGTCTAGCTTGGGGTCTAGACATTGATATTTTTCAACAGCTCCTACCCTAGGTGATGCTAATATTCAATCAGGAATGAGAACCACTGCTTTCTCCCCCCTTAACACTGAATTGGAATCAGCTGGAAAATAAACCCCTAGAGTAGTTTTCTTCGTTCTAGTTCAGCCATTCTACAAATAATTATACCGTGCCAGGTGCTCAGCCCTGGGGACTTATTTTACGGTAAAAAAAAAAAATCAGACATAGTCTCTTCGCTCATGGAGCTAACAATCAAGACTACGGGATAACACATTTTTTCAGCACCATATATTTTCCTGCACATCGGGCAAGGTTCGTTTGACAAAAATCATGTGGCAGAAAATAAGGGCCTGCTTAATACTTAGATGCCTACACTGCATCTCATATTTCAGGGTGTCCTCTGAATACTTACTTTGAACCACAAAGTCCTATTTGGGGAACATAAATTTGCCTGAAGTAAATTTGGTCAGCACTACTTTAGTATGCTTATACAGGCCATTTGAGTAATTTAGAAAGAAATAAATTTAAGACAGACTCAGTCATCATTCTTAGGCTAAGACACCAGAATTGCAAGCATTGGTTGTGTCATATTAAACAAGTCTTTTCAAGATCACTCTTAAAAAAAGTTTGGAGAAGAAAAATATTAAACAAATAATGGTATAGTAACTACTATGGTAAGAGTTTCCAGAGAGGGAGGTGCATGTATACTAGGGGTATTTGACTTAGAGTCAAAACAAAGGCACGCCAGGGAATGTGTCTCTGAGCAAGGAAGCCAAAAAGAAGTAGGTGTGAAGTGGGGTTGGAACTAGGGTTCAAAAGCAGATGCTTAAACAAATGGTTCACAGGCTTGGTTGCTATTAGAATCCCCTGGGGAACTTTAGAAAGTACTGCTGGCTAGATCTTATCTCAGAGAGCCAAACAAAACAAATCTGGGGTGTGGTCTAGGCACCTCTGAGTCATCCAAATGTCCGTCCAAGTAGAAAAAAAACAGCGTGTGCTAAGGTCCTGTGGCTCAGAGTACCTGACAGATTCTAGGAGCTGAAAGAAGGCTTGCCTGAAAAAAGTCATGACCTCCCAGTAGCTACAGACACATTCATTATAGATCCATTGGGATACAAATATGCCCTCTGTGGGATATTATCATCCAAAGTATTTCCAAACATCTTACTTTATGTTGAAAAGTACTCTATAGGAATTCAATGTATATTAAGACAGGTTTCAGCAAAACTCAAAGGATCATACCAGATTAAAAATAAGGATCTTATAACTCATTTTTTTACAAACCCCACATTCCCAACCCTTCCCTGAGCCTTGGCCCAGAATAAAAAATGTTTCTAAATTCTACCCTAATGATGGGAGAACGGGGAAAGAGGACTCCCAAACAACAGGAAGAGGGCATCCTTTAACCAGGTGTGCAGTCTTTTGGGGGGGTTTGTCCAACTGTATGGTCCGCTTTACATTCCAGATAGCATATAGTGATGTCCCTATTACTGACGGGAGTGCAAATTATTCTCTTAATGACATTTTGGTATCAGCTGCACAATTTGCATATAACATAGGGAATAAAGTCACTTCATTTGGAACAATGCCACAAAGTCTCTATTGGCATGAAAAAGAGCCAATTGCTCTCAAATTGCAATATCCTACAGGTTTATGCAATTTGCCTCAGTCACTCTCCTCTCTTACTGAGCTTCAACCAAATTGGTCTAATTGCTGTTTCTCTAGAACCCCAGCCTCAGGGATTTTGCACTCCTTGTTCCCTCTGTCTGAGAGCTCTTTCTACCATACCCACGCCATTCACTTCCTCACTTCCCTCAGGGTCGCTTTATCAGCATCTCCTTGACCACCCAATTAATAGCACTGCCACAATTCTCTATACCCTCACCATGCTCTGATTTTGTTTACAGCATTTACAACCCTATGACATAGAAAATTGCTTATTTTTTGTCTGTCTCCCCATCCCTAACCCAGCTTGTAAATCCCATGAGATAAGCAGCTATATCTGATTTGGTTACTAATTTATTCTTAAGACCGAGAATGTATTGAGTTCATGTATTTGTTAAGTTAATGTATACATATCAGCAATATGTATTTGTTAAGTTAATGTATACATATCAGCAGTGACATAAGAGAACAAAAACATATTTTAACAAAGAATATACTTTTCTGCAGAAGTTAAGGCTCTAAGATACAACTGCACAAGTGAATGAAAAGTCAAAAATATTTTATAGCTATTCTCTGGATAGTTGGTGATTAAATTTTACAGAATTTCAAACTTCATTGAAAATTGCTCTTTTATAGACGTGGCCACTAGAATAAAAGTTAAATTAGTTTTATGTAGTATATTCCATTAAATTGCATAGGCATTTTATTTCATCAAGGCGAATAAAAAATATGAATTGAAGTTGAACGTTCCCTCATCCTTCTGCGAGAAATCTCTGTGGAATAGACAGTGATGTGCATGTTATATATCAAAAGAGAACTATATAATTTTTTAAATCAAAAAGTAATATACAAGGTATAAAGATGTTCCAAGTATAGGAAATGAAACATGAATAAATATATTTTTCAGTTCCATTTTTAGTTCTTCAATTTCTTGCTTTGGCATTGTACTAAGCTGACTACTGAAACGATAAACATATTTCAGTGCAATCGGAACCAGAATCCCCACTTTAGGTGCCCCATTTCTCAGCATAGCCTTATGAACACCTCCTATAAGCATTTCTCTTTGAGATTGCGGTAATCATCTCACTAATATTTTGTGGATAGTCATTGCCTAGATGCTCTTAACTGTTAATTATTTGAAAAGAGGTGTGGCAATGTTTTTCTTTATCTTTTTAATGAATCTTTTATTGTTGTTCAGTTACAGTTGTTTCCATTTCCCCCCATTACTCCCTCCTCCCCTCCCCACTGCCATCATACCGCATTCAGTTCTTCCCCCCTCCATTGGCTTTGTCCATTCACTGGTTCTTTCCATATGTTCCTTGACTTGACCCTTCCCCTTCTTTTCTCCATAATCCTCCTCACCCCTTTTCTGGTCACTGTCAATTTGTTCTTTATTTTCATGTCTCTGGTTCTATTTTGCTCACTTGTTTGTTTTGTTAATTAGGTTCCACTTATAGGTGATATCATGTTGTATTTGTCTTTTACCACCTGGCTTATTTCACTTAGCATAATGCTCTCCAGTTCCACCCACGCTGTTGTGAAGAGTGGAAGTTCCTTCTTTCTTTCTGCTGCCTAGTATTCCATGGTGTAAATGTACCATAGTTTTTTGATCCACTCATTTACTGATAGGCACTTAGGCTGCTTCCAGCACTTGGCTATTGTAAATTGAGCTCTTTAAACCTAAACACTGGGGTGCAGAGGTTTTTGAAACTGGTGTTTCAGTATTCTTAGGCTATAATCCTAGCAGTGGAATTGCCAGGTCAAAAGGCAGTTCCATTTCTAGTGTTTTGAGGAAATTCCATACTGTTTTATACAGTGGCTGCTTCAGTCTACTGGTAGGTATGCTCTACACTGAATTGAAAATCTGCTTAAAATACAGCTTCTTAGGCTCCACCCCCAGGTATCCTGATTCAGGAGGTCTCAGATGGGGTCTGAGAATCTCCATTTCTCTCAAGCTCCTGGATGATGATCCTGGTTCATGGACCACTCTTGGAGTGAAATGAGTAAGTTGTTTCTGAGGTGCCACTTCCTTGTTCTATCTCAAGTCAATTTCAGAACCACTCATAAAGCAGGCCCACCAAAACACAGCTGAGTTATGTATATGCACATAATTGTGTATGGGTATTTATGGTCATTTTTGTGAGTGACAATATTTCCATAGAGACATTTGATTACACTCACTTTATCTGTAAGTGGACCCTCTCTTGGTGTTGATTAACAGGGGCTGGCCTGCTTTGACAGTTTGTTTGAATACTGAACAGAGAAGCTTCCCTGGTCCAATGGTCAATTTAGTAACTCACACATCTGCACTTCCTTCTTAGATGGTTTAAAGAGTTCTTTCTCCATGCTTTTTGTATATAACTCTCTGGATGTTTTGTGTGTAGACGATTTCTCCCTAAAAATTTTTAATATTATGAATGATTTCAAAATTAAGAAAAGGCCACCAGACATATATTTCTACTATCAATTCCTTAAAGACGTAATTTGGACACAATTGAATCCAGCTTTCTTCCATTGCCCTCCCTCTCTCATTTCTTCTGTCCCTCTCTTCCCCCCTCCCCCCGACCTTCCCAGAGGTAAGCACATGAGTTGGTGGGGGATATTTCACGGCATAAATTTCTATAAACAAAGAATCACTTGTGTGTATATCTTCTTAACTTAAATTTCATAAATAATATTATGCTCTACATATTCTTCCTCAACTTGCTTTCTTTCACTTAATATTTGGTTTTGAAGAATATCGTTTACTCTATTTTACTTCATTATAGTATCCGTTATAAGATTCTATTAAATTTTTAATTAATCTCTTGGTGGGCACTCAAAGCCTTTCCAATTTCTTTTAACAATTGCAAACAACACCACAGTCAATATACATATACATGTGTTCTTGTATATATGGGCTAGAGATTTTACGAATGGAAATGTTAAGTCATAGGCTATTGGGTTAAGGGTCCCAATTAATGGCCTCCCTTTATACCCACCATCCTTTTCCTCTAACAGTGTAATCCTGAGTTTGGTCATGTGATTTGCTTTAGCCAGTTGGATAGTAACAAATGTAATGCAAATATAGGTTTGAAAATTATTGTACATTTTTGTTTCCATTTTTGTATGACTCTACTTGCTCACTCTTGCTTCTCTGAGATTTGCAAAAGAATGTGCCTAGTCTTCTGGAGAGATACAATAGACATATACAAGAGACATGGGGAGGAGAGCCCAGACATTTCATCAGCCAGCCAAACATCAACCATGTGACTATTCTAGGATTGTTAGACTTGTCAAGCTGACCTACAGCTGACCATACACGCACGATCAACGAGCCAGTTAGAGGCAATACATGATTCTTGTTTTGAGACATTGAGTTTTGGGGTGATTTAGTATAGTATGCTTGTAGTAAAAGATAACTGATACTTTGATACTGCTAAATAATTCTCCAAAGGGGTGACTGCTAATGGGTAAAAGTTTATTTTGGGGGGATGATAGAAATGTTTAAATAAGATAGTAATGATGGTTGTACAACATTATGAATATGATAAAATTGACCAAGTTTTACACTTAACATGGTGAATTTTATGTTGTGAATCTTATCTCAATTTTTAAAAATAAATTTTTCAAAACGTTTTGAGATACCACTTCACACTGGTCCGAATGGCCATCATAACAAAATCAACAAACAACATGTGTTGGTGAGGTTGTGGAGAAAAGGGAACCCTAGTGCATTGTTGGTGGGAATACAGATTGGTGCAACCACTGCGGAAACAGTATGAAATTTCCTCAAAAAACTAAAAATGGAACTGCTTTTTGACCTGGCAATTCCACTCCTAGGATTATACCCTAAGAATCCTGAAACACCAATTCCAAAGAACCTATGCACCCCAATGTTCATAGCAGCTCAATTCACAATAGCTGAGTGCTGGGAACATCTTAAGTGCCCATCAGTAAGTGAGTGGATCAAAAAACTGGTATATTTACATAATGAAGTACTAGGCAGCAGAAAGAAGGAGCTCCTACCCTTCAACACAGCATGGATAGATCTGGAGAGCATTATGCTAAGTGAAATAAGCCAGGCAGTGAAAGACAAATACCATATGATATCGCCTATAAGTGGAACCTAATTAACAAAACAAACAAGCAAGCAAAATAGAACCAGAGACGTGGAAATAAAGAACAAACTGACAGTAACCAGAGGGTGGGGAGGAGAGGGATAATGGGGGAAAATAGGAGAAGGGTCATCAAGAACATGTATAAAGGACACGTGGACATAGCCAAAAAGGGGTAAGTTCGAGGGTGGGAGGCAGGGATGGGTCGTGGTGGGGGGGAATGGAGACAACTGTACTTGAACAATAAAAAACTTTTAAAAAAGCTTTTTTAAAAACCCTTTAAAAATAGTGGGAAGCAGTACAAAACAGAATTAAACGTATATGACTTGAAATCCAAGAAGCCTAGTATCAAACCTGGGTTCCATCCAGCTGAGCTATGCCACTGGACCAGCTCTTTAACTGCTCTCACTAAGTTTCATCATCTAGTAAAAAATGAATCTTTCAACATGGCTGTGAAGACTAAGTGCAATCGCATGTTTAAGAAGCTTTGGACACTGCTTGATACATGATAGGCATTTAATAAATAATTATTAAATTGAATATATATATATGTATATATATTTCCCCAATGCAGTTGAACCACTTTATGATTCCATTAAAATAGTTTCCCATATCTACCAAATACTTGAGAGTATCAAATTCAAATGACATTGCCAATAATATGCTGGTATATACCTTTCTATTGTTTTAATTTCATCTCCATAATCACTACTGAGTATGAACAGATTTTTACATGCTTTTTGGCCATCCATTTCTTTGCATTTTGTACTTTTTCTTAGCATAAATTAACAAGACTTGAAACTCTTTTAAGATCTTTAAAAATTAGACTTTCTGATAAGAGAATGAGAATATTACCAATGGGAATAATTTTCCCAAAGACTCATTGTATCACCAATTGCTATAACCAGTAGTAATAGGAAATGTGTGTGTATAAGACAGATTTAATTTTGACATATAATTTAAGTGTAATTATCATATCTAACTTAAGTTAAATTGCAGTATTTTCCATAAACAATTTCAATAATAACATTCTTAGTGTTACCTAAAGCAAACAACACAAGCCGACTCCACTTATTTCAATGCCCTTATTTTGCAATTGCAAGAATTGAAGTAATATGCCCAGTTACTGTACCAAAGAGCCAAATGTTCTGACTCTATGACCAGAGGTCTTTTTTTGCTAAATGTGAAGGGTTACCTTCATCTGCCTCTTAATAAATCAATTTGTCATAGTTTCATATAAAAGTAGTATCCAGGTACACAATGGTCACCCATTTAGACATCAACATTTTTTGTTTTGCATTTACTATATTAAAGAAAATATTTTAACTTATATATACATTACTGCTTTTATGGATATATAATTTTTTACAAATAGTATTTTCCAGGTAACCCTAGGGACCTTTTCTCGATGAAAGTTACACTATTTCTTCAGAGGCTCAGAAATTATTTAGACATTTTCTTCCCTCACTGGGAACATAAAGCATTATTTATTCATTTTCCTTCTATGGCACATGTCTTATACAGTGCCTCACATTTACTCAATGGTCAAAAAAATGGCAGTAAAATAGTAATAGCATTAGAGTAGTGGTGTCAGAAGGGGAAGGAAGAAAAAAATAACAGCACTTGTACTCTCATTTCGCAACCCTTTCCCCCTTACAACGATAGCTTTCACTTCTGTTTTCCATCACCTACACTTTCTGAGGAAGGGCTTTGGTGTGTCTCCATCTTTCTGGTAGAATGATATGCACGTTTTTTATGATACTTATCTGTTGTTCTGGTCTTCACACATCTGACACTATTACTGGTTAAAGACTCTGGAAGTTTCTCATGCCATGAGATGGAGAGTTTGTGCATGTCAATTAGGAAAATATTTTTCTGCAGATGCCAAAGAAAACTGGGAAATGCCAGGAGGTATAACATGAAATGGGTTATAGTAAAAATGTCAAGACAAGTAGCACACTCTTAAATTTTGTGGTAGACATTTTTCTGAGAGCTTTGCATAAGGTACCTTATTTAATCTTCACCAAAATAACAAATAAAATAGAAAGTGATATTATTTCCACTTGATAAACAGGGAAATGGAGACACAGGGATATTAAGAAATATGCCAAGTTCACAATGAACAGAGGACTCTTTAACCCTCTACTCCATGCATGGAGTTGACTAGATGCCCCTAAGATCTCCAGGATGCCCGCCTGTGGGGTTGTCTTGGGGATTTCAGAGGGTGGTGCAGTCAGCACATTGTTCTGATTAACCACCACAGCATTTCTTCTGCAGGTTTGCATAGATTTGAACCACCAGACCAGTGCTGACCTGCTAAATTCAGGCAAATTTCACTCGCATCAGACATAGGACAAGATCATGGCTCCTGGCTACCAATAATCAACAACTACCTTTGAACTTCATTAGTGCTGACCACTTCCATTCTGATAACAGGGCTCCTAGGGATCTCTAGCACCCAAAGGCAGTGGGTGTGGCAGAGCTATCCTTCACCTGGGGAGCTCCTTGCAGCTAGTCCCCAGCATAGTCACACAACCCCTCTTCTGCTTCCATGCCTTGTTTGAAGAAATCTTCTGGCATTGGCTATACCTATCTTCTGCAAAGATCTGTTAACCATTCATCTCCACCGACAATGGACTTCTCAATCCATGTGGTGGAACAATGCTTTCCTGAATCAGTCTTGCGCATGCCTCACAAGGAGCTAAGATTTTGTTACCAAAAGTGGGGATGAATTTTTCTTACCAAAGTGGGGTTAGGCTTCATGCTGCCATCAAAAGGCAAATTCTAGAGGCAGAGGCTGGTGAGCAAGCAAAGAGGTTTTTATCCAAATGCTCAGTAATCTGGGAGGATGTAGGACTCTTTGTCTCCAGACTCATCAGGCTCCTTTCTTCTGCAAAACACAGACAAAACCCAGCTATCCCCAGCAGGAGCAAAAACAAAGGCAATGCCCAAATTTCCTGCTCTATTTTAAAGAATCATCCTTTGGAGCCCAAGGCAGCCATGTGGGATGCGATCTGGTTTGGGGCTCCCTCCTGGAGGCTGCATGGTGCAGGAGCTGCTATTGGTCATGTGGCTTCTAGCAGCAGGGTCTCTTCCTTCTGGGCAGTGAAGTCTGCAGAGGCACCAGTGAGTACCCTGCTAGGTTGATAAGTCAGAGACTTTCTCCTGGAGACCATGGGGTCATGTGACCAATGCAGAGGGCAGGCCAGTACACTGTCCCAATGCAGGTCCCGATCAACAGCCCCAAGCAAGACAGCTTTCTCTGTTTCCCTGGTTTCTATCAGTTTTGGATGTGGAATAGACCTCCTCAGAATGCCTAATTAACTCCCCAAACTTCCACATGCTCCTGGAGGGTCTGACCCCCAGCCAATCACTTCTTTTCCCCAGGATGGACTGATAGACTTCTTCCGTCCCCACCTTCCCCCTGCCACCATTCTGAACACTATGACCTGTGCCTGCCTTGCCCTAGTCCTGTCCCCAGTCAGTACCGGAAAGGGATAGAAGGGCTTCCCCCCCTATTTAATTGTCTTACTAGCCTTGCATGCTGTGTGCAGTACTTCCTGCTGCTGTCATGTTGCTTGGGGCGGGAGATCTGCCTGGGTGAGCAGGAGGCCCCGCACCAAAGGTGGAGCGTTTGCAAGTCTTAGTTACTCAGGTACTGTAGCCTGTCCCACTGCCTCGCTATGGCGCTGGGCAGTTCAGGATCTCCTCTGGCAGCCCCTCCATTTCCCATCCTCCAGCTGCTGTCGGCAGTCTGGCCATGCTATTGGTATCAATTTCATGGGATTTTCAACTTGCCACCAATGTGCCCCTCACCTACCCTTTCTGCTGGTATTGAATGGAAAGTAGATCACATTCTAGAAAAACAGTGATTATGTTCTCAAGAGTCCAAAAGAAGAAGTGGTTGGAAGATGTGTTATTCTATTTGTATTCTATAAAATTTGAAATTTTAAACTTAACATGACCAGAAAACAATTGTCGTGCATATTTACCTGCATTCTCTAGGTAAGACTTAGCAACTGTCCTTGTCTTTGATGAAGCACAACAACCTTTGAGAGAGTCTTTGAAAACACAATGCATAACGCAGCACTGTGAGTGATGAAGTAACCATCAGTAAAAAACTGGTATAGGACCTGCAGAGTCAAAAAGGGTCTATATTGTTTCAAAATGTTACTATACAAGCAGATCTTGAACAACCATAGTACTCTGAGAGTTGCTACCCCCTTTTTTCAATGAAAAATACAAAATAAACCCAGAATAGCAGATCTAACAATACAGAACAGAAAGAGATGTTTTCTGGAACTGAAAATAAAGGGAGGAACTATGCAGAATCTTTGCCAGCACCGATTGGACGATGAATACATAAGTACCTCTTCACCACCTATTATTCTAAAAATCTTCATCAATATGTCACTGTATCTGTCACATGGGACCATGAATTTTGTAACACATTTTAAAATCAAATTGTCTATATAGACAAAGGCCTCACACACACATAAAAAACTGGGAGTCCCACACACACTAGGTACAGCTTTGAATCACCATTTTTTTTTAGTCCCCCATCAAAAACAAAAAAAGCACATTGTTAAGTCCCTTTCAAAGAGAGAAACAATTCACTCAGCCCGTGGTCTAGAGAACACTGTAAAACCATATGGCAAAGAAAATGAATATAAGGAAGAGTGAAAAAATAGAGATTGTTATTCAATTTTCCACAATTTATACATTCCTAGTCTATTTGATTCCATCTTGATTACACTGTATCTTTGGGATTTTTGCATCTCCAAATGGCTTCACTTGTTTCTGGTACTTCTTCACTAGGAAATGGGTGTAAGATTGTCCTCGTGGTACTGAGCCTCCCAAGGTGTCTGTTTCAGATCTCTCACTCTCTTTCTCCCCCCCTCCCTTTCCCTCCCTCCTCTCTCTCTCATTTCTTCTCTCTCTCAATCTGCCTCCTCTTTCAATCACATCTATTTATCTTCCCAGTTTAAACAAATATTTATTAGGTGCCTACATGTGCCAATACTACAATGAAGAAACTGTCCATAGCTACTACTTTAGCACAGAAAAAAAAAAGACATTCTATAAGTAATTACAATTTTTCTGGCAATTACATTAGCCATCTACTATTAGTTCAAACCTGAAGTCACAGCTATATTTCACTGCTTCAAATTGAGTGCCTTGGAACTTAAAACACAACTTGTACATTTAAGCTGTGATTTTTAAGGTTAAGGTTGATTCCTGTCCTTAGTCTATAACCAAAGCCACATTATCTTGTTCTCATTTCCTCCAAAGTAAGGAAAACACACACATAAAGAAGAATAAATGTAATTGTTAATCTGAACATAATATCACATTTATTTCAATCTTGTAGAAAAACTGGTTAAACCTCCCAGAGGATCCTTCTCTGGGTCACAATGTCATCCTCCTTGTGGAAGATTTCACATTTCTTTTACATCATGAGGTAATGACTAAATAGCTGCTCAAGAAAATAGCATTTGGCTAAAGAAAAAAGTGTCAGTGCAGGGAGAGAGATTTGTGCAGTTCGAATGCTGGTGCCAGTTTCTGATTTGAAGAATAGGATATAAACTATGTAATCGAATCAATATATCCCCCACACTGCAGCAGAAAAGAAAAGGGGCTGGAGCTAATCCCAAATGAGATGTAAAGTAGGCACCAGCTCATGAAAATTCTCTTCTGTGTGTCGCATGCAGAAAAAGAGGGAAGGTGCCTTTTATTCCCAACATATATCAGATAATGACATAAAATAAAATGCACACATCTTCTGGGGGAAAAAGAGAAGCTATTATATTCAATTGAGAGACATAATGTATCAAAGAACTAAAAGGCTCCCTTCAATGCCATAATTTTCTTCAAAAATTTTCTGGAAGCATTTCACCATTGTAAAGTATACCCATTAAGACTAATATTGTCTACAACAATTTGGAAGACTAAAGATTGAACTTGAATATAGTCCTTCACATATATTCCCTTGCATACTGATAAGAAGAGAATGACAACAAATTCTATGTGCCACAATACATACTGTCAGAACTTCTTGATAGTTCCATATTTCTCTACAAATGCTTCATGGAAACTTATTTTATCATCCATTCACTTATTGCTATTCAACATGCATACATTAAATGCCTACTATGTGCCAGGTGTCTTTCTAGGACTGAAGATAAAAAGATGAAAAGAATGATGAATTCTCAAGCCCTGTAGAGCTTATATTGATTTGACAGAGAGATATTAAAATTGTAAAGAAATAAATTTTAAAAAATAGGGCAATGGGATAGAGATGGGGTGGAGATGAGACCTACATTTGACAAGGTAGTCACAGAAGGACTCTTTGAGGGAGTCCTGAGACATGAAAGATTAAAGAGGCAGCCACGTGGACATGTGGGGAAGGAGTGTCTAACACAAAGACATAGGGGACCCAGGTGCTGTGAAAGGCTTCAGAAACTATATTGCTTCTGTGACCTTACCGTCTACAGTGGGCACTGTGGCTGACCTGCCCTAATGCCCAACGCCAGCTTCCTGCATTCTTTACTTCTAACTTCTTCTCCCTACAGGTTTCTTCAGAGGTCTTCTCCTTGATTACAATAGTCACTTTATGGCACAAAATCAGAAGTTTATGTCTCCCGAGGGGAGCTGAAGATAGTGACTGAATGATACAGGGGCATGAAAGCCCAATCCTGTGGCCCCAAAGGGGGAAGTGTCTCAGTATAATTTGCATTCCTGAGATCCCCATGGAATCAGGCGAAGGCTGAAACTTTGCCTGAAATCATCCTTGCTCAGTTCCTTCTATTCCTTGGCTTCTTCTTCTATACCCTCATTGCATCTCCTAAGAGCAGATTTTAAATGAATCACCTTCAAATTCTCATTGTAAGATCTGCTTTTGGGGAAGTAGCCTAATACATCCTCCACACCAATGTGAACAACTAAAAATATGTCACATGGTGACTTGTCACGGTATTTTTGAGGAAGTGGAGTTGTGGAAAGAAACATTGATGGTGATAGTGGGTTTTATCATGTGATTGTGTAACACTGAATGAAGTGTTAGCTCTGAACTTCAGACCTTTGTCTATAAAATGGGAATATTGAGCCCAAGATGATCTCTAGGGAATTTCTCCTAGTTTAAAATATATGCTGCACGTATGCATGGGAAAAGGTGATGTGCTGATACACAATCACGCTTACTATATGTATGTAGAGAGATAATGTCATACCCAATGGGATATGGAGCGGTTAGTGATTTTTTTCCAGTAATTGTCTTCACATGGTTTACTGGTCTGAACGCTAATGAAGAGCAGGTGGTTAAGATCAAGGGAGTTTGGCTGGGAGTCAGAAGGTTGTGGTATGTTAGTGGTGGTTTTACCTTAGACCTGAGTAAGATTGAAAGGCAGTCAACCCAATCAAATAAAGAGAAAGAAGAAAGAGCTAAATGGGAGCACATTTAAGGAATGTCTGTTCTTTGGGTGGAAAAGTGGAACCTGAGAGGAACCATGACAAAAACTGATAAATCATGATTGCTGTTGAATCTCTGGACCTGGACATAATCACTAGTTCCTGCCACACCAAAAAAGAGAACAACTGAGAATGACCAAAAAGAAGCTCAACTGTACACTAGGCAAAGGAAATAACTCTTTAAGACAGGTATTCAGAACTCATTACTGAACATGACCTTAAAAACCATTACAGTAAGAAAAAAAGTTCTAAAATTAGCTGTATAATATCAGTGACAACACTAAATCTCATATTTCCAATGTTGTAAAATGGCAAAATTACCTGAATTTCAAAGGGGTCTAGTAAGGTTATAGAGCAGAGAAATAGCTGGGATACAAGGCACCACAGCATGAAATGAATGGTTCAGAATCAGACAGATGAGCTTGAGCCCTAGCTTCCTACCTTTTGCTTTCTCTGTGTGATCTCAGACAAGTCACCTAACTTTGAGTCTGGCTACTTCAATTGCAGTATGAGAGAGTAATTGTAAATAACTGTCAATAACTTCATGGAATTGTTGTTTTGCCTCAATAGTGAGATATGTACTCCATAAAATATGTGCTCATTCAACATCAGTTCCTTGGGGCCACATTAGCCAACCTAACTTTTTCTGGAATACATAAAATATGTCAATAAACAACCCATCAGTGCTTACTAAGCTCTTTGCCCACTTACTATGACTTCTCTTTTTTTTATCTTACGGCTGTCCTCACTTCTTACCTGGTGACTCCCATGTCCTTGATAAACTACCAATTTTTGACATGTTTTTCCAGTTTACTATTTGTACTTTTTTTCATAGCATAGATGCTAACATCACTCCTAACTTATTAATACATGATTGCCATGGACACTCTGGCACTCTGTCATCTCAGGACTTCATCAACCAGGCATGTCAATATCAGAGAGGGGTACCTGACATCATTTTCCCAGCTCTTGCTTTGAGTTCAACTCAAGTGAAAGTCATGCATTCTTAACGTATCCTGTGCTTCCTGCAAGCATTTCATAGAATTTGATCTTGCAAGCAGTAAAGAATCACATCTTTACATCCCCAGGCATGTTGTGTTCTTATCTAAAATTAGCACAGTTGTTGCTAAGCTATTTTAGGAAACACAGGATATTCCTCACTCTCTGTCAGCTAAACCAGTTAAGGAGAATTATGCAATATGGAGTATGTGGGGTCAGTACCAAACCTAAAGCCACTAGGATGCTCTTCCTACTCCAGGTCATCGATATAGTTAGCAAGTGTGTAATTAGGTGGGTGCAAGAGCCAGTAGAAGGACAACCATGTTATGGATGTGAAGACCTAAATAGAAGAGTAAAAACCCCAGAAAGATAATGTCTTAGGCCAGGTTCCCCAGAAACAGAGCCTGAGATGAGAATTTTTGGCAAATGATGGAGTGTTTTCAGGAGGAATCGCTCAGGGCATGAGAAAAGCAGGATAGAACAGGGTAAGAAGAAAAGCAAATATGTAGTTTCAGGTGAAGTCTGGTCGCAGCTCAACCCCATGGGGAGTTCCAAGATGTGAACCAGTCTGTCAATTGACTGACGGCTTCCTCAAGAGAAGGCACAACCTATACACATTTCTAGATGATGCAGCTTCTTTAAGCCTAAAGCAATTCTCTCAGCAGTGGATAGCTGTGAGTCAATAAAAGCCAAAACTCGTAGCAACTGGGAGAAAGGGATGCATCCGGGTAAAAGGCACCACCCTGGTGGTAGAAATAGCAGAAACATCAGAGTAATTTTTTAAAAAGCTACAGAATCCTTAAATTCAGGGATTATATGTTATATGTGTTAAAATCTCCATCATGATATTGATTCTTTGGTAAAATACACACTCAATGATAGGTAATAAATGACCAAACTAAATAGCAATTTATTTTGGATGTAGTAAACTGGAAGAAGAAGTACTCATTAATCTCAGAGTGGGGACAACTGAGTTAATAGAACACAGAGATTTTTATTGCAAAAAAAAGGAAAAATATACTTAAGTGTTAGGATTCTGTCTTGTTTTACCTTCTCTTCCTTCAACAGTAGATCAGCTGTGTGGCAAGGAAGAAAAGTATTAGAACTGGTACAAAAAAAAAGGAGAGTTCTAATCTCAGGTTAGTCACCTAATAATTTTTATCTCTGTAGATTATTCTCAAATAAACAGAATCTCAGTTAATTCAACTCCAAAATGGCAATTGTAATAGCTGTGATTCATGATGTTCTTGTGAGGCTCAGATGAATTAATGCACTGGGAAGGAAACCTGTATCTTTTGGGTGCAAGAGACAAACCTCAAGTCCCTGGGCCCACGGGAAAGAGTGACTGTATTGACACCATAGCTGTGTGGGGCATGGGACCTGCTGGCCACTCGTGCTGGCAACAGCCACTTGCAAATCATGAGGATTCCCTCTCACCATCTCTCGTCTTTTCCTCTCCCAATGTCAACTTCATTCTCATGGACTAGACTGCCTTTCTCAGGAGACTGGACATATGACAGTGAAGAGCTTTAACGTGTTCACCTGAGAGGGGGGAAAAATCTTCTCTTGGTTCTCATTTGAAAAAAAAAAATGCTGACCAGAACTTTTAATTGTATGGATTCTAAAACCTGTGAAAGAGATGTCAGTAGGGCGCTGTGTTTGGCAGCCACTGTATGACGTGTATTTGTAACTGAGGAAGAAATCTTTACCCAAAGAAGAGGGCTGGTCCCAGGAGAAAAGATGATCTAGGGGAGATAAAAAATGGATATCAACTGAGGTGCTGTATGTGGTATCAGAAGATGTAATCTCAAGTGTCTACTTGAATGTATTGTGTCCTTGAGCACCCCAGTAAATCTATCTAAACACTTTTTATCTACAAAATGTGAATACTAATCTATATTTCACAGGTTGTTTGACCATTAAAATACATAATTTACGGGTGAAAGTGTTTTGTATAATGTAATATGCTTTTGAAAATTACAACAAGGTGTTATTATAAAATATTGTGCATTAAATACTGAGCACTTCCTGGTATATCTGCAGTTTAGATTAGTTTTTAACATGAAAAATCAAAGGAAATATTTAATGCCTGCCTTCTGGAAGTTTGCAAAAGAAAATAAAGTCAAGCATTCCAAGGAAACAGCCTTGCCTGAAGGTGGTGCTACCCTCAATCAAATGTTCCTGAGAATAACTTGTCAGTCATTCTCTGTAGAGAATGACACCAGGTACTATTTAGAAAGGTATCAATTCTATAGAGATTTCTCCTTTCATTCTGGGAAATAAAAAGTGATCCTAGCATAAAACATTTGCAGCTGTGTTGGGAAATGAGCTAGTCACGCCTCAGCAATTTATGGCCAATTTTCCATTAATAAGAGAAAACGGAGTGTGGTTCAACCACTTTACAATCCAAACACTTGTTCTTAAGAATAGGGAGAGATAACACAATAGTTTTGTTCTGTTTCTGAAAGAGCATTAACTTAATATTGTGTACCTTTGAAGAAAAATATTTAGATGGGTTTAAATGGTAGGGAGATAAGTTTTACAGGGAAATACTCATAGACATGCATCAGCAATACCACGTAGACACCTCATGTGATGGAAGGGCCTGGGACCATAACCACAGTACAAGTTAGAAAAAGCTTGAAACTTTCACTCCCACTTCCAATTCTCTCTCTAAGTTGGAAGTGGGAGTGAAAGTTTCAGGTGTTAAGTCCAGGACAGGGGTCTCAGCTAAGCAGTAGATTCAAATACTCAGAGATCCAGAACCAAAGGTAAATTGCAGGCCTGGGTGAAGTAAAGCTAAGAATCAGGGTGGAAAGAGAACTTGGAATATAGACGATGCCAAAGCACCAGGGTGGCCAATTTTTAAAGTTTAATACAAATAGTTAAAAGGATGAAATGGGGGCATGAGGACTGAGATAAGACATCAGTCGAACTTTTGTTCCAGCCAGAAGCTTGTAACATCTTCCCCAAAATGTGTCTTCCTAGGTAATTTAGGAAATGGGCCCTCCATGACCTCAGAGGACAGGTGGCTGCCTGCCCAGTGGCCATAAGGAAGGAGGAAAACAGTCTATATCTGGATGTCCCAGCCCACTCAAGGCCCCTATGTCTCAAGTTTCCTGTGTTTATCATAAAAGTGATAATTTTCACACACTGCTTTCTCCCTAACCCTGTAAGCAGCACCAAGGCTGGAGGCAGGCCATGGTCTTTCTCACACTGACCTGCCACCATCAGTGCACTCCCCTGTGATGTGAGTGATAAATGGCATGTCCACAGCACGTCCACATCTGCTGGTCCTCCTGGTCGTCTTTCCAGAATATCACAAACATAAGTCCAGTTCCCAGTTTTAGACCCCCATGTTACAATTGGCATACCTGGCAGAATATTCAGGAAAGCACCCCTGTCCATTTGACTGACAGTGACAACATGCTGGGTGGAAGACCCCTGTGGGGAATCCTAGAGTGGTCCACCAGTTCAGTATGTTATGAGGTGGCAAGCCTATTGGTGGGACACCCACAACACTCCCACAAGCCTTTCAGAACTTGCAAAGACGGCAGAGCGCTGGGAGAAAAACAAGAGGCAGCCAAAGTGAAAGTCAGGTAGTTAGAGGGTGAGCTTAAGTTAGAGAGGAAAATGAGGAGATAAGACTCTAAGGCTAGACCCAGTCCCTTCCTAAAATGTATCCTTTGCTTAATATATTGTTCTTTTTAATGTTTTGAAAAAGAACAGCTTGGTCTCGCTCTTGAACTGTTTTGCCAAAGGTCTAGTGAATAGGATAAGATCTCTTATGTTCAAGCTTCATGTTGTTACATCATAAGGATTCTACTCAGAAAGGAAAATTAATTGATGGTTTAGAGGGGAAAAGATCTCAGTGCACTCTCAGACAGTAAAACTCAGAAATAAAAGGAAAAATGAGTCTTTTGAACACACTAAATTCTTTTTATGGAGGCCCAGGAGCTATGATTCCAGGAATAAGCCCAGGGCTGTTATCTCTATAAAAGTTGTCAAGGACACAAGATAATGAAACTACTCACTTTTTAGCACCCTAAAGGAATGTTGTAATCAACAAGAACAAAATTGTGTGTTTGCCAGTGAGAGAAAAAAATGTTTCTGAAAATTATGAAATGTATGAATTCACTTGTCCATCTAAAAATGCTAATTACTTTTAGTTGTTGCTAAAAATAGAAAATTCTAATTAAGTTGGGAAAGAACGTATGGTTTTGGTAATAAAAGGTATAAATTGTGGTAATATATTTGGAAGGAAGTAGAATTAAAGTAAATTGTTCTAATTTCTGGATGAGTTAAAAGAGCAAATTAAGAGGAACTAGAAAAGTTGCAGAAAGAGGTAAGTTGCAGAGGGTCAGTGTAAGTTGAAGAGGGTCTGTACAGGTTGAAAAAGGATTGTGTAGAGAAAAGAAGCACAAAGACAAGCAAGCTGGAAAATCTTGTGCTTTCTTTACAAAACTTAGTAATTCTAATTGTTTGCATAGTTTTTATGTGTCCAGTCTTCATGTGTATGGTCTTTATGTGATATGTGTTTGTGTATTACATGTAATATGTTTTCTGAGTCTGATAGCACAACTAGGAGGTACTATTTTATCAGCCTAAAGAAAGTAAAGATTTATATAAATTAAGCAGGATCCTGAGGTATGGACAAATTATTTGATGTGAAAACTGGTTTGAAGTTTAATTAATGTTCTTTAATGTTATTACCATAAAAATGTGTTGTTTTTTTAAAAATACATTATAGAGTCTTTTGGTTAAGTGTATTTGACACCTTTCCCAAAGTTCAAATTTTAAGAGAGTTTTTCACTGAGAAATGACTTTGGGTTGTTCCAGTGAGCCCCTGGAACGCCTCCAGAATTTGTTCCCTCTCCTTATAAAATAAATGTGAACTAATTAGACCTATTTAATATGCTTAAAGCACATGAGAAGCTTTGTAAAATAAAGAAATAAGTATGTTATATTAGGATACACATATTTTTACTATTAAAGTAGATGTTCTAGAGATTATAAAAATTCTGATATACTTTCATTTGCAAATTTAGTTGTTATCTTAAGATGTTACAAGAAAGCAAATTCCTTGGTCAATTGTATCATACTCTAATCTGTAACAATGTCATTTTAAGTTGTGTCATTTATAAACAGTCATTGTTTTACTGTAATGTGTTTATAAAACTATATCATGTCTTTGAAAGGATTCATGGAGAAGACTTTGACTTGTTTTGAATTGAATATTTTTTAGAAGGGATTTTTGGATCATACCTTTGAACTGAGTAAAGATTGCTGTAGCTCTTCGAAAAAGTTGGATTTATAGAATTGTTTGAGGATGATCAGAATAAACAAAAACTGATTACAGAACATAATAAGCTGAAGATAATTGTGGCTTTTATAACATTTTGTTTAAAATATCGCTGATTTTTAATTTTTAGTTTCCCAGATATAAGGAAACTTTCCTTTTTGTAAAGCAATTTGGTAAATTATACTTTCATAAGCAATATTGAAGCATTTATTGGGTTGGCCAAAAAGTACATTTTTCCATACAATAGCTATAGTAGCACTTAGTTGTTTTTAATTTAATTTGAAACAATTTTGTTAGATTGCATTGTTACAGCTGCAGTATCAGTGCACATTAAAAATATTGATCAACATTGGTAAATTTTTGTGTAACTAATTTAACATTGAAGATGGAAGAAAATATGCAACATTGTTGTCATATTATGCTTTATTATTTCAAGAAAGGTAAAAACACGACTGAAACACACACAAAAATATCTGTGCAGTGTATAGAGAAGGTGCTGTGACTGATCTAACATGTGAAAAGTGATTTGCAAAGTTTCATGTTGGCGATTTCTCACTGGAAGATACTCTATGATCAGGTAAACTAGTGGAAGTTGATGGTGATCAAATTGAGACAGTTATTGAGAACAATCATTAACATTATATCCCATGCGGAAGACAGCTGACATAGTCAAAATATCTAAATCAATAACGGTATTGGTGAAAATGAAAAATGTATCTTTTATTTTATGGAAAAAAAACAAATGAACTTGTTGGACAACCCAATATATTTTTCTCCCTACCTGATGCCTCTAGAATGTGGAAACTCTTAATGAGTATTATTCTCTCCATGGCAATATGTTTGTTTGCATAAATCCAAGAGGAATCTGATTTCTTTATAACAAAACACATGAAGCCCATTTCCAATAGCTGTTTCATTAATCAAGTCTTTGTCTGTAAAGTCATGATTAAAATAGACTTGTATAGGCTCTGGATGTCAGCCTGATGAATAAAGCTTGACCTTGAAGCCAATGAAAGCCCTTTGGAGAAATGGCCTGGTATGTTATGTTGCTTTTCAAAAAATTCATGGTAATCTTTCCAGGTAAGGAGCAAAGGTTTAACCTCAAGATATTTTGGGGACCTCAAGAACTTGAGAAACTCATCTAAATCTGTAGGTACTGCAGACAAAGCTTTATGGCAACAAGGTGGCTTGGCTTCCTGGCCCTGATGGGCTAATTAAAGCTAAATCTAGGAATTCCTTATAATGCTCCAGCAAAGTAGACCTAAGAAGGCCTATGTGGTCAATTGCTATTCCTGTTGCATTTATGCAAATAATCAGGTCAAATTGAAAGTGCATTTAATGCAGTAAATGAATTGGTCCTGATCTGGCTCTTTGATAAAAATGAGGGTGATTTTAGGGAAAAATATGTTTTAATAAAATCTATGATACACAATTATGGAAATTAGCTGTTAACTCAGTGAATTGTCTGTAAAATTGTATTCCTCCCTTATGAACTTGACCAGATCCTGAATTTTTCATTTTCTTTCCAGAGACATTTAAACTATAGATAAAGAGGATCTATCAGATCGTCACTGCTTAATTTCATTCCTGCAAAATGTTTGCATTTGGAAGTCATCTCATATGCCACTCTGGCAGACTCAGAAACTGGTTTACAACTTACTGTCTTCATTAATCTTTGTATGCTTTCTGCTTTCATACCTGGTTGTTGTTTTACATAGTATAGGCCTGATCTTAGAAGCTCATCCACATTGCCACATCCAGAACGAGACTCAGTGGTTTGGCCTGACGGATTACCTGTCAGGACTAGATGGGTGAATTGGATATGACAATTCCATACCAAGATGATGATGCTCCAGGGATTCCCTCCTATATCTACTTTTGAAGAATCAGCGAACAGCTTTTCTATTCCAGACTCATATCCAATTTCCTTATCTCCCTTAAGTCAGGCAGGAAGAGACTTCCTTATCCTGTGCAGGCAGAGGCCTGGTTTCTCTGTCAAATTCTTGGTGATTGTCTAGATGGGTAAGACAAAAGTCACATCCTTCTTGGCGTTCTTGGTCTCTGCTCTCTTCTCCTCTTTGGGTATAACCTATATTGTGCTTGTGGCATATGAATACAGTGTACCAACACTCTCCCCACCCAGGGACTTTCTGTCTGGAAGAACTAACACAAAAATTGTGAGGTGGAGAAGCAATGTGGGGGTGGAATGTTGGGTAACTCAGGACATGGCCCCTCCGCGACCTCAGAGAACAATGTCAGGGTGGCTGTCTGCCAAGCAGCCATAAGGAAGGAGGAAAACAGTCTCTATCTGGATGTCCCAGCCCACTCAAGGCCCCTATGCCTCAAGGCTCCTGTGTTTATCATAAAAGTGCAGAATTTTCACACACTATGCCCTCCCTAATCCTGTAAGCAGCACCAAGGCTGTTGGGAGGGCATGGTCTTTCTCACACTGATCCACCAACATTGGTGCACTCCCTCGCGATGTGGGTAATGAATGGCATGTCCACAGCATGCCCACATCTGCTGGGCCTCCAGGTGGTCTTTGCAGGATATCACAAACACGAGTGCAGCTCCCAGGATCGTAGCCCCCGCACAATGTTAGGGCTTGCAACAAGGAAGGCAAAACAGTTGGCTGCAAGGAGGCATCATTTGTATAGAAAATATAGGTGGAAATTTCATAACAGTCTGACGGGGGGAGAGACCAAATTAGATTCCCCAGAATAATGGAAGTTTTATTATGTAGTTTCCATTTAATCCATTCACCTGATCGATTCTCTCCATTCTCTCTATACAGCATATTGAGTGGTGCTTTTCTTAGTTCAGGTTTCATTAAAACAAGACCTAGAATCAAGAATTTCAGTGCAATTTGTTGATTTGGTAGGTTATACTAGGAAGTCATGTGAAGACGTGGGAAAGGAAAGCCAGAAAGTGTAGGAGCCAATAAAGTGGCAATGAATGAACAGGTGACTTATATGAGTACCTGGGAACTGAGAAGAACCTGCTTCAGATCTTCTCACTGAAGCACAAGAAAGCTGGAGTACTTACCCATCGACCCCCATCATCTATGAAAATCATTTATTATGAGTGGCTCCTGGGGGTGCTAGCTCTCCAGCACTCCCCAACTCACCTTAGGTAAAGAGATATAGCATTAGAGGGAGGAATACACCAAAGCTTCAGGTGACACCCAAAGTCTCCCGAGGAACTAAGGGTGGACACATCCAGCACCTGCCACACAGCATGACAAATACCCACACCCATCATTCAAAGCCTCTAATAAACCATTGCACTTTTACCCTGACTTGACTGATAATTTAGCAATACTTACCAAGAATCAGCTGGGTTTATTACCAAATGCAGTAGAATTATGCTACAATTATCATTGGCATTGTTACTATGTAAGCAAATTAATCTTATATAAATTAAATATATGCAATATGAGGGCACAAGGAGATGTCAATGAAAATTAAATTGAATTCTTCAGAATGTTTTGATGAAAGCTATCCATTAAAATTTATAGAAACCATTGAATTAGGTGGGGCTGAGAAAACTGTGAAGGGCTTGGGGAAAAGTGTTAACAATTGAGGAAGATTATTCAATCATATTGCTTCGCCAGTCACCTTAATTCTTGCTCTACTGTAAAGAAACTGAAGTTGAAAATCTTAAGGGAAGCATTGAGAATGTGATTTACTGAGAAACAACACATAATGCCAATTAGGAGAAAAGACCTCAGCTTTACATCAAAGATTGGCAAATGAATGTCAATTTATATGTTTTAAGTTAAAATAAAAATGTATAAGGTATGTATGAATCATTTTTTATGACCCCTTGCTTTCAATTTTTTTTTCAGTTAATTAACCAACTGCTAGCCTTGCATGAGTTGTGTTAGAAGTGTCTCAACCCCATTCACAGGAAAATGCTCTAAGACTGTGCTTGATTTTTCATTCAAAGTCAGCCACCAGGAGTGTTTTAAATATCCCAGGAAAATGGAAGTACAGGCACTAGCACTTCCTAGGCAGCTCAGAAATTGGATTTAAGGATCAAAAATACTGGTTTACTCTGGGAAGTATTTAGCCCAGTCACAGAGAATAACAGCAGAGAAATTAATGAAGTGAAAACTTAGGAATATTTGAGGCGCAATTACAAGGGACACAACACTATAGCTTCAAGAATGAAACAGAGACAGGCCAACAAACAAACTTTTAACTACTTGTTAGAATAAGAAAGGAATTGAGTTTTTAAAGATTTAAGATGCATATGTTTAAACTGCAGAGACTGCCTGGAGTTCTGTCTTCCAGTCATTTTGTTTTATGCTTTGGCTACCTGGACACTTGTCATGTTAGAGAAATTCACTGTGTCTTTTCAAGTGGGCAAGATTGAGAATCACTGAATTTGGGTATCAAGCTTTGTAGTTCAAGAGAACAAATAAGCTGCCTTGCTATCCATATGTTATTATTATCCTGGAAATGCTCTAACAATGTAAAAATACATGGAATCGATTTTGTTGCTCATAAAAACCCAAATTTTCAGGATAACTAGGTAACCACAATATGACTTCTCTTTCCCCCAAAACATAGGTCATCCTACATATGATTAAATAAAATCATAAATTAATACCATATTTCTGAACTTGTGTATAAAAAGAAGAAAATTTATGCCAGAGTTGATAAGTTTATTTTATTTATTCCCCATTTTTGTCTCAGAAATAATTAAAGTCTATCTATAAAGCAGTATAAAATGTAGCTAAAGATCAGAAACGCCCATGATTTCACTTCTCAAAAATTCCAAAGAACTTAAAGGATTGGGTTTAAATATCAACTAACCTTTTAACTAGAAAATTGAACATCTCCTGCCTTTGAAGGGTGTCAATTATCCCCAGTGCTGTGAGGCCCAGCACAAAAGTGCAAACAGAGAATTTTCAGCCAGGGTTGGTGGCTGGTCCCCTTCATTCCCTAACCATGTGTCCAGGCAGCAATGTGAGTGAGTGGCCTTTTGTGCATGTGTGTAGAACTCCAGCCTGCATGCCCAAACTGCTTTCTTACAACCTCCCAACAGCTGCCCCTTGGCCTTCCCTGGGTCCCAGGGGCTTGTGTCTGTTTAAGCAGAGGATCCTGGAGTCCTGGTGTGGTGGGCAAATAATGCCCTCTCAAAAAAGACCATGCCCAAATACCCAAAACCTATGAATATATTATGTTACCTAACAAAAGGGATTTAAGGTATAATGAAGGCTGGAATCAAGATGGAATGACCTTAAAATAAGGAGATTAGCTCAGATTATATAGATGGGTTTAATGTAGTCACAGGGGTCTTTAAATGTATAAGAGGGAGGCAGACACGTCAGAGTGAGTCTACATAAGAACACCTTGACTGACCACTGCTGGCTTTGAAGATGGGTGGGACCATGAGAAATGCAGAGACCTCTAGAAGCTGAAAAAGCAAAAAATAGATTCTCCCTTGGAGCCCCCATAAAGGAACACAGTCTTGTCAATATTTTGGTTTTAGCCCAATGATACCCACGTCAGCCTTCTAGCTCCCAGAACTGTATGATAATAAATTTGAGTTGTTTGAAGCTACTAAGTATTGATAATTTGTCCAACTAGCAATAGGGATCTCATCTACCTGGGTACCTGCTGCTTGGCCTCAAGGAGGGCGGGACTCTGGGGGGCTCTGCAGACACTTCGTCCTGGAAGGGTTGGTGGGGGGACAGTCTGGCTAGAAGTGAGCTGGTGGCCAGAGGTTTGGAGGAGGTAGGCACTGCTGCGGTGTAACAGGAAAACATGACAAGGAAAGAAGAAAGCCTTACCTGACCATGCTAAACAAAAGGCTGGGTTCTGCCAGGTTACTTGGGGTGATTAGTTGGGCCAATTTGTTGGAAGAGGGCAAGCCTTCATGCCCTTTCCTCTTTCAGGTTCAGTGTTCGGTTTCTGGGTTTAAAAAAAAGGTGTATAGATGTGGCTGTGAACAAAAGTCCAACTGCATCTTTCTGTCTTGGATTTATCTCATCTTTAAGTTTCCCTCCTGTGAACTTTGACCAAACTTACTGTTCTTAGGAAACACAACAGTCTTCCAAAGAATGATTATCTATGTTCCTTAAACTTACACCATATAGCCATAAATAAATGGCTGGAATGGCATGGCAACCAAGATAAATATCAAACTAATGATTGTATTGATATAAACAATCATCCATCACAAGACCCCCTGACACATACCACGTTCTTTGTCCCTTGTCTATCATTAGTACTTGAGTTATATTATTAATAAAAAGTGCTGCCACAGACGTCTATTAGCAAAGAATAATCTTAACAGAATTGCTGGATTGCCTTCTGCTCTGACCCTACCCGCCATAAGTAATATACCTTATGAATAATTTCTGTTATAGTCTATGGAGTTGCCTGCATCAATTTTGATCTCAAGATACCTTCTCATTACATTGGCCATAACACCTTTGCCCCACAATCAGACAACAGACAAAAGGCCATATTTCTGCTTTGAATAACAGTAGGAGAGTGAGTACGGAAGATTCTGAGAAGAGTTGAGAACAGAACTGGGAAGGTGGAGAAAAAAGAAACTGAACCAAGAAAATGGTTAAAAGACCACTTCTTGCTATTTTGAAGACCTGGTTAAATTATACGCACTGAATATTTTGTTTGGGTAGATTCCTAATGGAAACTGGTCAATGAACATGGTTTACAGTGGAGGCTGGGATGCGTTGCCAAAACCCCTCGGGAGGTTATGGGGGAGCCTCTCATCGTCCTAGTTCTCAGGACTGTCAGCTGCTGATGGTGCAAAGCAGAGTCCTCCCCCTAGCAAATGTTTTTACCAAGGTCTTGCCCATCCTAAGGACAATCTGTATGCAACAAACGCCATGTCAAAGACTTGATTGCATGCCCCAATTTGAGACACAGGGCCAAACCAGCTCCATAGTCCACTTTAGGGTCAGCTGTGGCTTTTGTGGTCAGCGCACCACAGCCCAAACTCTCCCCTGTCCCTACCCTGCCTCTTTCATTCTTCACAAGAGATCCCAAAGAAACTCCCCCCCCCAAAAAAAAATTATTGTATGAAAATCTGTCTCACAGTAAGCTTCCTTTAGAAAGTGGTCCACAATAAGGTTGAAAACAGACAGCAAAATGACTTCAAGGACTTTGAAGCTAGAATCAAGTTAGGGGAGAATGGTCCTCAATCACAGAGGTCTGGTTTGCAACAGACTGTGGAATTGCAATGAATTACATCCTTGAGGGTCAGAATAATTTCAAGGTAGTCACGGGGAGCCCAAAGGCTGCAAAGGAATCACTCAGTCTTCCTCCTCGGGTCACACAATCATTTCCAGGGCCTCTGCATTTCTGGGTGCTTGCCTAATAAATTGCCTTTCAGGTTTTCATTCAAAAGCAAAATGGCTGGGAAGTGGAAGGCGTGGATAGAGATAATTAAAGAAGTTGGGGAGTGACCACATACCAGCAATTTTCCTGTCATGCCTCCCTTCTTTCAAAACTTAAAACCCAACAAAAATGTCCTTAGAACTGTCCAGATTTCCTGGATAATTAGTCTAAATTGGTACAGTATTTGTGAAGAAAATAAAAGCTTTTTAAAAAGTTCAGACTCTGATCCAGTAGTTATAACACCAGGAAGATACTTGAGAAAAATAATCAGTTTATTTTTGAAGACATGCTCAAACCATTATTTATAATTTTTAACCTTTGGAAATTGGAAGTATCAATGACCAGCCCTGGCTGGTGTGGGTCAGTGGATTGAGTGCTGGCCTGTGAACAGAAGGGTCTCTGGTTCTATTCCCAATCAGGGCACATGTGTGGGCTGCAGGCCAGTTCCCCAGTGAGGCGCATGCGAGAGGCAACCACACATTGATATTTCTTTCCCTCTCCTTCTCCCTCCCTTCTCTTCTCTCTAAAACATAAATAAATAATTTTTTAAAAGGAAGTGTCAATGACCAAAACCAAAATGAGAAATTTTTCCAAATTCTGTCACATCCATATGACAGAATCTTGTGCATCCAATAAAAAATTATGTTTTTAGAGGTTGTAGGATCGTGTCAGAAAATACATAGGATTTAAACAACAAAAAAACAGGAACAAAATTGCTTATACAGTCTAGTCTTTACAAAATATAAAAATGTGCATTATTAGTTTTTTAAGAAGGAGAACTAAAACTATGCAAATGGTTCATTTTAAAAGGCAGACTCTTTTCAAAATAAATACTAAAATTTTTAAGTAATTTTAAAGGCCAACTTCTCATATCCTTTAATTTCCTGGAAATGAACTGTTCATATTTTAAATACATCTATTGTAAAATATGAATCAATACATGAAGAGCTATTTAATTCTGTTTTTTTTTTTTTGTCCCCAGCAATATCCCAAACAGAGGCTCAAGAGTGCAGCAGTTAAAACAAACACAAATTAGGATTCTTTAATGGATAAGTCACAGTTTTGGAAAAAACTGCAGGATGAGAGAAGTTTTATGTGGGACATCTAGTGATGGAATCATTAGACTACGACTTAAAGCAGAGGTTTTCAAAATATGGTCCCTGGACTGCCAGTATCCACATCACCTGGGAACCTGTGAGCCTGTTAAAACACAGCATCTCAGGCCCCACCCCAGCTCTCCTGAATCAGAAACTCTTTGGTAAAAGAGAGTAAGTGTATTTAACAAGTTCTCTCAGAGATTATAATGTGGGCTAACATTTGAGAATCACTGCTCTAGGTCAAGGGTCATGAACTGCAGGGTGAGGGAAGGGCCCGGCATGTGACCTCATGCCTTCTACATTTTCTTTTTCTAAAAAAAAAAAGATTTTATTTATGTATTTATTTATTTATTTATTTATTTTTTAAGAGGGGAAAGGAGGGAGAAAGGGATGGAGAGAAGCATCAATGTGTAGTTGCCCCTCCTGTGGACCTGGCCCACAGCCAAGGCACGTGCTCTGACCAAAAATTGAACCAGTGACTCTTTGGTTTGCAGGTTGGTGTTCAATCCACTGAACCACACCAGCCAAGGTTTCTACATTTTTCAAGGGTCTTAATCTAAAGCTATCATTGGATTCTCAAAGAAGTTTGTTATCTACAAAAAGAAAAGAAAACCCCCCACAGATACAATAATAGCAATAATGGCTTTTGAATATCATGTACCTCTCTGTGTCAAGGTTCCCATGATTCTGTGTGGTTTGAATGACAGATTTGGATGCCTGATTCTAACTACCATGGCAATTGAACGCATGAAAGTTCCAAATTAATGGGCTCCCTGCAGCCTGTAAATAGAGGACCTATACTAGAATGGTCTCTGCTCCTTTGGTCTGCCAAACGCTTCTCTCCTGCTTGTAATAATATCACCCCCCCAATTTAGAGGATAAGCCCACCTTCCACTTTATTCACTATTAGAGGAGCTGTCTGTCACTGCATCACATCTCCCTGGACACAGATATGAGCACACAGTTTCCAAAAACAGCACTCCCTCAGATTGGTCAAAATTGTTGGCCAAGAGATGTTCTCTTGACCCAAAATGGGCCAAAGAGTTCTTTCCTGGGATTTTATATACACTTACTTAGAGAAAATAATAGCCTTTTTTCTCTGAATTTCCTAAAGCTGAGTCAATGTCATCCTGTACCTATGTGTAATGCACCTGCTATTTCCCCAACACATGGAGGAAACCATATATTAAAAAAAAAATAAGCTCAGTAAAAAAATCACAAGAAAAGGAGGCTGTGAGCTAGTGGACTCATTCTTATTGAGAAAGAGAAATAAGGCTTTTAAAAAGTTTTAGTGCAGAGTTACATGACTTGACAAGTGTATGCAGTTTATATGCACCATGACAATCTTGGTATGGAATAGTCCCATTATTTAAAAAAGTCCTACATGTTCCTCTCAGTCAACCCTCATCCTAGGTCCTGGTACCCACGGATGTTTTTGTCCCTATAGTACACCATTTGCAAAAATGTCATACAAATAAAATCATACAGTATGTAGTATTTTTAGTTTCATTTCTCTCCCTTAGTATAATGCATTTGAGATTTGTCCATCGTTGTTGTATTGTGTGTATCAGTAGTTTGTTCCTTTCTGTTGTTGAATAACTTCTGATTTGTCTACTGTAAATATTTGCATACATAAGTTTTCTTTTTTTTTGCATACATAAGTTTTCATCACTTGGATAAATATCTAGTAATAGAGTTGCTGAATCATATGATGTAGATATGTTTAACTATATAAGAAATTGCAAAACTGTTTTTGCAAAATGTATCATTTTTCATTTCTACCTGCAATGCGTAAGAGTCGCTGGTGCTCCACCCAGAACTCTCAAGGACTGAACCTCCCCTTTGACTTCCCAGTTGAGTGACCTAATAAGCCCTTAGCCTAAATGCTGTCACTTCTAGATAAAAAAAAATCTTGACTAATATAAGAAATTTCTAATTAATATGATCAGCATCCCTTGTATAATTTATTCTTTCTCTGTATTTACCCTGCCATTCCAAGGATACTTGTCCTCAGATAAAGTATGTAATTAGAAAAATAGCGTACTAGGAATTATAAAGGAATACAATTCTAAAGGTTTTCATTTTTTTAAGGGATTCTAGAACCTGTTGATATAATATAATTAGCCAGGACAAAGTGTCTCTCAGTGGCTGAGATGATGTACCCCAGCAATTCTGTGCCTCTTTTCTCCTCACTTTCACAACTTGGTTAGACTACTGTTATGAGTCTGAGAAGGAAATATATAACTATTCCCCAAAGATGCATTATTTATATTACTTATGATTATGGGGACCATTTCCATGGTTATATTAGATGTTATGTTGTATATATTATGTGAGAATACTCTCAGAGAACACTACAGATTTTCAAACAAAAGGTATTTTTCCCATCACTTCAGTGAAGTACAGTATCATCTTACTAAAAACTATTTCCCAGTAAAATACTCAGAAATCATGCTACGAACAAGACTTCATTGCTCTTGGGAAAAACTGGGCCAGAGGAAGGTCTCTCTGAGACCATGAGCCAGGGAATTTGTTCATGGCAAAGCCAAAGAACAGCCGTTTCACAATTTTTTATTAATGTCACAACTTGACAGCGTTCTTAGGTAATGCCTCTGGAAGTACCAGTGTTCTTTCTCAGGAAGGAGAATATTCAGTTGCTCCTAATTGTCACCTACATCTTCACAGACAGAGGAAAAATAAGGTATCTTCTCTTCTTCGCCCCTCCTGTTCAGAAGACATAACATCTAATACAACCATGAAAATGGTCCCCGCAACTATAAGTAATTATGAATAATGCATCTTTGGGAGAGAGTTACATATTTCCTTCTCAGATTTCTAAGAGTTGTCTAATGAAATTGTGAAAGTGAGGTGAGAGGAGGCACAGAACTGCTGGGGTGCATCATCTCAACCACTGAGACACACTCTGTCCTGGCTAATTATATTAATATTGTAACATAATGTTGAAAATATATATTTTATGTAATTACATGTTATATATAACTATAATTATCTGGAGCTATTAGTAGGCCCTATCAAAAATATGGCATGAAAGATCCCCTTCATAAAAAAATACTCTTTCAATGGCTGGCCAGATTTTAGGTGAGTTGGGAACATTTCTTTAATACACTATTTTTTATCACTGAAATATTTCCTTGCTACCGTTGAGTGTGGGTGCTTTACTTGCTGTCCAAATGGAAACAGAGGGTTGCACTAAACCATTGCTCAAGTCCATTTCAGTGACATTAATCTGCAGAAATAAGACCAAGAGGAAATAACCAAGGGTGTTCAGTCTAGCCCAGTTATAATAGAACAGAGATTTGTTCACTTCACACAAACCTGCGAAATGGTGGACAACACCACAATTTAAGTTAGAAAGTCTTGCTGAGAATATTAACAAGTGATTTTAACTTTGGGAGCTAAAGGAAAGCATTGAGAATCATGTGTGTGTGTGTGTGTGTGAGACAGAGGGGGAGAGTGCATATGTGTGAGTGTGTGTGTCCTCTGGCATTTCTTAGACAGTAAATAAGCCAGGAATTTTCTGCTAGGAAAGCAGGAAAGAATTTACCCCATAGACAGCTAGAACTGGTTATCCTAGGTGTACTTACCAAGGAAAGGCTACAAAGGAAAACTAGGTCAAGGGTTTTACAATAGTGGAGGAGGAGATTAGGTGGAGAGGAAAATTTAGGGGCATTAAACTTGGAAGACCAATTTAAGGAAAACAAAAGCAAGCCCACGGCACAGACACTGATGTGTGACATGTACTTTCCCACTGAGGTCCTACAGGAAACAGTACTTAAGTCCAGTGGTAGGGCAGGCAGTTTGTGTGCCCCCACCCACCAACCCCCACAGGGTATTTGCTACTCCTTTGTGTTCTTGGGCGGGTGATTACCTAATGAAGACTTGCATAGGCATCATCTCCCTCCAATCAGAATAAAGGCACTCACCTGCTTTAATAGATATTTTTAAATGAGATCTTTTTACCCCTCAGGTTTAACACAGTTTCAGGGTCAATGATATAACCAATGTACAAATACTGCAGTGGTAATCACATGCCCAAGTAATCTCCTGTTGAGCAATATAAGGGGATAAACTGTAGGTAGTTTATAGTGCCTAATCTCAATGAATTTATTGCCTATTATAAGCAAGCTAAGGAGAAAGAAATTAAACTTCCTCAGCTGAATGATATTTGAAACTATTAACTTATGGTTTTCTCTCACTTTATTGTCCTTCCTTTATCCCATTCACATATTTGAAGACATTAAAAAGTTTCATATAATACTTGGGGATATTCATTTATAGTTTTCCCCACTTTATTTTTCCCCTTCCCTCCTCTCATTCAAGTATACCTACAGTGAGATGACAGAGGAGGAAGGCCAAAGGGCATGTCATCAAATTGATGAGCTCCAACCTGCTGGGGCCCTGGCGAGGTACAGTGGGTAGAAGTACTTCCCACTGTCCTGCAGAGGAGGGAAGAAGGGGTTATTTATCCACCATTGGCTTCGTGCATTGTGTGTGTATATGTGTGTGTTGGGGGTGCTGTCTTAGATTACAGATAGGTAGATGTTGTCTGGAAGGAATTTTGATTCTTGTCTTGAAAAACCTAAATCCAAACAGGATTAGAAGAAATAAACAGAGTAATCTGAAGAAGCAGGAAACCCTCCTTTCAAGATGAGCTAAATAAAAGATTCTCCTTAATCTTTGGACGATAGTAGATAAAGGTGGGTGGGTACAGTGTTTGAGGGCAAATCGCACTAGATTTGGGTGGGAAGCACCTAAGTTATTAGGGTGAGTATAGGGTATTCTAGCCAGATGTTTCTCCAACAACATTAAAGCAAAAGCTTCAAAAATGTTGGGCTTTGGAAGCAATGGTGAGAAGTGGAGAACCAGTCTGATGTTTACTTCATCTTCTGGCCCTGAAACACAAACAGCTTCAATATGATGAGCTCTATAATGTATCCTCATCCTACTCTCTTGTCTTCTCCTGTTTCTTGGATCACTTTCCATGGTCAACTTCCTGCACTCAAGATCCTTCCTTGGGCTCTGGTTTAGGAGTGGAGAAGGGACAACAGTAAAGGTAAGTAGGACTTGAATAGCTTTCAGATCCATTTTGATAACATCTGACTTCACCATAAATCACTCTTTACTTCTATTCTATATGGTTTCCTAAAACTTTAGAAAAGATGGAAAGTCCCCTCCTGGAAGTCAAACTTAACCAGATGTTCTCATTTTCCATCTTTCTCAAAACTCTGCAGTATTTGACAATAATGACTTGAAAGCTCCTTGAAGCCTGGTCTTCTTTGCTTTCCAATAAACTGTGATTACTGCGTTCTTCCCCTCCCTCTCTGTACGTGCCTCCTCTGACTCTTCCCTGTTCTTATTATCCACAAGAATGGGCTTTTGAACCTATTCCCCCTTTGTCTACTTCTACCTACTTTGGTGTCTTGAGATTACTATGTTTTTTGTGAGTGGCTTTCAAATTTGGATGCCTGGGAAACCCTGAGATTTCTTCTGTACTCCAACCTCGTATATAGGCCCATGTGGTGAAAATTCCATCCTTAATGTTATGTACAAGCTCAGTACCCAGAACTAAGGTAAGTATCCAGAACGAAACAAAAAATTTGTTTGAACTAGAAATGCAAAAATTAAAAACAGCAACAATGAAAAGAATGGATATAAGAAAAAGAAGAGTGCAATAAAAAGCACATGTAAAGATCTAATCTTAGGGGAAAATAAAAGACACAGAAATAGAAAGAATATAAATTAGAGTATTCTGGTCTGATAAACTGGAAGAATGGTGGCATTTTTGGATGGGGTTGAAGGAGTTGAGAGAAAAAAAACAATCTTAAGATGAAAGAAAAGATGAAGAATTCTGTTTGAATGCATTAGATTTCTGTACTGTATTTTCAAGCTCAATTTTATATGTATTGGAAGACCTGTGGCCCTTTCCTATTTTTCTTATTGATCTTGACCACACATTACCTCTTTGATTTCTACTTTCTTCAGTCTCATGGGATTTCTTGAGGAAAATGTCACCAACTTCCAACAAAATACATCTTTTAATTCTCTTCTGGAGCCAAACTTGCCACTTTTGTAAACAAAACATAAGAAAAATATATGTAATACATAAATAGAATTAAAAATAAAAATAGTAAATGTAAAGTACATAACACATAAAAATCACAAAACTCCCAGTCAGAAACTTACAGCAATCAAATCTAAAATCATCCGTTACTGCCCCAAAATGACTTAAATGCTTGCTTTCTATTATTTTAATACTTGAGATGCACCAAGAAAATACCATCCTTTAAAGGTTTCAGCCAGGCAATGTAAATCTGTAGATGGAAAACAGGTCTCCAAATTCACGTAAAGAAACCACATATTTTATTTTATCTTGAAATCCTTCAGGCCTTTTACACTGTTTGGAGGTCTGAAAACAGTCACCTTCCTCATGTCCTGTTTTGCTTGTCACCCACCTTTGTGCCTCTGTAAACCTGTCCATTGCTCTCTTGGTAATAAAGAGAAACACACCATTGTACTATTAATAAAACACTGTGTCAATTGCTCCCCCTCCAAAACACCTATAATGATTTTAATTGACTTTATTTTCTTCCAAAAAGAAACAGAGTTGCACAATCATTGGGAGGTCTGCCCCAGTTAATGGAGATGCATTACTGATTCAAGATGAAAATTGAAGCCTGGTAAGTATCCATCTAGCAGCTTCCCAACCTGAAACAACACACAGAATCTGGTGTATGAGTTTCTCTTATTACTCTCCCCACTCAGCATATTACCCCATCCTGGGACCCAACAAAGGACTTGGGAGCAGGTAAAAAGCTACACATTGTTCTAGCTTTTTCCTAGCTGCACTTTGGAAAGCAGATTTGCAGGTTCTGAACCAACAGGCAGTAAGTCACTCAGCCCATTTGCTCAGAATTGCCACTGCATTGTTACTGTTTACTTCCCAATAACTCTAAAAGCACAGACAGTAACAAATATGCAGAGACACTGTCTTCTCTGCACATCAGAAAGCTGCACCTTCATGAATATCTCTTCCTTTGCTATTTCCTAACCCAATTTTTTCATGTCAAAGCTAGGAATTTGTGTGACAGGGTACTTGCTGCATTTCCATAAAGCAAAAGATTAGCCACATTCATGCCGATTCTAGGAAGCTTTGATTTTAGCTTCAGAGGGCAAACCTGTGATAATTAGCTGGATTCTAAGATCTGGGAGTGGTCTTATTAATGAGAGCCCCAGATAATAAAAGAAAACTGAGGGACAAATATTAATGGTGAGAATTCGATACATCCCCATTTTGAGCTGCTGGAGGAGTTATGTGAGAACAGTGTCATCCACTCAACAAATGTTTATTTGTTTATTTAAATGTTTAAATGTTTTTACCGAGCACCTACAATGCAATATGAGTATATAGCTGTAAAAAAAATCTAACATTCCTGCTGTCCTGGAAATTGCATGCTGGGCACAGAGTGAAATTAAAATTGTGCAGTTAAATAAATGCATTCACACAGAAAGTCCAGGTAATGGTGCTCTGAAGAAAATTAGAGAGGTATTGTGATAGACAGTGATTCTGGACAGTGGACAGGGCTACTTAATAGTGTTAGCATAGATAGCTAGTTAGTATTAATGAAGCAATGAAGCCAAGGGAATCAGACATTAAGCATAATAAACTAAGAAGCTGAATTGTACAATAAACCTGCTGCACTAGGAAGTTGCAGCATTCATAGAATCTCCAGGGGATTGCTGCATCCTCCACCCTCAGGACCTAATCCCTGAAGTGGGCAGGAAAGATATTCACCAGTCGTTAGCTGGTATCACCAAGGGAGAGATAAAACAATACAGGGCAATTTCCTCTGCTGGGTGGGTGCCCAGTAGAAGCCAAGATGGAACAGGAGGAGGTCCTTCTACTATGAGTTATGTGCAGTAGGAGCCAAGATGGCGACTCTAAGGAGGAAGTGCCTAGCCTGGGAGAAGGATCAGATTGCACAAGAGACAGAATCCCCGAAGGTCCAGAAAATGAATTGGTTAGGGGGAGGGCCAGCATAAGCCTGTAAAGGATTGGGAAATTGAATGGTTAGTTTGAAAGAGTGTCTGTTCCCTCCCAAGCTCGAGGTGATATACCAAAGCTTAACAAAGCCCTCTCCCCCCAGTAACAGCCATGTAGACCTAGCAGCTGTGTTTGTTCATACGTTCTCTCTCCATAACAGCCATATTGACCTAGCAGCTGTGCAAGTCCCGAGCACGAAGCAAAGCACAGGCTCCAAAGGCAAGCTCCAAGTGTCAGCTCCAAATGGACTCCAGGGATCAGCCAGGGTGCTGGATATAGCAACACAGCACTGGCCAAAGTGCAGCCAGGAACAGAGGCTAGGCTAGCCAGGTGGGGCAGAGACTGAACTGGACTAATAACCAATGGCACACAATTTCTGGGTCCTAGTTCTACCCTGAACTTGATGAAGACAAGGTTGAACTTCTTCCACAATGGGAGTGACAGAGAAGAGACACTGGAAACCTGGGGACTGTCTTTTAGTTTTATTCCAATAAATCTTACCACTACATCTCATCCTCCCACACACAGGTCCCCAAAATGCTTTCCTTGTGACTCTATGGAAGGACCCCATTTTAACTGGCAGCATTAGGAGAGGGCTGGGCAGAGCTTCTCTGAGGAGCTGACATTCAAGATAATATGGAAGTTTGAAAACATCTTCCCTAACTTCTTTAATACTCTTTACATCAAAAGATGAAGCCTATGGCCCTCTCCCTTGTCCCCTGAATCTGGGCTCTCTGACAGCTTGACAAAGAGATGTTTGACAACAGAGGAAAGCAGAAGTGACGCCATGCCACTTCCTGGCCCTGAGCCTTAATAAACTGGCAGCTTCCAATCCCTGTGTCTCAGGAGATGCTTACTCTCGGACTTGGTCACCATACTGGGGGAAAGCCCCAGCAGGACACTATAAACATTCTACCATAGAAAGGTTAGCCCCACATTGTCCTGCCAATGTCACTTCCAAAGGGGAAATCGCCTGTATCATTGATCTATATAGCTCCTTTCTCACCAGAAACGTCATTTACCAAGCAAGTGTAGAAATGGAGCTACTGAGATGTAATTCTGACTTCCAGATCATTTGATATATATTTGACCCATTTATTGGTTAAAACATTTACGATCCAAAGAAATGCTCTTCTTTGTATAGGAGAAGGACGCCATAACCCTGCCACCACTGGGATCTAAACTCTGAATAGCAGGCAAGTGGCAGGTGAGCCTAAGAAATACCTGGGGGTCAGACCAGCACTCGGGCAGCGCTCAGTGTATGGCCCATTGCTGGTGTCTGTGCATTCTCCTGCAGTGCATGTGTGCTTGTTCTGAGGATCAGACAAAGGGAAGTCAAACCCGGCTGCCTCTCCTTTTTGGAACGTCAGAAGTTGAATGCTTTGTTAGGGTTGCCAATGGTGACTCAACACTCCTTTTCTTCTATCCTACGATGAGCTGATTAAGTCATTTTACTTCATGAGCAATGAAGGGTTTAGGGTTGATTTTTCTCCTGGCAACAGTTAATTCTGGTAACACCACATCATGAAAATATTGATGGAGAACAGCAATATTAATCCATCACACATTATCTATTAGTAATGTGTTATGTGACAAATACAAGTCATAAATTTAATTAAATGTGATGCTATTAATCATTCACCATTTATAATGAAGGCCCATAGAACTTCATTTGAACATTCTCACAATCTGCTTATTACAAGCTCAGCTGTAGCTGCCTTTTCAATCCTGTGACAAATCCCCTTTCCTTCTTTGCTTCCTAATTACTAATCCTCCTTTACAAATTCTAAGGAAAGTAACTGCTCTATCTGTTGCTATGGCTTCCGCACCTAAAGCAAGCTCTCTTCCTTTTTGCTGAGAATAACTTGTTTTGTTTTGTTTTGTTTTTCTCCAGGTAGCAACGTGCCCAGTCCCCAAAAGACAAATCCTCATTGGTCTAAGCCAATCAAAAAACCCTTCCTATGTCACCTGTGATTTACCTAGAAGTAAATAATGTAACAAGTTCTTGCCAATAAAATGGGAGGAGAATTCTGCTGGAGTATTTGGGTAACACTTTCTACCTTGAATAGAAGACTCTAGGAAAAGAAACCATTTTTGGTGCCTTCTTGCTTCCTGCTCAGGGCACTGGCATGGGACAATGTGATATTTGGAGCTGAGCAGCCATCTTGTGAACAGGAGGATGGCATCTCTTGCTCTGAAGATGACAGATAAGAGGGAAGTCTGAGCCTTTGGTACTATGTTGAATTGCTCAACCAAGCCTGAGAATGCTTAACAACAGGATTCTTATCATAGAAGCAGTAACTCTTCATGGGTTTAATCCAATTTATTTAGGTATTTGTACTATGAGGCTGTATTTAGCAAACCAAGGGAGGAAAAAAGAGCAGGATTGTTTTTAATACTTGTGAGACCCCGGGCAGGCTACTAACAATGGCCCATGTACCATATGCTGAAGTACTTAAAAGTTACAAATTTGGTTACCAACTGCTGAATAAAATATGTGTTGTCCTCAGGCCTTGAAAAATATTATGCTATCATGTGACCTGTAAGGTAAAATTACAGTTTTAAATGTCTGGGGTCCTTCTGGAGCATCAAGCTAGAACAGAGTAGTCGAGGACCGTCTTCCCCAGTCACAGACCCATGGGGTGGCCCTCTTCCTTTCCCACCCCTCAGCATTGTCCCACTTGTAGGGTGTCCTGAAAGGACATCTTTAGACACTTTCGACTAAAAGTTCAGTTTTTACCCACGTTCTCCCATTCTCTAGACAGTTGCCTTGGCCACTCCTTGGAAAGGTGGACCTCAGGAAGAGGCACGTGGAGACCCAAAAGCAAATTTCTATGGCCCTTTGGAAAGAAATTTTAGGGCCCTGGGTATCTGAAAAATAATCTAGACAGAAAGACTTAGTCTCTGGAACATAGCAGGCAAAGGGTCCATCAAATCTGGTGGCTTAGAGCGGAGATCTCTCCTGACTGATCTGAGGTGGGACCGAGGAAGAGCCCCTGAGCAGCTGGTGGTAATGCAGATCTGAAGGCCCAGGTCGAATCAGGATTTTGTTCCCCACGAACACCTAAAATAACTTTTCTAATTTTCTCTTTATTAATAAGATGAGAACTTCAGTGATTTTCAGTGAGTAAAAATTAGTTGCTCTTGGAGAAACATAAACAGAGATAGATTTATAATGAAGCTAACAAGACTTAAGCTCCAAGGGCCCACACTTGCATGATTTCTGAGTAAGAAGCCTTAGCAACATGTTCACACAATGCTGATGCCACCATCTCGTGAACAAGAGGGCAGACATGACCACTACATGCTTGGGGGGTCTTTTTTTTGTAATAGGTGTAAAAGTAAGATTTAAATTTTTTTAATTTTAAAAGGGCCCCTAAAAGGTAAAATGGTGTAGCCATTGTGGAAAAGTTTAGTTGTTTCTTAAAAAGTTAAACATAGAATACTATGTGATCCAGCAATTCTGCTCTTGGGTACATACCCAAGAGAATAGAAAACAGCAACTCAAAGAGATATTTGTATATCAATGTCCACAGATGCATCATTCAAAACAGACAAAAAGTAAAAGCAACCCAAGTGTCCATTAATAGATAAATAGATAAACAAAATGTGTTCTATATGCATACATTGGAATGTTATTCAGCCTTTATAAAGAATGAAATCCCGATACATGCTGCAATATATATGAACCTTGACAAGATTGTACTAAGTTGAATAAGCTAGACACAAAAAGACAAATATTGTATGATTATACTTATGTAAGTTATATGTAATAAACAAATCAGAGACAGAAAGTAGGTAAGAGGTTATGAGGAGCAGGGAGGGGAGAATGAGGATTTATTGCTTAATGGTTATAAAGTTTCTGTTTAGGAGGATGAAGAAGTAATTGGACTTCTCCAGAAAAACAAAATCATATATATATATACACACACACACACACACACACACACATATACATATGTATATATATATGATTTTTTTCTATCTTGTTCAATAAATGTCATATATATAGCATTTTATGTCATATATACATGTGTATATGCATGTATATGTACATGTATGTGTGTGTGTGTGTGTCTGTCCAGAGGTATCCAGCCATGTAGTATGAAAAATAGAGACATTTATTGAACAAGATACAAGAAACTTTGTACATAGAACATTAACTCCTCAGGCCCCTTCAGTAGGCACCTTGAGACCTCACACCCTCACACAGTTCTCCCAATTACCATCAGCTGCCCAGTTGTATTTTCCTGAATCTCCTTGATGGTCTGAAATCCCTTCTGTTTTAAAGGTGATTTTAGTTTTGGGAAAAGCCAAAAACACAGGGCACCAAATCTGGGCTGTAGGGAGATTGAGTCACCTGGGTGATCTGATGTTTCACCAAAAATCTTTGCACGAGACGTGATATATAAGTGAATGTATTGTCATGATGAACCTGCCAATCACCAGTTTCTCATAGCTGCGGCCTTCTGAATCATTCAAATAGTTCCATGGGGGAATATTCAAACATTAAGCAAAATCAGATGCAGATTCATTGCTGGCTCAGTCGTTTAGAATGCAACAGCCACACAGTACACATGCTCACTCAGTGGCATGTGTCACCCCACTGACTAGTAGAGTGAAGTTGTAATTTTTCACACATGCGCATTCCAGTCTACTCTCCTTGGCTTCCAGGTTATATCAGTGTCATGCAAACCATTCTTGTTATTTTAACAATGGCTGGACTTTTTCTGGAGAGATGTATAATATCAGTGCTTTATTCTTAAGTTAAAGAATATTAAAGATATTAAAGATAAGATATTAAAGATATCTTAAGATATTAAGAAAGATATTAATATCTTAAAGTTAAGATATTAAAGCACTGTATAATATCAGTGCTTTATTCTTAAGTTTATCAGTGCATCTTAAGTTAAAGGCCTTTTACCATAAAATATATGGTTTTACACTTTACTCAAATTGAACTTAAATTCCTATGACTTCCCTACATATACATAACAAGAGTATAGTAAAATTAGCAAATACTAAATTACATTGATAATTTATCATCCTTAATTTGTGATTTTAGGAACAACACACAACGAATATATATGTTAATTCCTTGGTTTGTTAGTTGCAGTGTATAATGCAACAAAATAAAAAAATACATGCTTGTGAACATTCATTCGTACCTATAAGATGGCAGCTAAAGATTAGGCTTCAGTACTGACATTTAACTATCCTACAAGCAATTAACAATGCATCATAATATATATCATCAAGGCAATTTTTTCATACTGAAAAAATAAAAATAAAAACCTTTATTTGTTCCCTGGCTGGTGTGGCTCAGTGGGTTTATTATCCTGAAAACAGAAAGGTCACCAGTTCAATTCCTTGTCAGGATACATGCCTAGGTTGTGGGCCAGGTCCCTGGTTGGAGCCTGTGCAAGAGGCAACCAATTAATGTTTCTCTCACTCATGGATTTTTGTTTCCCTCTCTTTGTCTCTCTCTAAAAATAAATAAATAAAATTGTAAAAACCTGTTATTTGTAAACTTTTATATGAAATGTAACCCTCTGAGTGGAAATAAAAAATAAAGTTTGTCAATTTACTACTCAACTGACATAGAATTTCAAAAGTATAACAAAATTATAATTTTCAAAATTATCACAAAAGTATACCTTTTGTTATACTGAGGGGAAAAAAGCTGTTTTGTGTTGTGAAAATAATACTTCAGTAAACAATTAATAGAAATACCCACCCGTATAATGTTTGCTCTTTCAATGCCAGCATGGATTTGGGAACATATTAAAGGGAAAGTCATAGACATCCAAAAGTAAAATGTAAAAATGTTTATAAAGAAATCCTTCCTTGTGGTTAGAAACAGTTTTGAGATGAAGTAACCTAATTGCAGGTCATCACAGCTGCTTTTGTGAATTATGCTAAGGGCATTGTTACCCCTCTCTCCCACCCCTTCCCCTAAGTTACTAAAATATAAAAATATATTTATATTGTGCAAAACAAGTATGGATGAGACATCAAATGTTTCACATTTTTATCTAAAAGTTAAAAATTAATCAATAGTTTGATTAGACTAACGAATGTAATATTTGCATCCTTACATATTAGCCAATATAGGTGAATCCCACAGCCCTTCCTGAAATGAAAAAACCTGGGTGACCATTTCCACATTCACCAAGAGAGGCAATTCACAATCGACACAATTGCATTCCTGATCCACTGCTCATACCAGCTGCACAAAATGAAGGTCAATATAGATTTTTTTTGTCCCAAATTATAACCAGTGACTGAATAAACTGCTGTCAGCCCTATTACTACCAATAAGTAATTCACAATGCATTATGAAGTTACTTGCAATCCTGCAAAATTAGGCATAAGTTGTACAATTACAAAAAAAAATCTGTTTTGTCAAAACTGGCAGTGTAAAGTAGCTAGCCCTGGAAGTGTCTGAATCATCTGTAATGCCAAGTCCCACCATACACTCTTCATGTGGTTAGGCTTTGGGACTCATTGTTTTGAAATATTAGATGTATATATACACTTTTCTCATAGGCTCATACACCTATGATTATCTTCACTCATCTGAGTCAAACTGCAGTTTTAGCAATTCTTGTAACAAGCTATGTCTCTGGGTCTACAGGGTAATCTTAATAACTCAAATCAAACTGACAGACAAGAGACCACTTAGGTTCAGTGTCACCACAGCAGCCTTTTATTAGTTTACTAACAACTTTACCCTGACACCAGTAACGCCTGATAACAGTCATAAGAATCCATTAGGAAGTTTCCTGGGGGTACCATTATACCCATGCCTTTATGAGTCCATATAAATATATAGGAAATTTGGATTACCTGAGTAACAGCTGTCTGACAAACTGGATGTGATGGTGTTCTCTTTTCGTGGATCTTGTTGGCACATTCCATGCAGAAGAGGTTGTGGCCACATGAAGCCAGGGCAGCAATAACTTCATTCTCAAAGCAAATTAACACAGTTATGTGTGGGGGCAATTTCTCTCTCGAGTCCCCCCAGGTGCCACAGACAGAGAGTGAATAATGATGGAGACATGCTGAGATCTGTTTGGGAAGGAGGAGTGGGCTGTGGCCAGTTTCCCCAGGGAGACAAAGGCCCCAAGCGCCTTCCTCTATAGCCTTTTATTGGGTTGTAATACACAGAAATACAGGGCGGCAAGGATCAAACAGTAGATAACCTTTCAAAGAAATCTGAAGGCTTCAGAGTCTGAGTCAGTGTCTGTCAGGAAGAGAGCTGCAGAAACTTTGGGAGACATACTCATTTCCTCTCGGACCCTTATCATATGAACGAAAGCACTCTTAGCAGAGCAGATTTCACAGGTTTATCAGCAAGTCTTTGTGATACCAGATTTCTCCCCAGGACATGCTGTAGCAAGGCAAGGAGCTGCACCTCTCCCCAACAGGTATTCAGGCTTAAGGGGATTACAGCCAGGAAGTGCTTCTTTCAGAGAACTTGGGGACTTGGTCTCTGACAGAGTCCATTGCTCTTTGTTGCAACCCCTGGAGTCCTTCCATGAAGGCCTCCTAAGTGATTGAGTCTGGCTTAGGTTGCCCCCCAATGTGAGGGGTCTTACCCATCATTGACTTCTGACCAAGCTTTGGGGACAGGGAGAGGAACTGAGGCAGTGTTTGCTACCAGAGACAAGCTTTGTCCCCTGCAGCTGGCACTCCAAAGGTCGTCCCTTGCCCTTAGCCACAAGGGGTACAGATACAATTCCTAAAACCAGGCAGAGCGGTCTACAACAGTCATGCTTTTGTCCTGATTCTGGAAGTGAGCTAGAGGTGGAACCACCATTGGAAGAGGAGCAACTACGGGTACCATTAGAAAAAAACAGGGAAGTAATTAGAAGGCCAACTTGGTTGCCTGTACTAGGTGGGTCGCTCCTAATCCCAGAAGCAGAGAGTACCTTTTGGTGCTCTCAGGAAAGGTAGTAGACACAAAGAGTAAATAACTGACTTCCTTTACACTGAGTATTCGTGTTATCAGAGGATCACTCCCAAAGCCAGAGAGTGGGTTAACTGGTTTAAGTGGAGTACAGATAGTCAGCACAGATCATGGTAAAGAGTCAAAAGCAGGAGAATCAGCTGCAAAATCTGACTCTACAGATGGTAGTGTATCTCTATACCCAAAGTTTCCTGTGCCAAATGAGCTTGTTGGACTAAAGTCAGCAAGGCTCTTGCTTCTAAAGTAGGAATCTGAGAACCACTACACAGAGAACTGGAACTATCATTTTGATGATTAGGTATCATTCTTGCATGGGCAGAAACCACTGAATTGGAGGAGAATTATAAAAAGCGAATGCCACTTGCAAAGCTTACATCGGTACCCATTGTAATGGAAATCATTCTCTTCCTTGAGCTCAATATAGATTCCTGTAAGCATGGCAATATGCATTTCTATTTCTTCTCATGCTTCATCAACATTTTCAGGCACCCCCATTACTTCAAAGACAGGTTCCTTATCTCTGCTCAGAGTTACTATGCATGTGTGGGTCTGCTGCTGAATTCTTTCAATAGTTGCTCCTAGTTGCCCCCAATACTAATCTCACCACGCCATGTGGGACCCTTCCTTCGACCAGGTTAGGATTTGATCATCTTTCCAGGGCAGGTCAATTTTTATTTAGAGATGCATGAATCATGAAGAAGTGCTCTGTCACTGAGAGGATTGCTCTTTTGGCCAAAGCAACATCTTCTTTCCCCCAAGTGACAATAAAAATGGATTTTTTACTACAAACAGGTGCTTCAATACACGTGTTTGTCTCAGCTCTCAGCGCTTTAACTTTACAACCCTAGAGACCGACAATCTCTGCAACATGCTCGGAGCTGGGCACACTCCTCCTCCGCAGCCACGCAGCCTGCTCCAGGTTCAGTCAAGGGACAGCATCGCTGCCATCACCCCTCCCTGCCTTTCTTATGAGTGCCTAACCCGGTGCTTCTCCATCTTTTGTCACGTGCACTTAAATATCTTGGGAACCTTATTAAAAAGCAAATCTTACCCTGACTGGTTTGGATCAGTTAGTTGGAGTGCCATCCTATAAACAAAATATTGCTGTTGGATTCTGGACCAGGGCACATACACAGGTTGCAAGTTCAATCCCCGCTCCCAGCATGTGCGGCAGGCAACCAACTGACGCTTCTCTCAGAATGATGTTTCTCCCCCCCTCACTTGCTCCCTTGCTCTCTCTCTTTAAAAAGGCAATGAAAACATGTCCTCATATAAGGATAAAACATTTTGAAAAAGAGAAAAAAATCCTGACTCAACATCTCTGGTATGAAATCTGACATTCTGCAATTCTAACAAAGTCATTGCTGTTTCTGATGCTGCTGAAGTGGGCTCCATATTTTGAGATCTATTCAACCTGGTGCTTCAAAGAATGATCCAAGGACCAGCACCCTGGGCATTGCCTGGAACCTTGTTAGAAGTGCAGTTCCTTGGGCCCAAGTCAGCCCCACAGAATCAGAATCTTGGGGGAAGGAGGAGGCCCAGGGACCTGTGTTTTAATAAGCCCTTTCAGTTCTTGTACACGTGAGAATACTGGTCTGGAACTTGTGTAACATCTATATATTAGATACAGCTTCACTTCCTCGTCTGCCATGAAAACTAGAGGGAAGGGAGATGTATGTGATACATCATATGAGCGCCAGTGAACACCAAGAACAGGAACACTTAAGGGATCCTGGTGATTCTTTGTGATCCTATTGGGTAAGTGAGGTCATGCATGCCAACGGAAGGAAACAAGGAGAGGGAACCATGGGACAGCCCTCTAAACCCATGTAGCCTGCAGACTATGCTATTTGGTCCCAGAGGACACAGATGACAATCTGAGATGTAGAACAGGGCTGTGATCAAGGGAACCAGGAACTCACTCACCACAGCAGGAAAAGAACTGTTCTGAGGGTGTGCAGGGCCTGCAGGAAAGCCCCTCTCTTTTCCTTTTAATGACTTTTCTACGGTTGCAAGAGAAATACTTTATATTCATAGGATATTCTTTTTAATTCTTTTATTGTTGTTCAGTTACAGTTGTCTGTATTTTCTCCCCATCCCCTCCAAACCCACCTCCCTCCCTTGCTTCCACCCTCCCCCTTGGTTTTGTCCGTATGTCTTTTATAGTAGTGCCCTAAAACCTTCGCCCCACTGTCCCCTCCCCTCTCCCCTCTGGCTATTGTTATATTGTTCTTAATTTCAACGATTCTGGTTATATTTTGTTTGCTTTTGTCTTTTGTTAATTACATTCCAGTTAAAGGTGAGAGCATATGGTATTTGTCCCTCACTGCCTGGCTTACTTCACTTAAAATATGCTGTGATATACGTTGATAGAATATTAAGAGAATATAGGAAGACACAAAGAAAATAAAAATTGTCACAGTCCTACTTTCCTGTATAACCACTTGATCCATTTGATATTTTGGAGCATATTCTATATCCTATCTAGATACATATACATATATGCTGCTATATATATTAGAAATAATTTTGTAAATACAAATATACGCATATATACATATGTAAATGTGCTACATATAAAAATGTAAATATGCAGAAACACTTATCATATATGGATACATGCATGTATACAAACACTATATTTGTATGATATTCATATATGTAATATGTGCATATAAAATAGTTTATAATATAAATATTCATAAGCATACATAGTATACATATATAACATCTATATAAGTATATGCATCTATTATATATAAATTATACATTTACATAAAGTACATACATATATACACAGATATCAACATAAATATATATATCTGCTATTAATATAAATTTTCTATAAATGTAAACAAACATACACAACGTGCAACCTACTTCTTTTACACTTAGCATTATATTGCACTTAAACTTAAATGGGACAGTTAAAAAGTGCAAATTCTATTTTTTTGCATTGCTTTTTAGACAGAGAGGAAGGGAGGCAGGAGGAAAGAGAAACATCTATGTGAGAGGGAAACATTGATCGGTTGCCTCCATAGGGGGGATCCAAAAGGTGATCAAACCTGTAACCTAAGTATGTGCTGTGACCACAGATAGAACCTGAAACATTTTGGCTTACAGAACAACACTTCAGCAAACTGAGCCACACCAGCCAGGGCAAAAAATGCAAAGTTTAAATTCCCCAGGTGTCTCCCACTGACCACTCCCCTACCCCCTCCTCACAATTAGAGGTTACAAAGATTTGTAGATTACAGGAGGACTCAGTGGAAAGCCAAGAGGTAAAATCAACCCTCCCTTCCCATTAGAACCAGTGAGCCAGGTAATTACAATGGGAGAGCCAGCTCTGATCGCAGGGTGCCCAGTCGCCACCTGTCACACTGACGTCCTTCACGCCCGTTCCACATGCTCAGAACCGAATCAGGAGACAGAGCTAAAGCAGCCAGACTCTCTAATGCTTTCCTGTACGTTTCAATGTAGCCATCCCAACTCTCCAGTATTATTCTGAGAGTAGAAATTTGAAATGAGTTGAAATGAGTTGTTGCAAGCTAACAAGGGATCCACTGCTGTGCTCTAAAAAGGGCTAGAAATCATGGTTATAAAACCACACACAGGCTGACCCATAGGATTGTCCCAGTTCTACCACAAAACCTGAACTCCTTTGTCTTTATTAAGCCTTTCCAGGCAGAGCCTCCAAAATTTTAAACAAAACGATACAGGCTTTCATCAAGATCCCTTAAAAATAATTGATTTCCCAGAGCTCATTCCATGTTTATTCTACTGATTCAGTTTAAAACAAATTGTAACACAGAGCTCATAATAAGCCCAAACAGTCCAGAGATCATTTTCATTTTTGAAATAATGACTTACTTTTTCCCCCTCTACTGCTGCAGTTATAGTAGAATAGAAAATTAAATTTTAATTAATCAGCAACTGCTCCTTTCCTCCAATCACTGGGATTTTTGAGGCTATATAACTATCATGTAGTGTAGCCACACAGCTCCAAAAATGGCTGGAAAAGAACAAAAAATGATTCCTTTACCTAATGCTTTTTTTTAGAGCTTAAAGTCAATTCAAAGCGAGTTTTTCAAGCCCGGGTTAAACCTTCATGCAGGGGCCAAGCAGGAGTGCTCTTGCTGATGCACATACTGGGGGCAGCATGGACAGTCCCTCCTCAGTCCTCAGAGAGGTGGTTTAGTGGCTTTCCTTGCTAGATGAGCTCCAGCCAGCAGACTCGCTACCCAGAGACACCTGCTTCTGTCACCAGGAGCCAACTTGGTATGTGGTAAGAATGCAATTGTAAGTGCCCTTTCCACACTTCTCAGCTCTCTCTTCCCAGCTGCCCAATAATGCCTTTGTCTCAGGTACTGCCATTATAAGCCTTATTAATTATAGATCAATCTGTAATTTGAAGGTATAAGCCAAAACTGTAGGGGGTCTCATTAACATAAGATTAAAAGCTGACTCAGAGATTAATTATTTTGTAACTAGAAAAAAAATCAGGCTGGGTTTATTTTTGAGCAAAGCAGTTTCTCAGCAATGAGCACATGTCTAAAGGGTATTTTAAATACACATGCCATTTTTTTTGTTTTTCTGCCATTGTTGAATTTTTTTCATTGCTGATGGTTAAATAAATGCTCATATGTGTGCTTATAAAGCCACATGTGTCAGGACACAGCAAGTGAGAGCAATCTATGAATTGGTCAAAGGAACTTTGATGGGAAGGTGTTGACTAAACTTAGAAGCCTCATGTGAGCCAGGAAGATGTAGTGAAATTCAAAAATATGTATTAAGTACTAAATGAGTGTATCTATTAATGGTTAGTGATATAAACTAAATAGAGGCTACTCAATAAATAAATATCTTTGTCTGACTTATGTCTGTCTCATTAAGAAATAATTTAAGGTATTTAGTCTGTAGTTGGAGCTACCAACTATTGGTCTGAAGATGTCCTGAGATCTCTTTACAGTCATTTGAATGACAATAATGCAATAATTGAGAAACAATATTCAAGAAAGAATAAATTCTGTGTTTCTTGTACTTACAACCATAAACCTCCTTTTGCCCACCCCTGTATATATGTATTCTATCTTTTTTAAAATTTTATTTATTTATCTTTAGAGGGAAGGGAAGGAGAGAGGAAGAGAAATATCAATGTATGGTTGCCTCTGCCAGGGGCACACAATGTATCATGTGTTCCCTGCCGGGAACTGGCCTGCAACCCAAGCATGTGCCCTGACTGGAAATCGAACTGCAATCCTCTGGTTCACAGGCCCGTGCTCAATCACTGAGCTACACCCGCCAGGGTACATGTATTCTATCTTAAGTCAGCCCTCCGCATTCACAGATTCCCTGCTGCAGAGGGAAAATATGTACTCATGGCCTCTTTGCACGGCTTTTGCTTCCCACTAGCTTTCAAACTTCAGCTTCAGAATTATCTTACTAGGCCAAGCCCCTGACTCTCTACAGGGTAAGAGAACATGGTCGTGTAGTAAGTCTAGGTTGGGGACTCTAACTTTGCTTTTCTAATAATGTTCAGCTAAGGTTGATGGTGCTGGTTCTAAACACTCAAGTGTGGTTCACATACCAAAGACAGTGGCATCTCCTGGGAGCTTGTTAGGAATGTAGGTTTTTCTGGCCTCACTCCAGGTCTACTGAATTAGAATCCTTGGGGTAGGGCCTGAAATCTGTATTTTAACAAGCTCTCAGGTTAACTCTGAGGCACTTTGAAGGTTGAGAACTACTGCCCTAGACTAGTGCTTCTCAAACCCATGAATCAGATGAAAAACCTATGGCTGCCCTGGCTGGTGTAGCTCAGTGGATTGAGCATGGGCCTGCGAACCACACGAACCACACCATACATTGATATTTTTCTCCTTCTCTCCATCCCTTTCTCTCTAAAGATAAATAAATAAAATCCTAAAAAAAAAAAAAGAAAAACCTATGGCTCTTGTTAAAAAAGCAGATTCTACTCTAGCAGGCCTATTAGTCTGCTAGGGTATTGCCATTACAAACTGGGTGGCTTAGCCAACAAGTTTATTTTCTCACAATTCTAGAGACTCAAAGTTCAAAATCAAGGTGTTGGCAGGATTGGTTTCTTCAGCAGTCTCTCTCCTTGACTTGTAGATGCCCATCTTCTCCTGTCTTTATTCTGCACACACATGTCATGTCCAATTTCCTCTTCCTGTAAGGATACCAGTCATATTGGATTAGGGCCCACCCTGAAGATCTCATTTTAACTTAATAACTTCTTCAAGTTTCTTGTTTTAAAATACATTTACATTCTGAGGTGCTAGAATGTAAGGTTAAACTTCAACGAAGAAATTTGAGGGACACAATTCAGCCCATAATAGTAGATACTTAAATTCTGCATTTCCACCAAGCTCCCATGGGATATCCATGCTATCTATCATGGATGACACATGTCTAGGGGAGTGCAGCTGCCACCTGCAGAACACTGTCAGTAAAACTAGTGGAAAAGTAGCATATTCCTCAGGTGTGTTGAAATAAAATTAATTTCCATAGTTCTGGAGCAAATACTCTCTAACTTCAATGTGCATCAAACTCACCTTGGGAACTTACCAAATAGTAGATTTCTAAGTCCCACTTGCAAAGATTCAAATTAAACAGGCTGTGAAGAGGCCAAATATAATCTTTTTTTTACCAAGCATTGAAGGTCACTCAAGTACAGATGGTTCTCCAGACTACACTTTGAGAAGCACTGATCTACAAAATGTACATCTTGCTTCCTCAACCATCCTACTTGCTGAGCTCTTCAAGGCCAGAATCATTTCTACAAACCATTTCACTGACTCGACGTTTAATATGCATGTGCTTCCCTGGAAATGCTGTAAAAATGCAGATTCAGATTCAGTGGGATGGAGTGTGAGGTGTTGCGCTTCTGATACGCTCCCAGGTGTTGTCAGTGCTGCTGGTCTATGGATCACACTTCAAGGGACAGTGACAGTGACAAGATTTTACATCTCACACTCTGCCTGTTCAAGGACTGATATCACAGTCTCATTTCGGGACCTCTTTGTATAATTCATGCACTGACCATTTATCTTTCACACATCTTTACAGTTTAATGCAATGCATAATATAATAAACCTCCCATTATCAGATCCTCTCCAAATTGATTCCTCCTGGAGTTCATATAACACTTAATTCAATTGTCCTGGGGACTCTCCTCGAGTAATGGGAATTAGAATTTTGGACTGCAGGATCAGAATTCTAAGTAACTCTGACAAATTGCAGAAGTGTTACATTATAAATGAACAGGACAAAGTCCAAGAGGGATAGGTGCAAGACAGTGCCCTCAGGCACACAAACTAAAGGATCCACCATGAGAAGACCTGTAAAGCACACACAAAGTGGAAATGTAGGAGCTCATCGCTCAAGGGGAGAAATGGTACTAAAAATGAGCATCCGGGCAAGACATTGCAGAGGAGCAGGATGGCGAGTGCCTCTGCTACACTGTGAAGCCCAGGAGGAGAAAGGAGATAACCAGGCATCAAAATTACTTGGCATGTTACTAATATTTAAATATACCTACCGTAGTTATTTTTGCATGGCTTCTAAACTGATTTTGACATAATTCTCTACTCAGGTTATTCCTGCTATACACTTCTTTCCCTGGATAGTTGTGAAAGTCAGTCCTGGCACATTAGAATCACCTGAGCCACTTTTAAAACTACCTAGATCCAAACCCATTTGTATTAATGTCCTAGGCCTGTTGCAATAAAATACCACAAACTGGGTGGCTTAGAACAAAACAAAAATATCTTCTCATAGTTCCAGAGACCATAATTTCAAAGGCTAGATGTCAGCCATGCTCCCTCTGGGACCGGCACAGAAGGATCCCTTCTTACCTCTCCCAGCTTTCAGTAGACTGAGCCATTCTTCATGGCAGCTCAGCTTCAATCCAATCTTAACACGCTGTCCCTCTCTGTCTCTCCCCATAACCTTTCCTCTGTACATGTCTTGTATGTATTTGAATTGCTCCTTTGTATAAAAACAGTAGTCATATTAGGGTCCACCCTAAGGACGTCGGTTTAACTTGATTACCTCTTTAAAGATACTATTTCCCCATAAAGTCATATTCTGAAGTACTTGGGGTTAGGACTTCAACATTACTTTTTGGGGAGACACAATTCAACGCCTAACACCATCTCAGACCAATTACATCTAAGTCTCTGGGGTGTGGCCAAGACATCAGTATGTTGTAAGTGCCCAGAAGATTCTAATTCAGGGCCAGGGCAGAGAATCACTGCCCTGAGAAAAGGTCTGCAACAGCCACCATTGTTGTGGGGTGCAGCCTATACTGATAGCTGTGACTCTTGAGTGGGACTTTATCTGTTGTTTCAGTATTTTGGCTACGGCACCAAAGCTGAGGCAATAGAAAACAAACAACTGACACTCTAAAGCAGTGTTTCTCAATCTTGAACACACCTGGAATAAGCTAGGAGCTTTAAAAAAAATCCTGAAGCCTGGGTGCTTCCCAGAGATTCTGATATCATCAGTCTAGGGTGAGACCTGAGCATGGAGACTTTCAGAAGCTCCCCGGGGGTGCCCTGCCAAGCAATCAAGAGGAGAACTACTTTTTACAAGAAGGATGTACTATCAAGTGGCCAAAGTGGCCCTCGGGAGTGGAAGCACTAGAGCCAGCACCCTAGGCTCTGGACCCCAGGACTTCACTCTTCCTACTCTTACCTTTGTAACCCATGATCTTACGACAGTAAGTTGAAAGATCTTTCCATTCCTCATATAATTTCGGGCAAATAGTTTTCATCTAAAAATATAATTTCTCCTAATTCTACTTTCCACTCAGTTACCCTTTTTCCTCTCACTATCAGTAAAGTTTCTGGGAATATTATTCTAAATTCATCCTTGTCAAGTTCTCACTTCCCAGGTGATTCATAAGACCTCTGTCACATGACTTTCGATGTGACCATTTTTTGGAAATGGACTACACAAGGCCTTCTAGTTGCCAAATACAAAAGACATTGAGTCCTCATCATATCTAAACACTACTGTACGGTATTCAAAACCGGTTCCCATTCCCTCTCTCTTGTGTGCTTCCCCTTTACCTTCCACAGAGTCATTCCCTTCCATTTCCTTTGGGGACTCTTCCTGTTCATCTGCCTGTTAAGTAAACTGTGGTACCTATTCTAGACCTACTTTTGTCGCATTGTCAATTAGGTTGAAGCATACAAAATTTTGCTTTGTGTAGGCCCAAACTGGTTGAATATTGGCTATAGCACACAGTTTAACCGAACGCCCTGTCCCAGTATGTTAACAAACTGCCAATGGCTTCCGCTATTGCCTGTATACAGAGCTGATACTCAGACCACTTGTAAAAATGTTGCAACATTTCCTACCAATTGGTAAATAGTTGGTGCCCATTGCCTTTCCCCCACCAGTGCCCTCTCATTTCCTTGACTGTCCTACCTCTTTTCTCAGGACTCCTGACACCTCCCAATAATCCATGACTAAAGGGGAAAGGCCACATAACAAGGGACCCCTGGGACTCTGCTTTGAGGCTATAAGCAGTATCTGTCTCAGTTAGTTGCTAACCATGTTGTACTGATTGTAAAATACTCTCATATTACCCCATGTAGTCATGATTTCCAAATGTATCTATCCAACTAAATCACTTGTACTTAGCCTCAGATCCATATTGTCACCTGACTCTTCCTACTTTGATATCACATAGATATATCAGAGTCAGTATGCCCCAAATAGAACACCAACCCTCCCCCCACAATGTGACAAACTTTAACTATGGTGGCAGCAATGAACTACTCTCTAAGCATGCATATCCTCATGTAGTCACTCCACACACTGACTCTGAGCCTGGTTATTAGATTTGCTTTGGCCAGACATTATCAAACATGATGGAAACAGGCTTAAGGAGTGCTTATCCTCGGGGAAAGCTCACTCCTGTGGTCATCTTCAAAATGCCTAAGAAGCTCAGAGTGACCTCTGTGTGACGAGAACACACTGAGAGGGAGAGGCCAGACGGAAGAGCACTGAGGCCTCAAGGTGTCATGAGCATCCCCACCCCACCCTGTCCAAATGTCTGACCCGCAGAATTCTGAGAAGTAAAATGGTTGTTTTAAGTTTCTCTATTAGCCAGAATTCTCCAAAGAAACAGAGCCACTAAACAGAATGTATGTGTGTCTACAGATACATTTAGAATTTATTTATTTATGTATTTATGTATTTACTTATTTATTTAAAGAAATTGGTGAATATAATCATGGAGGCTGACAAGTCCCAAGAACCACAAGGTGAGTAAATAAACTGGAGACCCATTAGAGCCAACGGTGAACAGATAAAGTGGTTCTAGTCTGAAGACCAGGAAGCTTATGACCGACAAAGAGATGATGTTTCAGTTTGAGTCTGAAGGCAAGAAAAATTGGATGCCCTGGTTTAAAGGTGGTCAGGCAGAAGGAATTCCCTCTGACTCTGGGGGAGAGTAAACCTTTTTGTTCCATTCAGGCTTTCAGTTGATTGGATGAGGCCCACCCACATTAGGGAGGGTAATTTACATCACTCACTCTACCAATAAATACGTTAATCTCATCCAAAACACCCTCATCAAAACACCAGAATAATGTTTGACCAAATATCTGGGCAACCCATGACCCAGTTAGGTTGACATGTAAAATTAACCATCACAGCTTCTAAGCTTTTGGATGGTTTGATATGCACCAATAGAAAACAGGAAAAAGAAAGTGCTCTTCATACAATATAAAACAAGACTGACATATAATACAGACCTAGATTTAGTCTTTACATAGTAGAGAATTATAAAATGATGTTATCATTTATCTATTTATTAAATCCAAGTCCTAGGATTACTCTAGAAAAAATAATTATTCTTTATTTTTTGAATATTTTATTTATTTATTTTTTATGGAGAGGGTAAGGGGAGATAGGGAGAGAAACATCAATGTGTGGTTGTCTCTCATATACCCCCTACTGGGGACCTAGCCCACAACCCAAGCATGTGGCTTGACTGGGAATTGAACCAGTAACCCTTTGGTTCACAGGTCCATACTCAATCCACTGAGCTACACCAGCCAGGGCTCCTTTATTTTCATCTGATCACCAACACTTTATACATTGTTCCTCCTAATTAATTTCAAAAATTCTTTAACTTCACTGCTAGTTGCCCTTGATAGGACACAGATGACAAATATCTGGCACTGTGCTGTCACTCCTCCCTTCAGTGACAATGGTGAATATGGCCAATCCATCAAGGCTCTGTGTTCAGCTCAGCCAGGAAAGTGGCCACATTACTAGGCTCAACACTCCACTTCAAGCATTTACTACAAATCAATCATACATGTTCTAGAACCTTCTGGTTTATTACTTTTTAAGGCAAAAGCCATTTTGCTGGTTATACCAACCTCTCAGACCATTACCCAAGTCAATTTATATTCCAAATTTTTAGAATGATTGCCAAATTAATCATTCTAAAATTTATTTAACCTCGTCTAGGTTGCCAACCTGTGCTCACTCTGGGACTCAGAGGTGTTTGGGTATGTGGTAGTTAGATTGGCTGCAAGATGGCTCCAATTCTCGCCCTTCTCGTATCCATGTTCCTTGTGATGTGATTTTGCAGGTCCTCCCAGTAAAGGAGAGGGTCTGTTTCTACACCCCTTGAATCTGGCTGGCCTGGTGGCTTGCTTTGAATAGTGGAAGTGATATTGTAGAGATTCTGAGCCTGGGTCTCAAGAAGCTTTGAGCACTTGCTTTCTCTCTTAGAACCCTGCCACTGCCGTGAGAACAAATCTAGACCAGACTGCTGGAGGATGGGAGGTGACAAGGAATGGAGCCACATGTTTCCCCCTAAGCCAGTCAGACTTGTCAGATAGCATAGCCAAGATCAACAAAGCCACCCGACTTCCCACAACTGACCACAGACACATTCATAAGCTACAGCCACTCAGGTGACCCTCAGACTGGTAGTTGTTCGTTGCACAGCATTTTATAGCCATAGGAGTTGATACAAGGTTTATACAAAGAACTGGGAAGCAGGTCTATTTGCATAATAAACTAAAAATCCACTGCAGGAGAACTTATCCAATTGAGTCAAGGAATCAAACACAGAAGCCCACAAAATCTATAGGTGGCTATTGCAGGAAAAACTTTATAAGACTATAAGAACAAAAAGTGCCACCTGCAGACCCAACAATGCTGGCGCTAGCACTTTCACCACTAGTGGAGACAAAGCCTACATCAGCACCTGAGTACCCCCAGAATCTTCAAAGGCATTTGCCAGCACAGCAGCCTTGGCAGCTGACATCCCTGCAGGGAACTGAAGCAAGGAAAATGGTAGACACCACATGGAAGCTGAAACGACTGTATTGTGAGAATGCTTGAGGCACCTCCAGGGGACTGCCGGAAATAAAAGAAGGCACCTTGAAAGGTCCTGACAGAGAAAGAACGCTTTATAATAATGTTTTTGGCTCTCTTATCCTACCACAAGTCCTGGTGTGGACTTGGAATAAAGGATTTGTAAATGTCTAAAATGGTCCCATAATTCACCTTTCCTCAGCCCCCCAAATAATCTTATTAACACCAAAATACAAGTTTATTCATCTCTCATCTTACATGTATACATGCCCATGCATTCATTCATGCACACAATTTCCATCTGCATCATTCCTACACATTTCTACTTATTTTCCCCACACTTCTTAGATCGTAATGTTTCTCATTTCCTGCCACATTGGCTAGAGAGATATATCCTCTCTTTCTGAAATAGCATTTCAGAAGGCCCCACAATTGGCCTCACTATACAACAGAAGATTTTATACAAGGAATGGAAGATATAGTTCTTTTCTTTAAGCTACAGTGTAAACAAGGGGAAAGTGTTCTCTCTAGCAGTAGCAGTAATATTGAACTGGCAGGAGAATGCAAAAAAAAAAAAGGGAAAAAAAGACCCAGATTCATCGTAGTTCTTGCCTTTCACAGTAAAGTCTAATTCTCCACCCTTTGACTCTGGGCTTGGCTGTACGACTTGCTTTGGCCAGTGGACATAAACAAATGTAATACAAAAAGATGCTTGAAAAGTGCTCACATGTTGATACTTGCTCTTTTCTGCTGAATTTGGAGCTATGAGGTAGCAATTTGAATGAGCCCAAGCTAACCTGTTGCACAGGTTAAGTAGAAGAAAAACAAAGCACCCCAGCCTTCAGCCCACTGACCCCAGACATGTGAGTGAGGTCATTCTTATCCACCCAGTTCCAGCTGAGCTGCCATGTGCAGCTGCTACAAGAGTGACCTTAGGTAAGGCAAGCTGACAAATGGCCCAGTCTAGTCCTGTCCAAATTACCAATTGTGAGTCAATAAAGAATCATTTGGTGTGACCCACAATGTTTTATAATAGCCAGCAGATGCAGCAAAGGCTAATGGGTGCATCACTAAAAGTAAGGTGTTCAGCATCAGAGGTGAATGGTGCAGTGGGGCCTGATAATATGAGTGGGGGCGTTCTAAACCATAGCAACTTGCAAAAGGGAATAGGCTGGGAGCATTTATTTCTGTCTCTATCATCAGAATCTTATGTTAAAGCCCACAGGAGGATAAAGACAAGACAGATAACAAAAAGTAAAATAAAAACAAAACCTTCTCTCCAATCTTAGAAACTGAAACAGGTGTTTTTTTCTGAGAAAAGTAGTCATGCTTATGTAAACTGTGTAGCTATTCATGTTTATTTTTCTTCAATTTAAAAAAAAATTCAAATCCAGTTTAACTCTCTAATAAGTGACTAAGACTTTGCAGAATTCGATGTATTGGTCATTTATTTATTTTGGGGAATCACAATTTCCACATATGAGACAACTTTTTACTTTTTTCCACTGCCTTTTCATTTTTCCCTTGTTAGGAGGGGGGACCCCCAAAACACAAAATTATCATCTGGGGGGGCCCTTGTGGTACAGGCTTCCTTCACTAGGTGAGTGTTCTAGGAACCCACCTGTATCTGTGTACCAGCTGGTGTTGTTGTGAGAGGCTGCAATTGGCTTCAGTGCATTTTTTTGAGGAGTCTTTTAACGCATTTTCCCATTTCACGATGAGTGATTTGCAAGTACACCTGCCCACTCTGCACTAAGTGTTCAGCAGTTTTTAACCAAAAACATCATGACCCCTGTGTCCCACCCTCCCTGTTCAACTGATCTTGCCCAAAATAACTTTTTTGTTTCCCTGGATGAAAAAAACTCCTCAAAGGAAAACATTTTGCCTGTGTGGAAGAGATAAAATGAAAAATAGCAGAGGCAAAATTTTGGCTTTTGAATCTGAAGTGAAGGGCCAGATGGAAGGAGAGATGAGCAACTAGGTGGAAAGGAGGTGAAACACTGCCAGGAAGTGAGTGTAAGGTTTTTCTGTCACAAGGACTTCATAAGAATTAAGTTTTTCTAAACAAATAGTAAATAGTATAGATCCAAGGTGGCAGAGGAGTAAGTAGAAGCTACACTAACCTCCTTCCAGGACCGAGCTAGAATTACAACTAAATTATAGAGAAATTATCCTGAATAACCAACTAAGTAGAAAGAAACCTCATAACCAAGGACAGACCGAAAAACCCACTTCACCACAACAAGACTGGTACAAAGTGCAGAGGTGGCACAAGGGGCTGGCCGGGCCCCCAGAGGTGGCAGCTGAAGTGCCAGAGGGATATTTCAGTGGCAAGTGGGTTCCCCATGAGAAGTGTGTGTTCTAAACCCCAAGATGGGCTCCCCAGCCTATAGCACCAGTGCCAGAAAGGAACCCAGGTAACATCCAGCTGTGAAAAGCAGCAGAGTTTCTGTCTGCCAGGAAGAGATGGCAGGAGACTCAGAGAGCCTCTTAAAGGGACAATATACAAAATTTCATTTGCTGACACTTACCCCGGGCTCTGGCAAAGAAAAGGTTGGGGTTGGTAGCTGTGGGGAGAGAACTGAAAAATAGCCACCAGGATCCCTGTGCGGAGTCATTCCCCACACTGCAGAAGCCGTCTCTCAGGCAAGGAGGTTCCAAGTGGCATCAGCCTGGGAGGAGGCAATAGCCTTGCCCACAGGAGGTACTCTACCCCATCCTGTGGAGCTTAAGTTGGGCTACTGATTACAGATCGATTATCATCACAACTGATTAGTTTAGTATTAAGGAATAAAATACAAAGAAGCAGCCAAAATGAGAAGCAGACCCCAAATAAAAGGAGAGAATTCTTTAGAAGAAAAACTAGATGAAATGGAGGCAAGCAAGTTACCAGATAGAGAGTTTACAGTAATGATTATAAGGATATTCAACAGCATGAAAAAAGATATAGAAACCATAAAAAAGTACCAGTCTGAAATAAAGAATGCAATATCTGAATGAAAAAGTACCCTGGGAGGAATTCACAGTAGGTTAGATGAAGCAGAGGATTGAACCAGTGATTTGGAAGACAAGATAGAAAAAAATACCCAGGCAGAAGAGCAAAATGAAAAAATAGAATTTAAAAGAATGAGGTGTGCTTAAGAATCAGTTTGGAGAACATGAAGCAAAACAATATCTACATCATGGGAATACCAGAAAGAGAAGAGAGTAAGCAAGGGATCAAGAACCTATTTGAAGAAATAATGATCAGAAACTTCCCTAATCTGTGAAGAAAAAAGACACACAAGTCCAGGAAGCTCAGAGAGTTTCAAACAAGACACAAAGAGGCCTACACCAAGACACCTCATAATCAAAATGGCAAGGCTTAAAGACAAGGAGAGAATCCTAAAAGCCACAAGAGAAAAGCAAATAGTTCCATACAAGGGAGCACCAATTAGACTGTCATCTGATTTCCCAACAGAAACATTCCAGGCCAGAAGGGAGTAGCATGAAATATTCAAGGTTATAAAAAGCAAGGACCTATAATCAAGGCTGCTCCACCCAGCAAGGCTATCATTTAAAATCAAGGAAGAAATAAGGAGCTTCTCAGACAAGAAAAAGCTAAAGGAGTTTGTTAACACAAAACTAGTACTGCAACAAATGTTAAAGGGCTTGATTTAAGAAGAAGAATAAGCAGAGAACGAGAAAAAAGAAAAATAGCCTAACAAAAATAGAATTAAATACATACCTATCAATAATCACCATAAATGTAAATGGCTTAAATGCTCTAATCACAAGACATAGAGTACTTGAACAGATGAGAAAACAAGACCTATTATATATGCTGCCTCCAAGAGATCTATGTCAGATCAAAAGATACACACAGACTAAAAGTAACAGGATGGAAAAAGATATCCCATGCAAATGCCAAAGAAAAAAAGCTAGGATAGCAGTACTTATATTTGACAAAATAAGCTTTAAAACTAGGGCTATAGTAAGACCAAAACAAAAACAAAAACTCTACATATATAACAATAAAAGGAACAATCCAACAAGAGGATTGTTCCAACATTCCAAGAGGATTGATCCAACAAAACATTTACACACCCAACATAGGAGCAACTAAATATCTAAAGCAAATCTTGATGAACATAAAAGGAGAGACTGACAGAAACAGTAATAGTTGAGGATTTTAATATCTCATTAACTTCAATGGGTAGATCATTCAGGCAGAAAAACAAGGAGATAGCAGTGATATCTTCAGAGCATTTAGTTGATATCTTTAGTTGATATCTTCAGAGCACTTCACTCCAAAGTAGCAGAATATACATACTTTTCAAATGCACATGGATTGTTTTCCAGAGTAGACCACAAGTGGGGACACACACAAAAAAGTCTCAGTAAGTTTAAGAAGATTGAAATTATATCAAGCATCTTCTGTGACCACAAATCTATGAAACTAGAAATCAATCACAAGAACACTAAAAAAACACGCAGTCATAGAAGCTAAATAACATATTATTAAACAATGAATGCATCAACAATGAGATCAAGGAAGAAATCAAAGGTCACCTTGAAATAAATGAAAATGAGGACAAAATAATCTAAAATCTGTGAGACACGGGGAAAGCAACCCTAAGAGGGCAATGCATAGTGTTACAGGCCTATCTCAAAACAAACAAACAAACAAACCAAGAAAAAGCTCAAATAAACAATCTAACTTCACAGGTAAAGGAACTTGAAAAAGAACAATAAATAAAGCCCAAAGTGAGTACAAAAAAGGAAATAATAAAAATCAGAGCAGAAATAAATGAAATAGTCTTAAAAATGATACAAAAGTTCAATGAATACAAGAACTGTTTTTTTTTTAAGATAAACAAGATTGGCAAACCTTTAACCAGGTTCATCAAGAAAAAATAGAGAAAGGACCCAAATAAACAAATATAGAAATGAAAGTAGGAAAATAACAACTGACACCAAAGAAATAAAAGGATTATTAAGAAAATATTATGAGCAACTATATGCCAATAAACTGGACAACCTGGATGAAGTGGATCAATTCCTAGAAACATACAATCTTCCTAAACTAAATCAGAAAGAATCAGATACTCTGAATAAACAGATTACACCTAGTGAAATTGAAGCAGAACTCAAAAAACTGCCAACAAACAAAAGCCCTGGACCCAATGGCTTCACAGATAAAAATTACCAAACATTCTGAGAAGAACACCTTTCCTCAAACTATTTCATAAAATTCAAGAGGAGGGAAGGCTCCCAAAGTTATTAGATAAGGCCAGAGTTATCTTCATTCCAAAACCAGATAGATATTACAAAAATGAAATTATAGGCCAATATCCTGATAAACATAGATGCTAAAATCCTCAACAAAACATTAGCAAACCAAACACAGCAATGCATCAAAAAGATCACACACCGTGATCAAGGGGGATTTATTCTGGGAATGAAAGGTTGGTAAAACATTGACAAATCAATAAATGTGATTCACCACATAAACCAAATGAAAAATTTAAAAACACATGACCATACCAATAGATGCATAAAAAAGCATTTGATAAAATCCAGCACTCATTTATGATAAAAACTCCCAGCAAAAGGGGTGTAGAAGGAACATAACTAAACATAATATAGACTGTATATGACAAGCCCACTGCCAGCATCATACTCAATGGGCAAAAACTATAATTGTTCCCCTTAACATCAGGAACAGGACAGGGATGTCTGAGTTCACCATTCCCATTCAACACAATACCCAAAATCCTAGCCACAGCAATCAGAGAAGATAAAGAAATAAAAGGCATCCAAATTGAAAAAGAAGTAAAACTCTTTATTCACAGATGACATGGTACTGTACATAGAGAATCCCAAAGATTTCACCAAGAAACTAGAAGAAAAGATATATGAATTCAGCAAAGTAACAGGATATATAATTAGTATCTAGAAATCAGTCACATTTGTATACACCAATAACGAACTAAAAAAACAATCCCATTCAAAATGACTTCAAAGAGAATAAAATACCTGGGAATAAACCTAACCAAGCATGTAAAAGATCTGTACATGGAAAATTATAAGGCATTGAAGAAACAAATTGAAGAAGATACAGCTAAGTGGTAGCACACATGGTGCTTCATTACAGTGTCCAGACTACCCAAAGCAATCTATAGATCCAGTGCAATTCCTGTCAAGATTCCAGTGACGTACTTCACAGAACTAGAACAAATATTTCAAAAATTCATGTGAAATCACAAAAGGCCCTGCGTAGTAACAGCAATCCTGAGAAAGAAGAACTAAGTTAGAGAAATCATGCTACTTGATATCAAACTATACTACAAGGCCACAGTAATCAAAACAGCATGGTTAGTGGCATAAAAACAGACACATAGATCAATGGAACAGAATAGAAAGCCCCAAAATAAACCTACACATTTATAGGCAAGTAATATTTGACAAAGGAAGCAAACTCATACAATGGACTAAAAATAGTTTATTCAATAAATGGTATTGAGGAAATTGGACAGACACATGCAGGAAAATGAAACTAGACCACTTTCTTATACAATACACAAGAAAAATTCAAAATGGATCAAAGACTTGAATGTTAGACCCAAAACCATAAAAATCATAGAAGAAAACGTAGGCAGCAAAATCTTGGACATTGCTCATAGCAATATTTTATCAACTACTTTTCCCCAGGCAAGGAAAATGAAAGAACAAATAAATAAGTGGACTATATCAAAGTAAAATCATCAACAAAATAAAAAGGTAACCCACAGAATGGGAGAATATGTTTGCCAATACATCTGATAAGGGGTTAATACCCAAAATCTATAAAGTACTTACAAAACTCAACACCAAAAAAACAAACAACCCAATTAAAAAATGTGCAAAGGACCTGAATAGACATTTCTCTAAAGAGGACACACAGATGTTCACTAGACACATGGAAAGATGCTCAACATCACTAATCATCAGAGATGATGAATTAAAATTGTAAGGAGTTGTGATCCCACACCTGTCAGATGGCAATCATCAATAAATCAAGAAACAACAAGTGCTGGTGAGGATGTAGAGAATGGGGAACCCTTTTGCATTGTTGGTGGGAATGCAGATTGGTGCAACCACTCTGGAAAGCAGTATGGAGATACCTCAAGCAATTAAAAATGGATATGACTTTTGACTCAGTGATCCCACATCTGGCAATATATCGAAAGGAACCCAAAATGCTAATTCAAAAGAACTTAAGCAGCCCTATGTTCATTGCAGTGTTATTTACAGTCACCAAGATATGGAAGCAGACCAAGTGTCCATCAATAGATGAGTACATAAAATAACTCTGGGACATTTATACAATGGAACACTACTGGGGTATAAAAAAGGAGAACATTTTACCCTTTGTGACAGCATGGATGGACTTGGAGAACGTTATGCTAAGTGAAATAAACCAGGCAGAAAAAGATAAAGACCATATGATTTCACATATATGTGGAATCTAATGAACAAAGTGGACTAAGAAGGATAGTAGGGACAAACTCATAGATGTAGGGCATATGACAGCTAAGGGGGGAAGCTTATGGGGTGGTGGGATTGAGCAAAAAAGGAAAAAGGGCTTACATACATCAACAATGGTGTACATGTGTGATTGCTGTGGGGAGGGGGACTAAATGGTAATGGAAAAAATACAATACAGCCCTGGCTGGTGTAGGTCAGTGGATTGAGCACGGGCCTGTGAAGCAGGGGGTTGCTGGTTCAATTCCCAGTCAGGGCACATGCCTGGGTTGCGGGCCAGGTCCCCAGTAGGGGACACATCAGAGGCAACCACACATTGATGTTTCTCTCCCACTCTTTCTCCATCCCTTCCCCTCTCTAAAAATAAATAAATAAAATATTTTAAAAAATACAATACAGATTAAATAAAGATACAGCAGAAGCACTAAAAGGCATTTAAATTGACAACTTCAAAAACTGTTCTGAGCTGTGGAAAATATATCTTGGTAGATGTATTACATCAAATGGAGAGCACTTTGAAGGTGACTGAAGTTTAAACATATAAGAATAATACACATTTTTTATAAATAAGTTCCATTTTGGAGGCATTTCCCCTCCTATAGTTGTCTCTAAAGCACTGCAAGTGCCTTTCAAATGGAGACTTATATATGTAACATTTACTTATTGATTTGCTCAATTTTGACCCAAAAGCAAACCTAATATTGAGTGGACCACAATGTCCATCCTTTCTTGTTTTCTGCTTCTACTTTTTTCACATGGTAATAGATAGAGTCATTGGAAGAAAGGAGGAAATAGGAAATGAAGGTGCTAAAACATTTTGCAATTTTCAAAGTCTAGGTATAATCTAATAGTTTCAATGAAACTATTTTCATTGAAATAGTTTCCCCTATAGCAACACACACTCTTATTAGAACCGTATTTTTGTAGACAGAGCCCAGCGTTGCTTTACCAGCATCCTGTGTATAGAAGGGGAAAGGGAAAAAAAATAGACAACACACAAAACATGCTCATCACTGTGAGATAAATACACATTAATTTATCTAGTCTTTTATTTATTTTTTTAGAGAGCTACAATCCTCCTTGACACTTCCAAATGACTGGGACTGACTACATTTGAACCAAGTTATTTGAATTTTGATCTCTGTCTTTAATCAGGCATATCACTTTGAATACATTAGTTTAAATACTAGAGTCAAATGGCTATTGTTTTTTCCATTATGTGAGTAAAGAAATTAATAGGATTTAAGGATAAGCTTGAATGTCTTCTTTTATGTGACCTAGATAATGTAGTGTCTTATTATCATTGCATTCCTAACAATAAAGCATAGTGTTTTCCAGTGAGTTAAAACAATAGCTATGTAATAAATACAAGAGTTATTACTCATGTCTGTTGTATATTATTTGGCCATTATTAATATTAATCATCTTTGCTCTTCCAGGAAGCTTAATGTCCTATATATTCTACAATCAAAACTGTCAAGAATTATAACACTACTCTATGTGATCTCTATAAAAAGAGATATAAATGCCAATCAAAAGGGCCATTGGTTGCTTCATTTATATTCAAAGTGCTTCTGCCCATAAATTACCTTAATAGCTTATATTCTCCTTACCTAGTCTCAGAAGGAGCTCAAAGCATGTTTTGTCCTTTCATTCTTATAATCTCTTCTAGAGGAGGAAGTAACCATAGGCCTGGCACTGTCTTTGCCCATACCCTGACCCCTGCCAACCTGGAGAACAGCCACCCTCTGCCTCTGTCCTAGACATTCCCAGATTCGGGGTCCTGATATAAGAGGGAGCAATGTGGACCCTGTGTGCTGCTGAATTGACTTCAATAGCACATCTAAGTTGCCATTATAATCTTGTCCACCCGAGTTGAAGATATTTGGGGCCATGGCTCTTGCTTCTCTTTATTTTGACAGGAGAAAAATGTTTGCCAATTACATACATTGAAATGCCATCATAAATTCATTTAAAAACAGACTAATTTTGAACTTCTGAAACAATATATGTGATGATGGTTTCCAAGGCATTCCAACCTGATACCAACTTGTATTCTTTAGTTATTAACATTTCAGTGAAATTCAAGAACACATTCGATTTAGAGCATCTTGTATGAATCCATCTCGAAATGTCACTGCTTTACTCCAAACACCTCTGGAGAAGAAACTAACAAGCAGAAAGTAGTGACTACCTGTGTAAAGAGTGATGCTGAAACAAGAGATCATTCCTCAAGGCCAGCAGAATTGCCCAGTCACGTATGTGATCATATTTAAAGTAATTGTCTTCTTGCTTTCTTCCCATTTCCTAAGACATCTGGATTATGACCACTGAAGCAGATTGGGGGAATCCGTCTTCTGATTGGCTTACAGGTCAGCCCCTTCAGATGACGAACATAGACAGAACATAAAGCGGACACCTAGAGTTTACTGTCAGAGCTGTGCCTCGTCTCCTGGGCATCCCCTGTGATTTTTCCTCTTTCTGTTCTCATAACCCCTGGCTCTAATTGGAGGCAGGAGCAGCAATTGTTAGAGCAGAATTTAATATCCATATTGGCTGGCACTGTCACTTGGTAGATGACGAGAGGGGATGCATTGTGAATAAGTGACTATGAGTGGAATGCTGCTGGTTTATTGTTATTTGTTCCATTGAGAAAGTTTAAAATCACTATATTTATTTAGTTAGTTCACTAATTAAGTTATCAGAGTGTTTATATGCCTGGCGCTGAAGTCAGGACCTAAGGACCAAAGTCAATGAGAACAAATGGTCACTGTGATACCTTAAATCTTCTGAGGGCAGATGCTCATTAATTTACTCAAACAAAAATTTGTTAAGTCCGTTCGATGTGCCAGACGTTCTTCTAGCTCTGGAGAAATAGCAGTGAATAAAACACACAAAATGCCTTCCCTTAATAGACATAATTTATGAAGGGATTTGTAAAACAAAGCAGAACAAAAGCCGAATAAATAAGTAAAACAAATAGTACGTTAATAGTGTCACTTCTACAGAGAAAACGAAAGCAGGGAAGGAGTAAGGAAGTGGGGTGAATTTTCACTTTGCACAGAACACCCGGGGAAGACCTTAAAGAGAAGCAAATAAATATTTGGGTAAAGAACTGAAGCTGTTGAGGGTGTGAGCCAAGTGCATCTCTAAGGAAAGTGCGTTCGAGACAGAAAGCAAAGGCCACACCCTGTGAGGGAACATGCCTGCTGTAATGCAGGAACAGTCACAGATTTTATATTCCCAAAATGGCTGCCACAATATTTTCCCTGCCATACGAGCTTCCAGAGCCTTGCCATCCCCTGGCCTGTGTTAGGAAGTGGAATCTATGTGTCATCCTCTTGAACCTGAACAGGCCTTTGCGATCGCCCCAACTGTGGAGCATGGCAAGTATGACAGAAGCAACACCAGGTAACTTGCAGAGAGGTTGATAAAGGCAGTACAGCCTCTGCTCAGCTCTCTCCCTTGGAATGCTTCCCATGCTGTGAGAAGGCCAGGCCACACGAGTCCCCGGAGGAGGGGCATCAAGGCTGAGTTTTCAGGTGACAGCCAGCAGCTGTGTGAAAGAGCCATCTTAAAGGCAGATCCTCCCGCCCCCAGTTGAGCCCTGTCAAGTGATGCCATTACTGAAGCAATGAGTCTTTTCCACTGACCCCCAATCAAATTTCAGAGCTGTAAGCAAAATAAATGATTGCTGTTTGTTTTTTAACCACTCTTTTGGGATAGTCATAGGTAAGGCCAGGTAACCAAAACAAGTGAGGAAATCACTGTTGGAACTAGTTGGATTAGGAGACAGTAGGAAGAGAGGTGGGGCGGGGGGGGGGAGGACCAGATCTTCAAGGGTTTTATGGGCCAGCACAAAGGCTTCACCTTTCACTCAAATGGGAAAGCTACTGGACTGAGGAGTCAATGTTGGTCACCCTCTAGGTCCTAGCTGTCAGCAAGAAGACAGCCTCCAGAGGGCACACATCTCCCTAAGCACCCTCCAGCAGAGACTTTTTTCCCAAGAGTGAGGGCTTCCTTCCTTCTCCTTCCCACAGGCAACGCTGATCTGACAAACCAGTTTCCCGTCACAAAATTTTAATGTTTCTCTGTGGTGAGCACCGTCCTCAGGGTGCCCGGAGAACGTTGGCCGGCTGCTGCGTCACTACCAGGAGACTTCAACCTGCATGAGTGTACAGCTTTCAGCCAACTTAAACCAGGACGTCACCCAGGGGAGTAAGAGAAAGGATGCTTTCTGTGCAGGCCTCTGCACTTTGTTTTCCATTTGGGTTAATAAGCTTTCAGTTTGCTGACTTCGAGGGGCTGCAGCCTGGTCCATCTGTCATGGAGACACTTGCTTCATTGTGTGGGAGAACAGCATTTGTTATCCCAGACACAGAGTGTTTGTTCTCAAAGTGGAGAGGCTGAGAAGGATGGGCATCACAAGAATCCATCCTTGCTGATGTTTTAAGCAGGTTAACACACCAAGATGAGGAGCAGTATCTGCCTTATTTGGGGGGGGGTGTTTATAAAAGTGTTCAGTTTGGAAGTTTGTCAAGTTGGACAGCTTCCAAAAAAATGGGTCAAGGCAAAGCCCCAGGACGATGATGGCTAAGGTGAGTCTAGAGGGAATTAGGCCACCGCTCCTGAGTCACAGAGGGTAGAGTTCTGTCGGCCCCTGAGGACAATGCCAAGGGCTCTGTATTGAGGTCTAGGATTAGCCCGAACAAGCATTCTATTACTCAGATGTTCAGTTTCAGGGAACTAGTAACAGTGATAAACTTCCAAATGTTACATTATGTTCCGGAAGCTTCAAAGGGAACATTTGGGTAGGTGGATGAGCAAACAGGATTCAACAAAATGCCCTTTAGATTGGGCCCAGTCAAGAAGAACTAAACACTCCTGTCCTCGTTGTTTTGTTTCATTTCATTTCATTTCATTTCATTTTGTTTTAGCAAACCCAGGCCTGCAGATAGGATGGCTGTTTGCTGAGCAATGTTCTTTGTGCACATCTTACAGACTTGCCTTGAGAGAACCGCAGTGTTCCCGACCACGTTGCGACGAAGGCAAGCAGTGCTGACGGCAGACAAATAGAAGAATAATGGCATACTTTTCATTTTGAATTTGTTCTCATAAATTTAAAATCACGTCATTCCATCAGAGGGATGTTTCTTAAGAGAACGGAGTCAAAGAAAATAAGAACCGGCAGATTCCTTCAACATATTCTTCTCATTTCACAGATAAGGACTCCGAGGCCCAGAACAGTTAGATGCTGGTGCAAGGTCCTCCATTGTTTAGGGTCCAATACTCATACAGTTTATGTCCTAGAATTTAGGACCTTTGAAACTATTTATTGCAGTTGCTGATACACAAGCCAGTTACTCCAACACCACCAGCTTCAGTGCCTGGTATACAAAAGTCACTCAGTAATGACGGCCTCCCCACATAAGCCTGAAAGACCTTTGATGGCAGGACTGGGTCTGTGGGGGCAACTTTTCCCAAAAGTACCCCCGTCTGCCACAGATGAAAATGAAACTAACAAGACATGATCTGCTTGGGGAGGAGAGGTGGTCAGTCTCTCAGAGGAGAAAGACCAAGAACCTCTTCTTCAACAGCTTTTATTAGGTCGTAATACACAGGAACACAGGTAAAGCTCATTAATCGATGTCAGGTGGTAACTATCAAACAATAGACAACATTTCAAAGAAATCTGAGGGCTTAGTCTGAGTCAGTGTCTGTCAGGTTGCAAAAATTTTGGGAGACATACTCATTTCCTGCTCGGACCCTAATCATATGAATGAAAGCACTCTTAGAAAAGCAGGCTCCACAAGACTCTAGGAACTCTTTCTTATGCCTGATCACCCCAGATCCCACTCTAGCCAGCAAGGGGCTACACCACCTTCCCCATCATAGGTTTTCAGGCTTAAGTGGATTAGAGCCAGGAAGTGCTTCTCCCAGAGGACCTGGGGACTCAGGCTATGTCAGAATAGCTGGGAGGTGAGGGTCCATCACTCCCTCTTTGTTGCAGCCCCACAAGTTCTTCCATGATGGCCTGCCAAATGATTGTGTCTGGCTTAGTCTGCCCCCCTTTTAAGGGATCTTACCCATCTTTGACTAACTAACCAGGCATTGGGGGAAGTGGAGGAAGCAGAAGCAGCATTGCTGCCAGAGACAAGCTTTGTCTCCATAGTGGCTCACATTCTGGAGGTTGTTCACTCAGCCTTAGCCATGGGGGGGAAGTTACAACTCCTGAAACCAGGCAGAGCAGTTTCTAACATGGGTCTTATTTATGTTTAATTCCACAATGCCTGGTAAACTGTCTTCCATATAATAGTAGCTCTTTAAAATTTATATATGTTTATTAATTTTAAAGACAGAGGAAGGAAGAGAGAGAAAGAACATTGATGTGAGAAACATCAATTGGTTGCCTCCCATATACACCCCAACTGGAGATTGAACCTGCAACCTAGGTATGTGCCCTGACCGAATAATGAACCCCCAACCTTCTGGTGTATGGGAAAATGCTCTGGCTAACTTGGCCACACTGACTGAGGAAATAGGGACTCATTTTAAACAGGTAAATGGACAAATGTTGGATAACACACACATTGAAATATTAACATTTTTATTGCTTCTTATAGCTGAAACACCAATGTATTAAGTATGTATTGATTGCCTATTCTTTTTCATTCATTCAGCAGATGTTGTTGAGCATATTCTGTGTGCTAAATGCTGCAGGTATAGTAATGGGCAAAGCAAATGGACTCCCTGGCTTCATGGAACTGACATTTCTATGACCGTCCAGCTATAGCTGGGCAGTCAGAATACTTCACCTGACTTGACCCAGACTCACAGGCCGACCAGATGAGGCAAGATGACATATCTAGAAGAGCCAAGCAGCTATTTAAGACAGAATGGTGTCAATTGGTTCAGATAATAAGTTACATGGCTGTTCAGGGGATAAAAGAATTGGTGCGGCCAAAACAGTTTCAGGTGGCATTAAGGACAGTATTGACCAGTTTCTTGAGAACATAGTAGAATTTTAAAATATCAGAGAGAAGAGGAGGAGGGTATTATCCAAAGGAGTTAGACTAAGAGGGAAGAACAGCATGATCATGAATAAGGGGCCAGGAATGATTCAAATCCAGCCAGACTTCAGGCCAGAGAGAGTGGGGTTAAGTAGAAAAGGTAGGGTCGAATGGTGAAGGTACCAATTAAGAAACAGGCCAAAGATAAAACATTTTTAATATTTACTTTAACCTTCCTTGAAAATGAATGATGGGTTGTCTGCCAAGGTATCATCTGTTTTAATGTGTTTTTGTCCAGATGAAAGGTGTATGGTGCTTAATACCCCATTACCCTTCTGTCTTCTTTAGAGCAACAGTTTTTCAGGTGAGGAAGCCCACAGAAATGTAACAAGGTTCTTCTGACATGAATTGTCAAAATCTTAGAGACTAAACATCACTATTCACTTGCTTAGTCTATAGTCTATATTCTAGATCTTAAAACTTCACAATTTACACTCCATAATAAATCCTTTAGAAAATGAATTTCAAGTATGTGCTTTTACTTGTTCATCTATCTGTTGATCTATTCTGTTGGGGCCTAAAGACGGTGAATGCAATCCATTAAGAAAATCGCACCAGGAGGGCTTGGCTGAGGCAGCCCCAAACAGGATGCTGCAGCCGAGCCAGGTAGCCCCCACCCTTGTAGGCATCTCTTAATCACGAGTACTACCTACCAATTAAGATGCTGATCACGCGCCCACCCACCAACCGTTGCCAAGAGCATGCAGTGAGCATGCACAGGACAACCTATCGGGACCACCTCCCCTTTTCCCTTCCTCTCTATAAATAACAGCCCTGCCCAAAATAAAATTTGCGGCTTGATCAGAAACCTGTCTTGCTGCCTTTCTTCGCGCCTCTTGTCCCATCCCTATACATCCGTTTCAGGTAGACTCGGGACCCTCGTTGACTGTTCCGCGGGACGGAACACTATTCTCTGTAAACTGAGTCCAGAGCACAAATATAATAAAAGTGAATTAGACTTTTAAAGATAGGGATAAGTACATATTGTGTGTCTAGGCTACCTTATGGGCCAAAACTCAAATGTTGCCCATGATGAAGAAGTGTGAAGAAGTGTGAGTAGAGGAAACATGAAACATCTGCGAATAAAATATCTAAGTCTTAAATTAACTACTTTGACAAGTCACTTGTCCTAACAAAAGTTAGAGATTAGAGCTAAGTGCAAGACTGAATGCATTTGTGGCCTCAGTTATTGGCCTCTATCAACTCCCTTCCCTGCTCCCATACTGGGTGGTCCTCTAACTTTGGAGTCCCTTCCTGCACTGACTCTGGGCTAGTCTGTGACTTGCTTTGGCCAGAATAATGTGGCAGAAGGAAGCCCTACCAGTTCTGAGCCTAGAACTCAAGAGATTTTGTGTATTTCTACTTCATGTCTTAGAACCTGCCAAGCCACCATCTGAACATGCTGGAGAATGAGAGACCACATGGGACAGAAACGAATTGTCTCAGCCACACCCAGCTTAGATCAGTCGGTTAATAGCCAGCTGAAACCCAACCATAGGAGGACCTAGCCAAGATGAGCAGAACCACCTACCCAAGGCACAGCTGACCCCCAGATGTATGAGTGAGCCCAGCCTAGACCAGAGTGGCCATCCAGTGACCCTCACACTCAAGGGTAATACTAATTACTTGCTCTTTTAATCCACTGAGTTTGGGGTAGATTATTAAGTAATATCAGCTTTCTGATGAAGATTAGATCCTGGTTTTACACTATAATCTTCTGTTTTAAAATATACCATTGCTTGCCCTTTTATCACTATGCTGAGATTCTGTTTAATCCACCTAGGTACTTTTTGCTTCATTTTATTTCGTTTTCTTTAAATTTCCTAGGTTTCTAATGTGCGGCCAGAGTTAAAACATCCTGGCTAGAGCCATCACCCGCTGTACCCCTGACTTTTCCAAATATTAAAACTCAAGCTGGGTGTGTTATTTTTTAGTATTTAGCTAATTATTGATAAAAGAATAAGAGCAAAGGGATTTGATATTGAGCTTAGTAAACTGGGGAGCATAGGCCTGTTTGCTTCACCAGGAAGTTACAGCTTCATACCTCAGGGGATAGCATCCTTCTGCCAAAGGGAATAATGCTTCCTCCTTTCCCCATCCCATACTGGATTGCGGAGGGATGCAGGGGGAGGTGTTGGACGGTAGTGGAGGCCTGTCAGTCTACCTAGGATGGTTAAACCTATCAAAAACCTGTGAAAATTTGGGAAGTTTCTAAATTGTTGGGAAGTTGATTGGTTCTTTTTAAAAAGCACCTGGTCCACCCATGTCCAAGTTAATATAATCCCAGGGGGAAAAAGAAGCTCTCTCTCTCTCCCTTTCTGTCCTGAGGACTCACACTCACAGGTGCACTCATCTGTTCTCTCCATGGCCATGTGGCCCTAGCAGCTGCATGGTCTATGGCCATGTGGACTCCACACACAGGCTCCAGGAGGGAGCCTGAATACCACAGCACGTCAATGGATGGCAGTTGAAAACACACACTAAGCTGGCCAGGTGCTGGAGTGAATTGGACTTTGAGGTGGAGCGAAAACTCTGGGCAGTGGCCTTTATTCTGGCCCTACTAAAGACAACACTGTACCTTTTTCACAGGGAGATGGATAGAGTTGGGACATTGGGAAGTCAGAAGGAGAATCCCTTAATTTTACATCGTCAGTAAAGAATATCACAGGACCCTATCCTCCCATGCGGGTCTTAGGAAATTCTTTTCCTTGACATACTGCAATAAGTCCTCGTCTACCAGTAACAGATGGGGCATTTGTTGTCGTAGGTCTGGCTAATGCTGAAGTGTGTTTGCTCTTGCACATGCATCGCTGAGAAGAACAAGATGATTCTGTCTTCTTGTATGCAAAGCAAGCCTCTAAATGTTCACGTGTTTGTCCAGGCAATAGAACATTGATTTCTGTCCCCCAAATCAATATGCAAACTTATTATTTATGGTATGAGTGACTGAACTTATTCCCCAAACACCTCCATTTTCCTTCCCTATGCTGACTATAACAGGTATAAGACTTTTTACTAGTTAATATTTAGTTTAGTCTACGAATCTAGCAAAACCAAGCATAAAGGGGGTAGGAGAGAAGTAGATCAGTGAAGGTGGGGGAGGAAATTCCAGAGGAGGTTCCATTATTTTCACAGTCTAATTAGTATGTGTCAGAAAGTTGGTTTATGAGAGTGAATGACCAACTAAGGGGAGAAGCTTTAAAAAAGGGCATTTTATTTAAGTCAAGAGATCTGTGTGGTAAATGACACAGTGACTTGTCCCAATCCCCTTTCCTGGGCAGGTGTACCTCTCCACCATCTGTGTCAGTGTTGGCTGCCGGTGGCTCACACTTGCCTGCTTTGCCAGAGAATTATTTTCAGCAGATGCAAACCACCAGCCTGGAAATACCTGGAAGGTTATGCCCTCTCGCTACCTACCTGCAGGCAACCTGAAGCTGGCTGATGACTGGTGGATTCCAGGAACAAAAGCCTGGCCTCTTTCCCTCAGGTAGGACAACCCTCTGGTGCCATTCACATTCTCAAACTCCCCATGTGATCAGGCTGAGGCTCCACGTCAGCTTCCCTGGCTCCAGCCTGCCTCTCGTCTTCCCTTTGCTCCTGAGAGCTCTCCTTCAATGAATCGCCTGTACCAGAACTTCCATTTCAGGCTCAGTTTCCAGGAAACCCAACCTAAGAATGTCTGCTGTCTGGAAAAGATTCCAGCCACCCATCAGAAGCCCTGTCAGCACATCCCTCTCTTTTCTTTCCTCCCACTGGCTCAGAGGAAGAGGCACTCCTTTCCAAGTTCAATGCTAATCACTTACCCTCACTCCAAATGTATCGTTTCAAACCATTGGGATTGTTGCTGCACCACCTTTTTCCTCAGCATCTTTAAAGTCTTTTTTTCTACTAATCCTTCTTTTGACTTCATGCATCTCCGGTAAGTTTCATCCCAGACAGGACCCTAGTAAACTCTCTGCTTCCATCTCCACTCCTTTCTAGGAAGCACTTAAGGTCAAAATTGAGCCCTAATTCCTTCAGGAAACTTACTCCCCAACTCCAGCCCACACAGATCTCCTTCACATTTTTAACATCTACTCATGCAATTTAGCCAAGAAAGAAATCCATATATGCTGTCATTATTCACAAGAATTTTCTTCACCATTTATTTTATTCATTTGCCCTGTCTCTCCTGCAAAATAGCAGTCACTCATGGTTAGAAACTGAATCTTTCTTAAAGTTTTGCGTTTCATAGTACCTATTCTACAGATACACATCACTGATTAGTGAAAAAGAAAAGTCAACAGTTACACTTAAGTTTCAGAGTGCAAGGGGTACACAATCTAACCTTGTTGTCAGAGGACACACACAAAAAGAATAATTAAGTGGTTCATACTTGCCATTTCCAGATATCAACATCTTTAGCAATTATATTCTATATGATAATTACCCAATAGACTGCAGTACTGAATGCCAGTATCCTAGTTAATTGTAAAGGTAGATACATGTTTCCCATTTGCAAAAGCTACTGCTGTTTCACATAATAACTTCAACTGTAATGCAAATGAAGCTGGACAAATCAACTTTTAGCCCTTAGCCAGTTAAGTTTGTCAATATAGAATGTTAAGTTTGTCAATATAGAATGTAAACAGGGCACAGGCCTAGAGACTGGAAGTTAATACTACAGTTCTATTCCAATATTATAATCCTTTTCCCAGTTAAATTTAAAATGTTTTACAATTGCCACAAGCTATACAACTTTTCTATACCTTGTACCATATAACAAGGCATAAAGATCTTTTCTATACCATGTGCTATACTTATGCAAAATGATTTTGCAAGATATGAAATGCACAAATGTGGCCAATGTATTCAGTGGGGGCTCTAAATTCCTCCCTCTCAAAATGTTCATGCTATAGACTTAAAGTGATGGCATTTAAATCCCAATGAACATCATTACCTTGGCCTTAAATGTATTTCTCAGAAATAAAGACACACTACACTAATAAAAAATTAAGCTGTAACTGAGATGTACTTATGTGAAGGTTAGTTTTCCACCAGGAATCACAACTCTGGAGAACAGCAGACACAGCTGAGCAATCCAGTCAGTTCACTAAGAGAAAGAAAGAAAAGGAAGGAAGGGAGGGAGGGAGGGATCACTCTGAGTCATTGAAATAGTTGTGATAAAGTGCAAATGTTGAGCACCATAGTTTCACAGATGGACCCTCAGTTCAGCACCCTCAGCCTGTTGACATATTTTGCATATAGTTGTTACATACTCGGTTATCTAACTTGCCATCCCAGATGGTTAAAGTCAATGCTTTATTAAGGCAGGAGAGCTGCCTTAATAAAATCTCTTGTAGGAGATTAGTTAATGCCTACAAAGTCCTAACTGGAAACTGAAGAAAAGAACAGATAATCACTGTGTTGGCACAGTGTGGTATTTGCTGTGGTGTTCATATATCATCAAAAAAAGAGACACGTATAGCCCTAAATCTTTGTTTAGCAAAGTACAGAAATGGCTAATATACTTCAAAAGACTCTCAGTAAACATTCAAAAACCTGTCATGATTTAAAAGGAAAAGTTTTGGAAATCTAAATTTTCATGAATGCTTATAGTTGCCTTGATTCCATGAATCGGTTTCCATTTCAGGTATTCTGACCTTGGTCCTCATCAACTAAAGAAATACCACCCAGATGTCCCAGACTATTAGACCATTTTTTTTACTTGGAAGGTAGGATGACCGTAATTATTAAAAAGATTGTATGACTCCAGGGTGGGAGGAAGAGCAGCAAGAAATGCAATGTAAGAAAGACTAAGATCACTAAGGATGACCAGTCAGTCCATAGGGGTGACATATGGGACTCAGAAGTAGTAGGGCAGAGGTGAGAAGATAAAGGAAGAAATATACCCTTATCCCAACTTACCCCAAGAATTTTCTGTCTAAACTGAACTAGAGCACTTCAGGTCTCCCTTATACGTCTAAATTGTCAGTCTCTAAAATAACGTGACTCTCCTCTCTATCCTTCCATGACCCGTGAGTGGTAATCATGTTATTGGTGACAAGGAAGGAAACTGGCTGAGGATTTAACACCTCTAAAGACACAAAGGCATTGTAGTGCCTGGTGTGGTTGTAGCTATACCAGGGAGTGTGGCAGGAATAGGAAAAGACCTCCAGAGCTAGCTACAGAGGTGTTCCTGGGATGAGGCGACTATGAGAGTCAGATTAGATGGGATCTGCTAAATTTGGTACCCAGTAGAACAACAACAACAACAGATTAAGGCTGTTGAACAAGTGGACTTGGAGGCCTCAAGCTTGGCTACCTGGGATAAAGAAGGCACTGTTAGTGGACACAAGAAGGTAAGATGGGGTGGTAATGATGAGGGCAGTCCTACACCTGAAATTCTGGCAGGCCAGCCAGGAGAGCCCTACAGAAGGGAGTTGGAAACATCAATTTTAAGCTTTTGAGAAAGACCAAGGATGTGGTGTTGTCTACTTAGATGCGGTCATCTGAGTTCCAGAGCTGTGCCATTTCAAGTGTAGCCCACAGAGCAGTAGCACCATCAGAAAGAGCATCAGAAGTTCACTTTCTAGGTCTCCACCACAGATCCAGAGTCAGAATTTCTGAAGTGGAGTGCACAGTCTGAATGTTAATGAATTTTCCTGATGATTTCATGGGCACTAAAGTTTGAGAAGCACTGGACTAGAAGGAAGATAAGATCATGGAAAAAGAAAGTATATATCCATCTAAAAAGTTTGCACAATGGATAATTCCTTTAGAAGTTGAAAAGCACATTGAAAACAACACCACAGAAAAGCTCTCAAAAGAGTATGAAAAAAATGTGGTGTATTTCAATGTAAGTATCAAGGAAAGATATATTCTTGTGCACTTATTTTAAGTTCCCTGATAAATTGTTAAATTCTTCTAGTGGTGGGACCAGTTAGGGGTTCAGGTAAGAATTAGAGGCAGTAGCTATGAGAATAGTCTCTTACTTATTGTTGACAAACCACAACTGTCCTATACAAAATAGGACTTTTGTCACCTGTGGATAAAATATACACACTAATGGTGGCAATATTCTAGCAGAGTGGCAGATCTTTTTGGTTGCTTTTTGGCTCTTGTGCTAGAAACATGTGTCTTTTATCAGACATTCAAACAGCTAAATCATTCATGTAAGAAGCCACAACACAGAAAACACCGAACATCTGCAGTGAGTCTTAGAAGGAAAAAGCAAAAGAGCTCACTGGTATTGCTCACCTGTAATTTACCAATTTTATTACTTCTCGCACAAATATTGAATTAGAGTATTTTAATAACTTTCCTCCAGCAAATGAATTCTCTCCAATATAAACTAATTGCAGTCTCAGAACAAGTTTTCTGTGGTCAGTGATGCTGAGAGAACATCACTTCCGGCCATTATAGCTCAGTAACGACAGCCCTGAGTGTATACCCCATCATCAAAGCCATCACAAAATCCTCCAGAAAGTACCTATTTTCACAAAGCACTGAACTAGGCTCACAACCCTGGAGGAAGGTGTCTGCCTTTCATGCGAGGCAGTGGCTAGCATCCTCGAGGCAGACCAAGTGCTTTTCTAAACTGATGTGGGTGAAGGACATGTCATTAGGGGGGCAGGCCAGTCCCAGTTTATTTTTACTCCACCACAGAAACGTGTAAGTTCTATTTCAAGGGCTAAAGAGGCTTTTGTTCGGTGAGCATGTTCTTTCTAGCAGCCTCTGTGCTCACTGGCTCAACAGCGGAGCTAGAAAAACCAAGTTAGTGAAATCCCCACTCACGTGTGTAGAATGTTGGCTCTAATTACTAAGGAAATAAATAGTGGACATACGCATTTTAAATGTATACAAAAATGATATATTAAACTCTCTAGTTATTTACCTTCTTCCCCACAAACCGCTGTCCTTTTTCCTAACTTGTTCCTACACAACACAAAGGAAGTATAAAATTAGAGTCCAGAAATAATCAAAATTAAAATACAAAATTTTATATGTTCAAAAAAGACTACAGCAGAATGTTAAAATGGCAAGGTCAGGGGTCAGAGAGACCTGGTTTGCAATCCCTACTGTGACACTCACCGTGTGACCTTCACTAAGTCACGTATCTAAAAAAGCCCAAATTTCTTGATCTAAGAAATGGAATAAAAACCTCATCTTTCAACAGGAGTATTTTATGAGTTAAATGAGATGATGGTGGGAAAATAGAGACAACTGTATTCGAACAACAATAAAAAGATAAAAATCAATAAATGAGATGAAGTATATACATGTATATATTCAGTATTCGATAAATGATAAATTTCTGTTATTTCTAGCACAGGTTCCATATGTTACTACACAGATGGCAAAGTGAAAAATATGGCCCAGGATTCAAATCCTGCCTCTACCACTTTTTAGCCAGGTTTCCTGATTAAATCATCTCTCACATTCTCCTCTTTTTCACTAGCTAAATGAAAGGAGTGAGTTATAATGTGCTTAAATTCCTTTTATATTAAATATTTCATATATCCAAATACTTTTACTAATTGCTCTGAGACTTTCAGGCCTTCAAAAGTAATAATAAAGCTGTTATGTAGGTTACATAAAGGGATTTTATAGATATATCTCCAGTATTCTGAGTTTTTAGAGTAAGCTATTTTATTGGAATAAGACATTCAAACAGAAAAATGACCAATTAAAATTCAGTAGTTTGGATGGTTACTGGTGTGATCAGCGTCACAGTTGAAGGCTGGATCCTGACCAGCAACCCCCCGCTGTGTTCTCCTTCACACGCATCGAGAATATCTATTAAGTGTGCACAAGAAGCTGTTAACCTGGAGGTTTTGTTTCTAACTAAAACGACAATAAAAAGTAAGTTTGAAGGAGAGACAATTATATAAAAAGCACTCTGGATGGGAAAAATAAAAAGATGGATCAAGATAAGTGATCTTCACATTGAAACCTGCTACAAAGTACAGAGCTAGTATCTAGGATCCTGTCATGCTCATCCTAACTTGGCCATGTAGAAAAAATTCAAAGGCAAAATGCCATTCAGAATAAGCCCCATTTCTTTAAATGACTGGCTTCATGAGGTTCCTCCCCTGAGCCTTAAGCTGTTTGCACTTTTACAGTTTCCTTCTCATATTTGCAGCTTTTTCCCCTGGCTGCTGGTGGAAAGATTTTCTATACAGGCAGACCTGCATGCATTTAGATATGTCAGTCAACACACTGAAATAGGTCTTCCATTCTGTCTGCATCTTTGTATTTTCAACATACCTGTATGCTGAGTTACAAAGAATGGTTTTCAATGTATGCATACTTTTCCCACTGTCATATACTAGCTTTAAACATAAATAGGCTCCATTAAAGTCACATAATATTCTCCCAAGTTTGATATCTAGAACCATGTATAAGAAAAATGTATTTCAGAAAATGCAAACTTTTGCTTTAGTCTAATTTTTTTTAATGAGAAACTTTTAGATGCTATTGACAATTGAGCAAAAGTAAATAAATAAATAACTATGGGTTCTCTGAAAATGCTATTTTTTTCATTGGAGGGAGAGAAGTTGAAATATCTTTGACTTTATTTATCTTGTTTAATCCCACTGCCCCTGCTGCCAGAGCTACAGAATAAAGAGGAGATGGAAGAAGAGAAAGGGAATGAACCCCAGGAAGAGGAGAGGACTCAGTGCTCAGATCAGTTTCCAAAGTTGCCTCCGGAAGCCCATTTTAGGGAGAGAAAAGAGTAGTCGTTAAAACCAAAGCTTTCATTTGCAAAGCCAGAAAGGTTAAAAAGAAAGCTTGGAGGGTTCAAAGGAGAAAAGCAGTATTTTTATTTTTGTTTGTTTGGCTAACTGAAAGTCATACAGAAGGAAAGCTTCAGGACAGGGAGTGCCTTGGGGACATTTCCTGAACCACATGTTCTGAAAGGAGCCTTCCTGGACTGGGGCTGAGGGAGAGAACTGGAGGGTATCTGTCAGCAGAGGATACACAACAGGGTTCCCATCTGGAAGCGGCAGGAGGATCTCCTATGACAACTCACCTTCTGCAGGGCAGCCTCATAGGTAGCAGGAAGGCCCCGTTTAGGCAAAAGTCATGATGTTCCACCTCAACCTACCCCACTTTCCACTACCCATGGTGCAGGAAGATCCAGAAAGCCTTGAAAGAATGGATTGAGAGTCTGATGCTCAACCAAGTATGGAAGAAGGCAGGACTTCCAACTGGAAGCCACAGCCCAGGACCACCGAAATGAGCGGTAAATATCAGAGTGTATCCAATAGCCAGGGTTGATGTGAATGGAGATGAAGGCTGCCCCCCTAACCCCCAACAAAAGAAAGCAGAGAAGACTAAAAAATAATCATGTACTCTATTTCCTTCTCTCGTTCCAGATGGAAATCCTCTGAACCCAGCTGTCCTCCTTGGAAAGGAGGGGAAAAAGGACCCCTGGAGAGAGGGAGAATGGCCCTGCTTAGAAGGCTTGAAAGGCTGGGAAGCCTGAGTCACCTGAATGTTTACCTCAGACAAGTTACATTTTAAACCAGAGGAGCTGAATTGCCTTAAAAAGGAGGGCTGAGGAGCAAGCTGAGTTCAGTGACTGATAAAATGAGTTGTGCCTCTGCATATCTGCATCCTAATGTGTCTACATCACAGCAATTTTAAGAGCCTTTAAGTTTCTAGGGGAAAGTACTGCTTCCTCACAGCCCCCACCTGCCCAGGAAAGGCGTGCTCAGGGAGGCCAGCAGGTTCGGTGGCTGTAACAAAGCCGTCTCCATAGTCTAATCAGCCCTCTAGCAAGGGGAGGGGCCCGTCTTGATAGAAACGGGAGAACTCCCTTCTGGCTGGCAGTCAGTTGTCCTGTCACCCACCATCCTCGTTCAAACAACTGAAAATGTTCAGGGGGCCCCTCTCCCAAGTCACCTGAGGACTTCTACAGACTTCATTTCATAGTTTGTAGGTCAATATTTGGATTTTTTGCAGCTTGAGCTCTGAAGCTGCTTACACAGCATAACTTTGCCCTTTGGGGCTTCAAAACTGCCTGCAGAGCAGGCAGGCCCCTAGTGCTGATTGTACTATTTGATAAATTGTAGTCCTTGCATCACTGTTAGATAATACTCCCTCTACTGAGATTGTGTGACCAAAGACAGCCCTTTTTGTTGTATAGGCTGGGGCTGAAACCAGGATGTTGATAAATGCTTAATCATGTACTACTCATTGTTTTCACCTCACAGCCCCACCTGTTGATCACTGAGTCAGCCAAGCACAGAAAGTCCAGTGGCCCCCATCAATCAGAAAACAAATGAGCAAATTTATAGTCCTGTTTCCTCTAGCAACCCTTCTCTTTGATCCAAAGCTCCCTGAAAATTTTGCCTTTATAAACACTGCCCTAGCCACTCCATTTTGGAACATATTCTTGGTTCATGCCCAGGGCTGTTTCCTGGTTTGCAAATCATTATCTGAATATACTCTCTTTAAAATTCTTTTCAAATGTTAGCTCCAGACTTTGGTTGACACACACCTGCAACACAATATCCTGCAGAGTCACATCAATTCTACCCTTCATTTCACGGGGGATTGAGTGGACAAGAAATGACCTTACCTTCCCCATGGCTGATTCACCCTTTCATCTTTTCCCAGAAGAGATTTGAGGCAATTTGTGTAGTTTATGGAACAGGTCCCACTCAAATGGACCTTTGCTAGCTTTTAGAAGAGTTCTCCCCAAGGTGTGGTCAAGTCCAGCAATATCTCATGTGAGCTAGTTAGAATGCAAATTATGGAGACCCCATCCAAATCTACTGGTCAGAAAACACTAGGGTAGAAATCTTTTGGAACAATTACCCCACTCCCACCCTCAACCTATACATGTTCATTCTGAGACACACTTCAGAGACCTGAATGGAGCTCCACTGGAGGCTGAAGGTATCTTCTGATATAAGCCTTAACGTCCTCTGGTGCCTGAGCCTCCAGCAACATCTCTGCAGGCTTTTTTAATCAATAAAGAAAACCAGCTTGAGAGTTTAATTTAGACAAGATTCTAAAATTACCAAGTTGTGAAGCCAGGATTTAAAAGTCTGAATTTAAAACCTGCATCTTGCCCTGACCAGTGTGGCTCAGTTGGTTGTAATGTCATCCTATAAACTAAAAGGTCGTGGGTTAGATTCCTGGCCAGGGCACGTGCCTGGGTTGTAGGTTTGGTCCCCAGTTGGGACACGTGTGAGAGGCAACCAGTCAATGTTTCTTTCCCTCCCATACCCTCTCTCTAAAATCAATGAGCATGTCCTAAGGTGAGAAAAAATAAATAAATAAATAAAATAATTTTAAAAATAAAGAGAAAAGCTATGCCTCGTTTGCTAAACATAGAAACTAAGTAACACAAAATGAAACCACGTAGAAGCATGCAGTCAAATATCTGTTCTCACACATGGGAATTCCCAGTACACAGGATTCCAAACCAGTTTACTCAATAGTCAAAGAACACAAACTGCCAGACTAAAAGAGTTTCCTTGAATTCTTCATACAAAATTTTCAAGATCTGTATTCTCTTTCCAACCCTCCTTCTCAGGCACAGCTCTGGGGGTGCCCTCACCAGTGGTGGATGTACAAGCCAGGGGCTACAGCACCACTCTCCAAGAAAATGGCAGTGGAAGGAATGCTGAACAGGAAGACTTCTCCATGCAACCTGGTGATGAGTCTCTCATGTCACCTTCTTGAACCCTGATTCTCAGGGTTGACTGTCTCCCTGGGGGCAAAGGGAAGTCTCTATGGTTAGCAAAATCAACTCTACCTCAAATCTGCTTGACGTCCCGTGCCAACTCCTTCACTCACTATGTGACTTTGGACAGGGAACTTCCCCTCCGCATGCTTCAGATAACTCATCTCTAAAATGGAGAACAGGACCTTGCAACACCGCCTGCCTTGGCCGGCTGTTACAAAGACTGTGATGATATTTATCATGGGATACAATGTTGGTGATAGAAATTATTATTATTTACTCACTGAGAATGGCCTTCTGCCCTCTTCTTCCTTCACTAACACTGAAACCTCTGCACCATCAACACGGACACTTCCTGACAACCCCTCTTCCACACAGAGCAACATGCCCCAGGCTCACTGCCAGCACACCACGGAACATATGAGCAAAGCAACCTACTAAACCAAACTGAATGAAGTTATCCATATAGAGCTGCCTCTGTCACTTGACCACGAGCTCCCAGTAAACTCCCAGCCCCTAGCCCAGTGCCTGCTCATACATATCGAGGTCCCGATAAATAGTTGCAGAATAATTAAACAATATGTAAATATTTGGAGCTGGCCCTCCAAGAACTGGCTGATACATTCCTTGTACCTCAAAAATTTCACTGTTGGGTCTCTGTGTAGAACTGAGGCATCACTGCTCATCATCTTCTCTGTAGCTCCTTATCTATCCATGGCCAACCAGTCTGGATTCCCTCATGGCTGTTTTCTGCCGATAACTAAGGTAAGACAAAATCCCAGGTTTTCTCCCCAAAACTCTCCTGCAGAGGCCTTGGGTAAGCTGATGCCCACCCACCTGATGCAATGGAAGAGCATCTGAAGGGTAGTCTCTGTTGTTTAAAACAACTTCTACCTCACAAATCATGATGAATACATACAACTTCACTCTCTGAGAAACATTCCTTTGGGTTTCCTTCAAGTGATCTATTATTGATAACAAAATATATGCCTTATACCTCATTTTATCTCCATACTACCCCATCAGGATAAGCACTTTAAGGATGGGGAAGATGCTCCTGGGAGCCTTTCCAAATTTCCTTGCTGTATTCCTCAAAAAAGAAGCTAAAAAATTCCTAGTCACTTTCCCAGCCCTTTCTTGGGAATATGTCACAATTTTAGCCAATGGAACCTGAAGGGAACTTTGCTGGGAGAGGGGTTACAGATAGAGAAAATGTTTTCTCCTTGATAAAAAGAGATGCAAAGAAGAAACAACATTCTTCTTCAGCCGGATGTTGTCCTGCCTCCAGGTGATGCCTGAATGGTAGTGACGATCTAAAGCGCTAAAGGACCAACCCAGTATGATGAAGCTAGATGGCAGGAAAAGAGATGCTTAATAACGACAGTAAGCTTGTTGCTACCTGGTATAATAAACATTCTCACTGTTTAAGCTACTTTTAGGTGGGTACTAAGTTTATTCATAGTTGAAACATCCCTCAGGAGTGTGCAATCTTTTGGCATCTCTGAGCCACACTGGAGGAAGAAAAGTTGTCTTAGGGCACACATTAAAGACACGAGCACTAACGACAACTAATGAGCAGAAAAAAGGTTTTAAGTAACTTTACAATTTTGTGTTGGGTGCCTTTGTAGCCATCCTGGGCTGAATGCAGCCCATAAGACCATGGTTTGGATGCTAGAAGTGGCCATAAGAAGCTAATTGCCTTGGCTGAGAAGACCCCGTTGCAATAAGCAAAAGAAAGGAACTAACATAACAGCAGAGGAAAGAAACAAACATTATGAATGCATCATGAGCAACACACTCTATCAGGAGGAATATATAAAATATACCACTTAATCCTCACCAAAACCCTAGAAGAATTATATAAAATAAAGCTCAGGGACAGAGGTTAAGTAACTCCTGATGGTCAAGTAGAAAGTGGTTTGGTGATCCAGCCTAAACTGGTGTGACTTCAATGTCAGGAGAAATCTGTGCTACATGCATGCAGAGCTCGTTTCTGTTAATTCATCTTTAGGTTGTGTGACTGTGTTCCTTAGACATTGTCTGGTAAAATAATTCTGCTAGGAAGAATTTAAGGCATAAGAGGAGGCAATACTATTCTCAGGAAGATAGGGAGGGTGTGGGGTAATGGAACAATAGTAGAATGCTGAAAGCTACCTGGGAAGACATAAAATTTTATGCAGAGCAGACCCAGATAAACATTGCCCTTTGACTATAAAATACACAGACACACACACAGAAACCAGCATTTTGCACACATACAATCAATGTAAAATGCACACTCACAATCAATATTTTGCAGTCTTTATTAACTATATGTTATTTGATATAGTTATGGTACAACTGAGGAAAACTTTCACAGATAAATAAGATCTGGTCTTGTCTGGATAATAATATATCCATTTACTTTAAAAAAATATTTTATTTATTTATTTATCTTTAGAGGGGAAGGAGAGAGGGAGAGAAACATCAATGTATGGTTGCCTTTTGTGCATCCCCTGCTGGGAACTGGCCTGTAGGGAACTGGCCTGCAACCCAGGCATGTGCCCTGACTGGGAATCAAACCGCAATCCTCTGGTTCGCAGGCCTGTGCTCAGTCCACTGAGCTACACCAGCCAGGGCTTTATATCCATGTACTTTTGTTAGACCTTAGAAATTCCAATACACTGAAATTGTATTTCTAATGACAGAAGACTCATCTCAGCTCATAGAGGATGCATTTCATTATTCACCACACATTTACATTCAAATAAATGAACTTGTTCGTTATACATTGTAATCTTTTTGTTGCACAATGTTTCCATTTTTGAAAGCCATGTAATCACTTCATTGTTGTGTTGGCAATTGTCACTATATAATATATAAAATTTTGAAAGGATGTAATTTAAGGATTTTGATCTTGCAGCATAAATATATGCATGACACGTAATACAAATATACTTACACCAGATGGTAGCTTAAAACAGATAAATCAAATTTTCCAGTAGTAAAAAACTAAATTTTCAACCAAAAATACTTTTTTTCACTGATTAAAGTGGCCAAACATTCATGTAACTCCAAACATAAATGTGTCAAAATAGGGGAAGGTCATGATAAAATGAAATCAGATTTTTCTGGTCATTTTAAGTGTTTCATGGAAGCTCCTGGATATGAAGGCCTTCCCATCTGAAAAAGTCCAGGTTTTAGTTCGGTTCTGCCATATTTCAAAAGAGAACGAGCTCAGTATGTTTGGGTTTCATGGGAAAAGAAGTAGATGCAGTGAGTTTAATCCACCAAGATGAAATTGGCAATACTTTTTCATAACACCTTCAAGCTGTATTTACAAGCCTTTCAGACATAGGAAAAAACACAACAGTACAGAAAATGTTAACTAGAAAAAACACATATTGGCTCAGTAAAACAAATAACCCTCAAAGCCAGGGAATTGCATGTTTATTGACTCCAGCCCTGCCCCACATAGTTACAGTTCGGCCCACGTGCATTAACAAACAGCCTAGCTTTTCCTGCTCTGTTGCTAGCAACCCTACTGCTTTCAGCAGCTAGTAAAATTAAACCTCTTCCAAATAATTCTCATGTGCACAGACTGTAAAGTGAGTGTAAATTAAAGTAATGCATTACCAAAAACTTCGACTTCTTCAGAGAGCTGCTCGCGAGTCCAACGTTTACAAATGTTCTTCATTTACTTCTCACGCAAACACAGAAAGCCATCTTTGCCTCCCAACCCCCATTATACAACCAACTTTCCTGGCCCTAAACACCCACAACATGCCGGCTGCTGACGTCATTCAAGCACTGAGGCTCAGCACCTTTTGTATGTATAGAAGCTTTCTAACAAATAAGAACAAATGGCAAAAATACCAACGGGGAAAGAGTTAATGTTCATGAACAGGTCAGAAAGACAAAGAGAAGCAAATGCCCAATTAACATAAGACAAAAATATATCATTTCTGTAGTGATCAAATAAATATAAATAAAAAATAAATAGGTGTAACTTTATTGTTTTAATATGTGAATAGTTGTAATTTTAAGAGGTATGAGATTAATATTTTTAAACTGAAAAACATTGATTTGATTATTTGAGTAAGATATTGATCTTTATATTCTAAAGGTCATGCTATAATAGATATTAACTTTTTAACAGAATGTTTCTAAGAAGACTACATGTAGAAAATAATGAAATTTTGACAGTAGTTTTAATACTGTTGCATCTTGAAAATGATGAAAAAATAGGTGAACTTCAAACATTGCTGTGTGTGGTACTATAAATTGGCATCACAATTGGAAATGAGGGACACTCACTGAATCACCCAATACCTCCCCTTCCATAACCAAATTCTCACCTTACCAGTCAGAGTTACACACAGCCATGACCACCCACCCTGAGCCACAAGGCCCATTAATGCAAAAGCCCTGGCTAAATTTTGATCATCAATCAATTAGTTCAAACCAGAAACACTGGGGACATTAAAAATTCTCAGTTCACCAATAACTTTAGTCAATGCCAAATTATACCATCTGGTACTTACTATATTCATTAATCCTCATATAGGATTGTATTACAAGAAGCATATTCAATCAATTTCTCATATCATATCTAATAGGTATTGTAATAGCATGAATATTCTGCAGAGGAGGAGCCTATTCACCCAGTGATGCTTGACAAATGTTTGCCTATGACTTTCATTAATGCTTAACAAGGTCATGTTTAAACTCCAGCACACAGTGGAAGACTATAATCCTATGGTTTTTCATGCAGAGTTATCTAAAGCAAATTCAGAGCGCACCCATCACTGATGTAGGACATAAATACTTAGATTATCTCCAATAACAATTCCAGAAGTAAATATGATTACTGTATCAATCCAAAACATCTGCAGAGATGAGCCAGTCACCAACATAGGCTCAAATATACTAAGAAAATGCATAACACTGTCATTTGCAAGCCATTATCCTTTCTCACCAGCATCTCTGCCTAGGTGAGTTCTGTAAATTGAACAGAAGCAAGATGTATGAGTTGCTTGGTTACATGAAATCAGTGTGCACAGTGTCCCACCTGTGTCTGGCTGGGACTCATCACCACTTTTTAGGACACTTGTCATTTTTTTTTAAGAAAAGGGAACTGCTATCGCCGGGCAGCCATGACTGTTATCTGCACGGCAGGTCATGGCTGAGCCACGTTTTCTGCTAATTAAATTCACTGTGGGAGATTCCTAACATGCATCTCCATGGGAAACGGATCTGAAAATCTGGATGTTGCCCCTAATTGCTTCTGGTAACAAGGTTATGAAACCTGGGCTGTCATACCTAGAGAAAGCAGAACTCACATAAGTGGGCCACTCTCAGACCATATGGGCTTCTTCAGCCTGCAGCTGGAAAAGCTAAAATGGGGCTCAGCTGCAACTGGGCACTTCCTGAACAAGGCCTGCCACTTTGCATTTTTCAATTACTTACCTGGAAATGCCGCAAGCAGACAATTGTGATGAAGCACAACGATAAACCAGCACATGTTATTTGCCTAACCTGTGCTGAGAGATTAGCTATGGCCTCATCTAAGGTAGGGATACTCAAAGTGTAATCTACAGATTGGTAGCATCTACATCACCTGAGAGCCTGTTAGAAGTGCGAATTCTCAGACCTATTGAATCAGGGTATCTGAGGGTAGAGCCCTGAAATCTGAGTCTTAGTAATTCCCCAGGAGATTATGATGCCTACAAAAGTCTAGGAAGCCCCAGTCTTAAGAACTGAATTACAAATCAGTTGAGGAACATGGCTCTCTTTCTGAACCTTGGGGAGCTGATTTAGAGTCTGTGATCTCAGTTTCCTTGTTGCTCTGGTTACCTGCTGCTCGGTGGCTCACCACTCCAAAACACAGAGGCTCAACAAAGTAACAATGGTTCTGTGAGTTGGCTGAACTCAGATGGGACGTTAATGCTTGGGGTCTCTCATGTAGTTGAAGTCAGGTGGTGACTAGGGATGGAGTCATCTAAATAACGGACTCAGCTGGAAGTCTAAGATTTTTGCTTCACTCCCATGGCTGGTATCTAAACTGAAATGGGAAACACCTGGCTGGGTATCTCTATAGATGGCCTCCCACGACGATCACATCAGACTAGCTGGACCTGTGTCATGGTGGCTGGTTTTTCCCTAGATGGCACATTCTAGGGAATTCTAGAGAAACCAGGGCCAGAGCTGCCAGGCCTTTAAGCCTTGGGTCTGTGACTAGTACAATACCACTTCTGCCACAGCCTTTAGGTAAAAAACAAGCCACAGGTCAAACCTAGAATCAAGCAAAGGGTCTTACATAAGAGAAGGGTTACAAAAGACTGGAAGTACAGGGCAAGGGGAGAGAGACATATTTAGAGGCAAGTTTTTATTCTCACAAAATGAAGAAGGTGGCTTATATCCCTAAAGGCCTTCATGGTTTTTTAAAATGATTCTGTGCTGCAGGCAATACCCATATTTCTTAGAGTCCATTATGTCTATCTCCAGGAGGCCCATTTCTCCGTAATATCACTGCCACTCATTTAGCACAAAGCACATGCAGTCCTACATTAAGATTTGCCTTACAAATGTAGTTGCTCTGACTTCCCAACTTGATTATAAAATCCTCCAGGCCTTTATGCCTTCCTGAAACCCCATTACCTGGTACAGTGACCTATACCTCATTTGAGGCTCTAAATGAAGATGTGATGATGATGGTGATGACGATGATGATGGTGGTGGTAAAATCACTGCTGTTAAATTATCCTGTCTACATGGGTGAGTACAAAATAACCATTTTCAAGGTTGAAAAATAATACCACATGCCTTTTGTAATTTTTACAGGTCTTTCTAAGGTAGACTTCTTATGATAGACAAAATGGAACGCTGAATATTATTTCCATTAAAGTACAGTTTGTTTTCAATGTATACCCTCCCTTTTTTTATTTCCCAGTACAGAGCAGACATTATTCTGTGGTCATAAAAACATTTCATTTTCCTCCTAGCCATACAGGAAAGCTACTTTCTTATCCTCCTTGAATCTAGATAGGACCACAAAACCGAATTGTGGTCCATAATGTTAGTCAGTCATACCCCACCAAAGGAAGACAGAGAGTGAAGGTCCCATGTGAATTGTGATGTTCTTACCATGTCAGCTCCTAGCTGGGTTGTAACAAGGTGGCCTTGAAACTACAAGAGAGAAACAACCTGATCCCGTATTCACTCCTTGAAGCAGAGCTACTCAACCAGGAATACCCTCACTGCATTTTGCATGAGTGACAAATTAAACTTCCATTGGGTTGGGACATTGGACTTGGAAGTGTTTGTTATAGCAGCTAACCTACACTGACTGATACATTTAGCTTATTTCCAGAGTCAACCCTTTGAGACATTACCCTATATAAATACTTAAATTAATATTTCGATTGAATATTTTCATCAAAAAAATAAATTTCAATGTCATTTTAATGGGAACCTATTAATGGATTTGATTATATATTTCACATTTTATTCAATCAAATTTATAATATTGTATCTTTAGAGCATGTGTTACTATGAAAACAAAGTTGACCTCTTCCATCTATCTCATCATTGTATTTTCTATCACATCCCCAGCAAGTTTTTGCAAGCAAGCTATGTATATTTGACTCACTAGGTTTGTTATCTTTGTTCATTCTATTCCTCATCTCATTCAAGCATTTTTCAAAAACCTTTTGTGAGCATCTGCTATGTGCCAGACATTATTCCATGTTCTTGGGATTCCAAGAAAAGTAGCACGTGGCCAAAAGACTGACAATCACAGCAACACAGTGAGCTCCAGAAGAAGGTATATACAAGTGCAATGAGAGTAAAAATGCCAGTTTTCTTAATTACAATGAAATAGCAGAGTCATTTTTACAACTGTGTTTATATCTATACTGAGTTTTGAGAGGTGAGTAGCAGTTTACCAGGTAGAGAAGGATAGAAAGGGTAGATCAGAAATAGGGAATATGCAAACACACAAAGGTGGGGACTGTTGTATCTTGCAACATGGTCCTCATAGCTGGTCTAAGGATCTGGTGAGCATGACTCCTGAAGTGACTGAGTAAAGAAAGCAAGTTCAAGAATAACTTTGAGCCTTCAGGCAGCATTAACCTTGGAAGCACAAGAGTGATTTAGGAGGTTTTTGTCTATGACTGACTGTTCTGAAATTTACATTGTTTAACTCCAAGATTTATGTGGGTTACCTGGCCCAGGTAGGGAGATTCCTGACACATTTTTAGCTAAACTTAGAGGAAGAACCTCTCTAACACTCTGTAAGCAACAATGGACCTGCTAAGGGATAGTTAGGCTTTCTGAAGTTCTACCATGGGGCTCCCCTATTCATAACACTAACCTCCATGGTGCACCCTCTTGGTAAGGATTTTATAGCACAAAGATTGCACCTCTGTCTCTGTTAGAAAAGGTGGCTAGTCTCTCTTCCTTGAATACTGATTGGTTGACTTCTTTCTGTCTTCCAGATTTACCCAAATGGCACTGTTGCCAGATATTTCTGCTCATCTAAGCCAAAAACTACTATTTGCCAATTCAGTAGCTGTGCACAGACACACTGTGTTTGGGAAACTACAATTAGCTTGGGACGGCTGGGAATATACTGGTGACTTGCAAATGATGATGCAAGAAAAGGAATTTATGGGCCAGATCATGAAGAGTGTTATACACCATGCTAATGAGAATGGAGGTAATCTTAGGCAAATGAGAACCCAAGATGTGGTTATGTGATAAAAACAGATTTTTAAAAAAGCTTTTGACAGAAAGGCAAATAACTAGCTAGGAAATGCTTGAAAAATCTGAAGGGATATTTGCTTAAGGGCAGAGGAATGGACAGGAGGGTAGAGATTTCCAAGATACTGAAAAAGTAGAATAAACCAAATATGATAATTTTTAAGTTTAAAGAGGGAGGGACCTGGAATGACCCTCCCAGGGTTTATTCCTTGATATGGAAAATACAGTGTCCTGGTGCCATTAGCCACAGTTAGGAGTGAAACCTGGAAGAGAGGGAGGAGATAAGATTGGGGAAGGTGAAGTTTAAGTTTAGTCTGTTAAGTTTGACAGGACTCTGAGACTTCAAGGTGAAAATTGTTGCCAGTTGGAAATGTGGTCTAGGATTCAAAATTAATGTCTTGGTAGGAGAAATGGATTTGAGACTCATTTGCGCACAGAGGTGGTAATCAAAAACTATGGCTGTTGATTGAAAAGCTAGAGAGTATGATGGGAAGTCATCCAAGCAAAAAATGCTGAGAAAAAGGAGCATTGAAAGATCAATGGAGAACAAGGACACACAACAGAGACCAATACGTGGCAGGGAGGTAGGGTAGGAGGAACGAATACTCACATGAGGACCTTCTCTAGCTCTCCAAATCCTGTCAATCCATGCCCTCCATCATGTGAAGCCTTCACAGGTACGCCTCACTCATAAGGATATCTCCCATCTGACATCTGTCTGTTTCGCCCCACAGATCAAACATGACCTTGTATTACTGTCTCTATATACTAGCTCTTGGAGGAGAGGAATGAGTCTCATTAAGTTACAAATGACAGAAAACTCAAATTGACCTAGAGCAAAATGAAGGCAAGGCCAAGGCTAGATTATGCCTTTAGATATGGTGATCCAAAAATTCAAAGTGGGCCTCTTTCTTCACTTCTTGATTCTGATTCTCCACAAGATGATTTCATTCTTAAGCAGGCTATCCCCACAGATGGACACTCACTGTTTCTAGAATTTATATCTTAGCAACCCTAGTGGGAAAGAGGTCCTTATTCATGGTCATTCTCAGCTTTGGTGATCAGGTCATGCACATAAGGTTTAACCAATCACCAAGGTGAGGAATGTGCTAAACCCCAACTGGCCAGTCTGGATCATATGACCAGGAAGTGGAAGCAGAGTCCACTTCACCTCAGGAGGACATTGATATAAGCCAAATGACAAGCACTGAGAAAAAATATTACCAGAAAAAATAGATATTGATACTGAGTAAACAAATACGATTTGTTTGTAGAGAGGACCACACATGCAATGGGCATTAACAAATATGCCTTGTCGCCTGGTCACAAGCCACAATTGCTCACTTTACTCTCATCATTAAATGACATAAAAATGTGTTATTATCAAGAGAAGTGACCTATTTATGTGATAATGAGGAATCAAATAGGAAAAGAAATAGCTAATATTTGTACTCTGTGGCATCCTAACTGGTGGAGCTAGAGAAAATTCAGAGTAGGGAAGAAGCAGACAGGAGCCAAAATGCTAAGGTAGTGAGGGAGACTCAGGACTTCCCTGGAGGCTGCGGGCATTTGAGAGTGAGTGGGGATGGGGTGCCATGGTTGAAGGCCACCCAATTCTGAGGCTGCTCAGTAATGAGAATAACAAACTTAGCTGTATAAATCAAGTCTACATTATTAGAAAAGTTTGACATTTGCTAAATTAACTATGAAAACTTACCTTGGTTATCAAGATGAAAAAAAAACAAGTTTACTCATTTCAAAGCTAAATTTCAGGCTCCCTTAAAGATCTAATACCTACAGATTGGTGGGGAGGGTGGGAGAGAAAAATGCTATGCAAATTAAAGGCAATAAATTTTCCAGATGTATTCGTCTCCATAACTACTCAGAAATGTCTCCTGGTATTCTTAACTGGGTAAGTGTGTCTTTCTATTGCATCTATTTATTGGCCACTAATTTTTTAAAGGTATGCTCACAGAGCAGCATTTGACAACTAAATTGAAACACTGAAATATAGACACAACAAAATTGACTCAAATTCATTTTGTTCACTGATGTAGCCAGAGGTATATTAATAGGAAAGCTCACCAAACAAATGATTTCAGAATACTAACCTATCAGTTCTAGAACTGGGAGACTCCAGCAAACAGCCAAAACAACTCCTTACAAAACTAGAATTTAGAAGCCCCCATCCATACATGCTTCAACGAATCAATTATCTATTACCAAAATTTATCATCTGTTAGGAATAATGTGGGAAAATGAAATATACTTGAAATATTGATGAAATAGATCATGTAAAAATATTTCCTTGTCAATAATTTAAAGAAAATTTTGCCTACTAAAGTATTTCAAGTCAAGTATACCAGTTTTACATAAGGATGGTTGTTACTCTTGAATATTTACAAATGATGTCATACTATGTTTTAATTATAATTATCTAACCCCCTCAATACATATATGTGTAATGCTTACATGGAAGTACACATACATATGAGTATGCTTTATGAAAACACATGCAAAATTGCCCAGAGTACAACAGACTTCAGCATCAACCTTGGATTTACGTGCTGGCTTCCATTTATTTCCTAATGTATGGAGAGCTAATGTAGTGCTAACCTGGTGTTTGCTGGGGGGAGAGTGGGGCTGTTCAATTGCTCAGAAAAACTGAAAGAGGAAGGAGGAGCCTGAGCGCCTCCAGGAAGCGATGCGACACCTCCAAATGCACTTTATGCGTGAATGTTCACTCTTCCAAACCAGGTATGAGACTAGATACTCCACAGTTCTTGGGCATTGTTTAAAATTCTATCTTTTAAGTATTTGTAATTTAGATTCTGGGTAAGATAGAAACCATATGTATTCGTATCCATACCACCTAGGCACCCACATCTCCTGTGTTCCTCCTTTTTCTTGAAAATCATTCTCTAGTTGAAAAAAAATCCTTAACTACTTGTGAGACTTCTATAATTTAAAAGTATATAACTAAAATGCTTTAGTGGAACTGTTAGGTTGCACAAAAAAGTGAGATCATGTGGTATTTGTCTTTTGCCGATGGGCTTATTTCACTTAGCACAATGTTCTCCAGGTCCATCCATGCTGCAACAAAAAGTAAGATTTCCTTCTTTTTTACTGCTGCATAGTATTCCATTGTGTAAATGTACCACAGCTTTTTTTATCCATTCATCTACTGATGGGTACTGAGGCTAATGAACAAAATAAACTAATGAACAAAATAGAAACAGAGTCATATGTGCATGGAACAGACTGACAGCTGTTGGAGGTGGGGAGGGGCTGGATGAAATAAGGTAAGGGATTAGCCGAAGAATACGTAACATGTCCCTTGGATATGGACAACAGTGTAGGAAGTGCCTGAGGGAAAGGTGGGGCTGGGTAGAGGTGGGCAAAGGGGGAGAAAGTGGGGACAACTGTAACAGCGTAAACAATAAAATATAATTAAAATTTAAAAATAATAATAAAACTAAATTGTTTTAGTGGAACCCAAAGTAGCTGCCTTCGCAGGGAGATTGTGTGGGTTTCTAAACCAGTGGTAGAGAGCTATATGCAGAGACACCCCAGAAAAAGAACAGCACGGGGCCACCAAAACCCGGGCCTCACCCACCATGGCGTACCTGGTGAATGTGGGTAGGATTAACATCATTGCAACGTCCCTATTCAAATTAGGCTCCCTAATGAGATATTGTGTTTATTAAGATGGCAACTCTTGATGACAAAAGGGGTGTGCCTTCAGTCCATTCCCTCCCAACTCCTTTAGAAAAAGATCTTGGTTAAAAGGGGAGAAAGAAAGTTTTGCTGTTTTGTGGTAGGGTCTTCTGTCCACATAGCAATGTCTCTACAGAAGTCTACATGCCTAGGGACTTCTGTGCCTTGTTGTCTAGCCACCCACACTCTTGTGCATATTTTTGCTACCTCCATGGCATTTCCAGGGTTTTGGAGTCCTAATGCCATGATATTTATGATTATCAAGTCCCTAGGAACAACTGTCTCTAATAAAGAACAAAGACTATGGAACTGAACAATTGTTACCATTAGAACCTAGTTAACGAAGGGCCAAAGAAGCATGGAGAATGGCCCACATTATTCCAAGACTCAGGTTGTGACGGTTGTCTCTGGCTTTTACCTCCTAAGGCCATCTTCTTTTGGGACAATTCCAGGTATAGGTGGATGGTCACTAAATGTGATGGTCTTTTATTTTTTTGGCGGGGGGGGAATTATGTGGAAAGCTAGAAAGGACTAGGGAAAGAAATCCACCTTATTTTTCTACATAGTTTTATGACTTACGAAAAATTGATCTGCTCCCTTCAGTTAGATAACCATGTGTCAGAGAAATACAGTTACAATAAAGTGGCGGTGTCATTGCTAAAGGAGACCACGCTCCAGTTCACGAATGATGGCCAATTAAAATAAGTTATTTCTGTGGTGGAGCTGTGTGAGATGAACTATCACCCAAGATGAATTAAAGTCTGAGCTTGGAACGCTTCCTATTGACTAGTCTGAAGTATAATTTATAATTATTTCTGTTTATGCAGGAGATGGGGCAGAAGTGCCAGGAAGAAAACTGACCTGGACCTCACCTGGTATAAATACAAGTAATGAAAGAGGCATCTGCTTGTTCATGTTTGTGTCCATAAATATGTTTTCAGTCATCATAGTGTGAGGTACCTACATGAATGTAGATAGATGGGGCTACATATAAGGGGAGACCTCCTCAAAGTCTGAATTACCTTCTGGAAAGTTGGCCCCATGTAGTACAGTCTTCCCTGCTAGGGGACTGTACTAGGAACCCATCTGTTTCAGTGTACCAGCTGGTGGTGTTGTGAGTGGCTATGTTCAGCATCAATAAATTGTTTCTGAAGACTCTTTCCAAGTGTTTGCCCATTTCATGACTGGTGATTTACAAGCACACCTGCCCACACCAAGCTGAGGGTTCAACAGTTCTTGAACAAAAATGGCATGGCTCCTGTGCCCCCACTCCCTCTTTATCTGATGTCACCCCAAGCCACTTTTTTTTTGTTTCCCCAGATGAAAAAAGTCCCCAAAGGAAAACATTTTGCCCATATGGAAGAGGTGAAACAGAAAATGGCAGAAGCACTAAGAGGTATCAGAATTGATTCGTCCAAAAACTCTTTGGAGCAGTGGGAAAAAACATCTCGATGGGTGTATCACATCAAGTGGAGAGTACTTTAAAGGTGACTAAAGTTTAAAAATGTAAGAATAAGCACACAATTTTTAATAAATAAATCCTGGGGTTTTTTGGATCCCCCTCTCATATAGAATCTTATCAAAAAGCTCCTAGCCCCAAAATATCCAGTCAGTGGCTTGCCAGTCAGCACTGTCTCCTCCTCCCATCCTAGGATCCTGGGATCTATCTTAATGTAGGTTTTGTGCTTCTGAACTTAAACAATTTATTGTTTCATTATAACAAGACTCATAAGGAGAGTGAGGGTGATTTTTTTCTATTTTTATATTTGTTGAGGGTGATTTTTCTTCTTTTTTAGATACTTCTGAATTTTCTAAGACCTCATATAACTAGACCCTAGAGTTTCAATTATTAAAATAAGAACTACACTACCTCAATCATGCCAGCCATTATGATTAGTTGGTGATGGGGATTCCAATAGCCCTGTCTCTGATTCTTTCTATACCTTTGTTTTTCTTTCTCTCTTCTGTGTCTGTATATTTTTATCTCATTGTCTTTTCATAATGCTATGTATCTCCAGGTGTGAGTGTTTCTCTAATTCCTCCTTCTGTATACTCTCTACCTCAATTTTCTCTTGCACACACAGATGTATATTATCTTATCACACCACTTAAGATAGGAGGTGGAGGCACCTCCTCAAAATGGAGGCACAAAACTCAACACAAAATCTCCTTTCTTGCCTAAACCCTTAAATAGGGACCTGGAGCCAGGTGAGTCAAGGACTACTGGCTCCTACCCTTTTTAGATCTGTTTAGCTGAGGCCTTTGCACCTGCCCTGCAGATTTCTCCACACCAGGCTAAGGCAATGGCCCAATGTCAAGTCAGCAGGAATAGAAAGGCCAAAGGCCTGAAGATGGGCCATTCAATATGAAGCCAGCCTTGAAACTAATATTTTATATTGTGGCAAGAAGATTTAACATGAGATCTACCCTCTTAGCAAAATTTTAAGTGCACAATACAGTACCGTTAATTACAGGCATGATGTTGCCCAGCAGATCTCTAGAACATAGTCATATAACGGAAACTTCACACCCTTTGAACACAGCCCACATTCCCGGGCCCAACTCCTAAAAACCATCATTCCGTTCTCTTTTTCTATGAGTTTGACTATTTTAGATTTTTCATACAGTGGGAATCACAAAGTATTTGTCCTTCTGTAACTGGTTTATTTCATTTAGTATAATGTCCTCCAGGTTCATTGGTTATTGCATGTGGCAAGATTTTCTTCTTTTTTAAGACTGAATACCATTCTATTGTTTGTGTATAGCACATTTTCTTTATCCATTCATCCATCAATGGACACTTAGGTTCTTTTCACAACTTGGCTATTGTGAAAAAGGCTGCTATTGTCATGAGGATGCAGGTATCTCTTCGAGTTCCTAATTTCATTTTTTTGGATATATACCCAGAATCTAATCATATTAGATTATTAAAACTTATGCCTTCATCCCAAAAAGACATTGTTGCTTTGCCTGGGGCCCACAGTGGTACAATGCCCCTGCTCTACCAGTAATATCCCTGTCTTATTCCCTGGCTCCCCCAAACATGTCCTGATATATTGCCCAGTTCTTCCACCTTCTACTTCATTCATTTCTTCATTCATTCAAGTAATCAAGATTTATTGAGGATCGACTATATGCTGGACTCTGGCTAAGGTGATATCAAAGAGAAAAACGCTAACATCATCTATTCTCTTAGAGGTTTCTGAGTAGTTGAGAAACTCAAGTCCTACCTCCAGTCCAGACCACAGTCCCTGTGTTCTATTTCTTCTCTCAACCTCTCTAATCTTGCCTGATTTTGACTTAGTTCTCTGCTTCTCCTGCTCTGGACCTTGATGGTGCAAACTACGTGCAACTTCTGTGACTATTCCATCCTCCAAGTATGCCTGTTTCTCAGATGTTTCCCTACCCTGCCATCTCACCTTCTAAAGGACACTGACACCTATTAGAGGTGGAGGGTTAAATTTTCTCAGCGTGAAGTTCATTTCTTTCTCTCAGAAAGAATAGTCTGCTTCCTGAATTTAATTATAAATGAGGAAACTCATTCAGTATGAATGTGTTGGGGCTCTCTTTCGGAAGTGAAGAACTCTGTGTTAGATTTTTTTTCACACATCATAAAGTAGCAAGAGGGCTCCAAGCTCATCTGTAAGAGGAGATGCCACCCTTAATTCCCAAAGCCTCATAAATAATCAGTTTCCATGAGAGGCTGGGTACAGAGCCTCAGAAGTCCATGAATCTGCTTGGCCTTCTGAGTAGTGCCTCTTCTCAGTGTAAAAAGAAAGCAGCTATTAACTTACTGATGTCAAATTTTTCTCTGTGTGTATTTATGTCCATACTCACTTCCTTCCACCTCCTTGAAAGCTGAAATCTTTACTCTTCATGTCATTGTATGTCCATAACATAAGTCATCGGGAGCCTCAGAATCCACACAATTCTTTGTACCCTATGCTGTGACATCGGTTTTAAATGAGTCTTTATATAGTCATGTGTGGCAATGGGAAAAGATCTCTAACTCCCCTGGGAAGCCTATCATGAAATCATACTCATAAATCTGTTCACTCTTTCCACCACTTTGCTTTTACCAGAATTCTTGTAAATGTGTTCTCTGTCTTACAGTTAATAAATTAAAGAAATAAGTAACAAAGGAAAAACGAAGGCTGGATCTCAGAACACATCACAGAGACTTAAGGGCGAGAAGCTTTCAGTGATGACTTGTGTTTGTGCTGCTGAACTCTGGGGTATGGCTGCAGCAGCTATGGGGGTGGGTGGAATGTTCAAATGGACTCCATGCCCTCCATGGGGTCTTGATTCCCTGGGCAAAGCCGTCCAGCAAAGCAAAAGAATGTAACGTGTCAGCTACCAAGTCTGTGGTTTATGTTTCATACAGTCGAACTCAAAGCAAATATCCCAGCAAAAGAAATGATCCTTGATATATGTGGACATCACTGAATTAAGAAAGTCACTAAATTCACTGCAGTTACAAAGAAGTGGGGAAAAGGACAAGAGAAATAGGTTGATTTATTCCCTCCTTTGCACTTCTAAGGTCTTGGCTTTCCCCTCATGTTTCCTCTTGTACTTCTCCCTGCCTCTCCTCACATGTTTTCCTTGATTTTTATCATCATATTTCTTATTGTTCTTATCCAGACCCTAAAACAGAAATAAAAGTAACAAGAGTGAGAATTTGTGCACTCTTCTTCCCAGGAAAAAACGTGGGCTCGGAACAATAGACATTTTTCCCCGCCTCTCTCAGATACCTCCCACCTCTACCCACAGGTTTCAAACACCTCAGGGACTGCAGAAAGCTTTAGTTTATTTAAGCAGAGGTAGCTAGGGCACGGTGACTGGAAATCTGTAGTAAATTCCACAATTAGGGGGTAGAGCAGCTAAAAGCTTCTTTTCAAAGAGATTCAGGATTATGCTGTGAACAAATTAAATTGCCTGCTGTTTCCATTCTCACCAGGTGACTGGGACATATGGTGACAAAAGATTGACCAAATATATTCAGTCTGGATCCTGGTTTTTTAAAAAAAATGTTGAAAAGCTTAAAGTCCAACATGGAATTTTTAAAAATTGGAAGGGAGGAAGTCTTGAAATCTGAAAACATGCCTTTTCGGAACATGTGGACCTGTTCTTTGGGTAACCACAGTCTGGTAGTCCCACAAGTAGAGAGTTACAGCCCTGAAGCTTCCAAATAAATGAAACCTTGGACAAAGACAAAGTGGGGAAGGATTGAGGGTGGGGTGGAGGAGAGAGGTGGCGGCGGGAAAATGGGGACAACTGTACTTGAACAACAATAAAAAATAAAATAAAACAATGGACAAACAAACAACAACAAAAAAACCCTTAGTTAGTCTCTCCAAATCTTCACCATAAGGCTGACTTCTCACGATGCAGTATTCCTTATGTGATACAAAGCTCAAGTGAAAAGGCTAGGTGAAAAGATCAGATGACAATGGGATACCAAAGGTGGCTATCACGGATGGAAGATGCTCCCCAGACATTTTAATCACATTAAATTGCCAACAAAATCTCAGGCCAAGCAACAAAATCCCAACATCATCAAATTAGGTGATCTTTATCCAGGAAATTAATAGGCTAAAAGGCAGCCCAGAATGAAATCTAATCACTTAATTAAGGAGTTACATCACCTTTGCCTGGATAACAAAAGAAAACTCCAGCGTTGCATTCACCAAGCAAAAGTACCCAAGGGAACCTGCCAAAACCCAAAGTCATGTGGACAAGGTCACACAATGACGTAACAGTGAAAGAGAAAGCTGCATAGACCCGACCAGCACAATGCTAGAAGTAGGTCGGTTCACAGTAATAGATTACAGTTTTACAACACGGTTTCTAGCCAGAGCCTCCAGGAACTAAAGAGAGCATCCCACCATCAGCCTGTTGGTGACGAATTCCTAAGGTCACACAGGCTGATTTCCACATCTGGTTCCCTTTCTATTGCAATCTACTTGTTCCACAGAATGTCTTTCCAGGCCCCAGAATGAAATACAGTGTCTCCAGAAGACCCCACTGCCACCTCCACCCTATTGGGAGGCTTAATTACTTCTTACAGATCACCTCAGAGAAAATACAGAAAGAAAAACAAACCAAGATATATAAGGGACTACTTTATACACTTCTTAAATTCCTATCACTGTCATCTCTAATGTAAACCTGATCCTATTTTTAGTTGCTCCTCCAAAAGCTTTTGGAAATTTGCATTTTCCTTTCTCATTTAGAAGGTCCCTACACCTGCACTCCTTCATACACTCGATGTGTGGGTGATCACAGGAATCATCACTGCTGCGGCTCATGTAGGACCTGGTCTACAGAGCACCCTCTTCCTGGGGAAAGGCCTGCATGTGCACTCAGGATGACACAACAAGCATCCATGGATGTGATTGGGTCCTTCGCCTGCTCAAGAGGGCAATTGAATTTGGAGGACATCCCAGGCTGAATATACTTTTCAAAGTGGCATTTAAGTCACACCCTCACATGCCAATAAGCAAAGTACATCTTTGTTGAATAAAGTAGAAATGCTTGGAATGCTATATATGGGTAAAAATTCACTCTAAATTTTAGGGGTGAACTATAGAAATCTATTACATTTCATCACACAACCTTAAGCAAACATTTCTAAACCATAAAAATAATGTGAATTTACACATGAAGCTTTTCTATGATCTAGCAATTTCACTCAGGTTTTATTCAAGAGAAATATAAACATATACCCACAAAAATTTTATATAAGAATATTTATAGCAGCTTTATTCATACTAGCCAAAACTGGGAAACAATCCAAATATCCACCAACAGGAGATCTGAGAAAAAATGTTTATATATTCATACAATAGAATACTATTTAGCAATAAAAAGAAACAAACTTGATATATGCAACCACACAGATGAATCTCAAAAAGTAAACAATACTGGGTAAAAGAAGTTAGAAGCAAAAAGTACACTCTATATGATTTTATTTATATGAAATTCAACAACAAGCAAAACTTTTGTTATAATAGAAAACAAGAGTGATTGGTTGACGATAGGAGGAGCTGACTGGAACAAGGAGGAAAGGTATCTCTGGGATGAAAATGTTCTCTGTCTAAACTGGGGTGTATGTTACATGGATCATCCATACTTATTGATCCAAGCACTTATTATCTATGCATTACACTCTTTGTAAATTATACCTCAATTAGTGTAAACTCAATTTTGTGTTGTTAAGTAAGTTCATCATTAAGTCAGTTCCGCTGAGTGTCCCAGTCACCTCCAGTTAAGCTAGCATTTCAACATCTTGGCAGTAGATTCTAAAATTCCAAATCCTAGAAAGCTGTAGGTTGTATCTGAGGCCATTTCTCTCTATGCACACTAGCAGAAAACACACCTACTCAAATCAACCACAAGAAAAAGAAAGGAGCTGTGTGTGGGCTGCACTCCAGGATCTACCAAATATCTCCAGCACAGAGAGTGTTTCTGAAACACTTCCCAAATCTGCAACTAAGAGCAAAAAGAGAGAAAGAGTGGGCATTGACAGTATTCAATAAATCATTCAATACTATCAGCATAGTTGTCTGCTTGGGGTGAGTGCTTTTAAACCTTGATTAAAATTTCTCCAATAAATCAAATAGAGCAAGGTGATTTTGTAATTACTCATAAATAACATGTCCACCCTTATACCTTACAAAGAAAACTAGGATTTGAGACCTACTGGCAGCAAGACAAGCCTCAGAAGACAATGCAGCAAGCACATTATGGTGCCAGCCTTACCATTTAAGAGTGAGCCCAGATTTGAAGAAAATCACAATGTTTTTTAAAAAGGAGTATAAAATAAACAGACTCCTAGTTACAGAGATTAGACTGACGAATGCAAGAAGGGAGAGGCAGAAGGGGCTGGGTAAAAAAAGGTAAAGGGATTAAGAAGTAAAATTGGTAGTTACCAAATAGCCATGGGTATGAAAGTATAGCACAAGGAGTATACTGAATAATATCTTTTTAAAAAATATTTTATTTATTTATTTTTAGAGAGAGGGGAAGGGAAGGAAAGGAGAAAGTGAGAGAGAAACATCAATGTGTGGTTGCCTCTCATGTGTCCCCCACTGGGGACCTGGCCTGCAACCCAGGCATGTGCCCTGACTGGGAACCGAACCTGTAACCCTTTGCTTCACAGTCCCATGCTCAATCCACTGAGCTACACCAGATAGGGCTGAATAATATCTTAATAACTGTGTATAGTGGTAGGTAAGTTCTAGAAATATTTGGGAGAACACTTTGTACAGTATATGATTGCCTAATCACTATACTGTATACCTGAAACTAATACAAAATAATGTTGAATGTAAACTGTAATTGAAGTATACACACACACACATTGGGCAAAAGTAAGTTTACAGTTGTTCATATGGAAAATAATACAATAATTAATAAATAATATGAGCAAACTCTGTGTTTTACATACTCACAACTGTAAACCTACTTTTGCCCCACCTTGTATATGTACATAAACGGAGGAGTACTATCATTGCCAGATTATATTCTAACACAAGGCAATACAGGATTAATTTTAATGTCTCCATCCTTAGGTCTAGCCTCTGGAAAGTTAAAAAGCACAGAGGACAGGCATAGAGAAAAACCTAGAGATGCACATACCCAAGGTATCATGTCCATTCCCATTAACCATATTCTGTGAGCAGGATAACCATGGTGTTTTTAATCTCAATGCAAATGTACTGAATACTTTAATTTATATGTCTTTGCCAGCTCTAATTTCTCCTCAGTTAGAAAGCAAATGTTTCCGGTAGCCTCATTTCCTGCCAATGAGATAATATAGGCTTAAAGTGTTCTAACTGGAGGGAACTGTATGGGTCTTTAACTTCTTGGTTAGGACCCAATCACTCTCAATATTTTTAGGTCATAGCAAAAAAGATTGAGAATTTTAATTAAAAATATTGTTTCTCAGAGAAGAGGACGATGGCAGCGGAGTAGGACAAAGAATTTTGCTTCCCTCCATGCACCGGAGAAAGACTGGACTGATCTGCGGAGGAATGCAACGGATGCCCAACAGGGACCCAGCATATAAGGAGGCAGGACTCCAGAGAGTGTAATGGACACTGAATGACCAGAGGTTGAGGAGAGGAGGCAACTGCAGATCAACAAGGTACGAGGGAGCAGTGCAGAGGTGGCAGCAGGCCCTCCGCCAGGCTGCACCAGGGCACTGGCTGGCTACCCCGGTCTCTGAGAGCCGAGGGTGGGCAACAACAACCCTGGGAGAGAACTAGTCACCGGCACCCTCCCTATCTGGCAGGGTGCAGATTGGAAAACACCAGGAGAGATCAGTTTGCCTGTAGTGTCAGAAAGAGGAGTGGGCATTGGGAAGCAAACCAGAGAGCTCTGATAACCCGTGGAGTCAGGCTGTGGTTGCTGGCCTGAGAGAACTGAGAGTCGCCCGTGCATTCCCTGTGGCGTGGGGTCTGAGCTGGCTCTTCAACGGTCTCGGGGAGTCTCAGGCTGCTGTCAGGGCCCCTGAAAGAGAGCCAGTCACCAGCTCAATCCCTACTCAGCCAGTGCAGACTGGGGAGCACCGGGAGTCAGGCTGTGGCTGTCAGCTTGGGAGAATTGTGAGTTGCCCTTTGTGTTCAACCACAGCACTGGGAAAGGTCCAAGCCCAAGCCTTCGAGACCAGGAAAGCCTGGCTGGGAGCACACACCCTCACGCCAGACCAGGGCTGGAAAGCCTGAGGAAAAATCTGCTATCAGTGGGGCACGGGAGAGCAGCGCCAGTCTGGATCTTGGGAGGGCACTGGCAAGACCAGTTGAGCTCACTGAGGCGCAAGAAAGGCCACACTAACAGCCCCTCAGGCTGCTGCAGATGGTGACACCAGAAGAAAAGGTTTGACCAGCTGGAAACCAACAAGAGGAGTAGGTGGAAGTGGAGAACACCAAGATACCTGCAGGAGACTGCCCCACTGAATTTCACAGGCATCCTACTACGGAAGTTCACACCATAAACTCAGGGAACCAGAACAGATCAATTTAAGAAGCTGAGGCCAACAAGAAGAGCAACACAAACAATGGGAAGACAAAGAAACAATCCCCAAATGAAAGAAAAGGAGGAAGTCTCAGACAGAATGTTAGATGAACTAGAGGCAAGTCAACTATCAGATATTGAATTCAAAGCACTGGTTATCAGGAAATTCAAAGAGCTTACACGGGGCTACCAGAAACTACAGGGGAGCTACAATGAACTCTCTGCAAACTATACCAACATGAAAAAGGAAACAGAAACCATCAGCAAAGGCCAAGAGGAAATGAAGAATACAATTTCTGAACTGAAGAACGCAGTAGAAATGTGTTCTTCTGAACTAAAGAACACAGTAGAAGGTATGAAGAGTAGGACTGATGAGGCGGAGGACCGCATAAGTGAGCTCGAAGACAGGGTGGAAAGAATCTCCCAGATGGACGAGGTAATGGAAAAGAGAATCAGAAAAAATGAGGAGAGTCTAAGAGAAATGCAAGACAATATGAAACGTAATAATATCCGAATAATAGGAATACCAGAAGGGGAAGAAGAAGAACAAGGGACAGAAAACCTACTTGAAAGAGTAATAATGGAAAATTTTCCTAAGATGAGGAGAGAGAAAGTCACACGAATCCAGGAATCGCAGAGAGTCCCAGGCAGGTGGAACCCAAAGAGGCCTACTGCAAGACACATCATCATTAAAATGGCAAAACTCCAGGACAAAGAGAGAATCCTAAAGGCAACAATGGAGAAAAAGGAAGTAACATACAAGGGGGTCCCAATAAGGTTGGCTAATGACTTCTCAACGGAAACATTCCAAGCAAGAAAAGAATGGCAGGAAATATTCCAAGTAATGAGAAACAGAGGCCTACAACCGAGACTGCTTTATCCAGCAAGGCTCTCAATCAAGATAGAAGGCCAAATAAAGAGCTTCCAAGACAAAAGAAGTCTAAAAGAATAC